>NC_082714.1:163305688-163670176 GCF_030144855.1 Hypanus sabinus | reverse complement strand
GTAAGTATAGCTGCAAGGCAGCAGATGTTTGAGATCATCATTTTCCTTCTCCTAGTTTACCACAAATAAATTATCAAATAACAAGATGCATATACAGTGTAACAGTAAAAAAATAAACAGTATAACACTACTGGTGCTTCATACAGGATGAGATCTGGGTGGTGGCGGAGAGTTCAGTAGTCTCACAGCCTGGGGAAAGAAGCCGTTTCCCATCCTAACAACTCATGTCCTGTTGCAGAGGTACCTTCTGCCTGCTGATAGGAGGTCAAAGAGACCTCCCATCTAGATGGGAGGGATCTTTGACAATGCTAAAGGCCCCTGCATATGCAGTGCTCCTGGTCAGTATCTCTCAAATAGAGACGTTGAACGTCCCCTCAGCAGTGCTCACAATCCTTTGTAGACTTGAGGCCAGATGCCTAGCTTTCTACCAAAAATGGAACTGAGGCCTCAGCGGTTTCTTGAGCAACAATGTTTAATCTGGTCAGGGGTCAAGCCCAGCAATGCACTCAGCAAATGTCTCGGGGTTTGGCTCAAGAGAGAGATGTCGTTTGCAAGGAATTTCTTCACAACCATCACATAACAAATGATTTGTTAAAGATAAACAGAACATATAAACTTCAGCAACATGCCTGCTATTGAGATGTGGCTATGGTTCTGTCCCAGTGGGCTAACATGAAATCTAAGGACTCCCTCATGCAGGGCATCACCTTAAGGAGCCTCACTACAGAGCTGCGGGTGTTCAGGCTAGTTGAGTCTGTCAAGATTCAAGTTTATTTGTCATGTCTGCATCAAAACATATAATAAAATGCATCATTTGTGGATGTGCTGGGGGCAACCCACAAGTACCGCCATGCTTCTGATGCCAACATAATACGCCTCCAGCTCAGTAACCCTGACCCATATGTCTCTGGAATGTGGGAAGTACCCGAGGCACCCAGAGGAAACTCACACAGTCATAGCGAGAACTTACTGACTCCTTAAGGGCAGTGCAGGAACTGAAATCGTGTCGCTGGCGCTCTACTAGTGTTACGCTAACTGCTGCGCTATGGCGCTCCAGATTCTCATGCCCGTAGTCCCTGGCCACACTTACGGGCTGCTCAGCACAATCCTTGCTGGTTTGATTTAACACAAACGATGCATTTCACTGCACCTTTCAATGTACGCGACAGAGCTCATCTTTATCTGTTATAGGCATGGAGTTCTCTGTAAAATGTCATCATGGTACCCTCCCCTGGCAGCTCATTCCTTACAAGCACCATCCTCCATGTAAAAGTGTTGCCCCTCAGCTCTGAGACTTTCCCCTCACTTTCAAACTATATTGCCCTGAGTGTGTTCAGCTGCTTTCCCTCCAGCTTGGAGTTGCTGTCAAGCTTTCCAGCAGTGCGGGGAAAGACTGGAGGATCAGGTGAAAGGTTATATTGACAGCTTCTTGATTGGATATGGCATCAAAGGTTACAGGGAGAAGGCCAGGGAGTGGGGTTGAGGAGGGGAGGAAAAGATCAGCCGTGATTGAATCGTGGAGCAGATTCGATGGGCCAAATGGCCTAATTCTGCTCCCTTGTCTTATAAATGCCGAGGATAGATGCCCATCATCAGATAAGCATGGAGATGTGGAGACTGTGTAGTGGGTACAGGAGAGGTATGCCTTGATTAGAGAGTATAAGTGAAGGTTGGACAAACTTGTTTTTTTTCTCTCTACAGAGCATTGGAGGCTGAGGGGAGACCTGATAGAGGTTGTTACATTACGAGAGGCATAAATAGGGTAGTTGTCAAGAATAATCATGGTCATGGAAAGAGCACGATCACCCACGTCATACGACACAGCACATAATGAACGAACGATTGAGATAGGGTAGATGATTGTTTGGTGGCATTTAAGAGGCTTCCCAATAGACGTACAAATATAACCTGAGATGAGGGGATCAGACTATGAGGAGACATTGAGTCGCCTTAGGACTGTACTTGCGGAAATTCGGAAGAATGAGAGGAGATCTTATAAAAGTTAATCAAATGATGAAAGGGATAGATAAGGTAGAGGCAGGAAAGTTGTTTCCACTGGTAGGTGAGACTAGAACTAGGAGACATAACTTCAAGATTCAGGTGAGTAGATTTAGGACGGAGAAGAGAAGGAAAGGCTTTTCCCAGAGTGTGGTGAATCTGTGGAATTCTCTGCCCATGAAGCAGTAGAGGCTAGTTCAGTGAATACATTTAAGACAAGGTTGGATAGGTTTTTGTGAAGTAGGGGAATTAAGGGTTATGGGGAAAAGGCAGGTAGGTGGAGATGAGTCCATGGCCAGATCAGCCATGATCTTATTGAATGGCAGAGCAGGCTCTATGGGCCAGATGGCCTACTTGCTCTCCAATTTCTTATGTTCTATATTGAAAATGGGTTTCTTATTGTCACATGTACAAAAGTTTATTGATAAAACATTCATACAGATCAATCCATTACATCAGAGTGTTCAGATAGTACAAGGTAAAACAGTAACAGTATGCAGAATAAAGTGTAACAGTTACAGAGAAAGTGCAGTGCAGGCAGACAGTGAAATAAAAGGTAGACTGTGATCCATTATTGTACTGGGGGACCATTCAATAGTTTTATAACAATAGTGTGGAAGCTATACTTGAGAATGGGGGTATGTAGGCTTTTGTATCTTCTGGCCAGTGGGAAAGGGGAGAAGAGAGAATGTCCAAGGTGGATGGGGTCTTTGATTTATTGAGGCAGTGAGAAGTGTAGACAGAGTCCAAGGAAGGAATGGAGAGATATTCAGTATAAATTGGCACTGACGTTGTGGACTGAATGGCCAGTCCAATGCTGTACTGTTGTATGATCAATGTTTCTTTTAGATCAGCTATTTATGTTTCCCTTTGTTGGAAGATCTTCACAAATAAAACTTGGCAACCTTCAGCTCCTAGAGCTAGGGTCAGGGGCCTAAGTGTTCAGAGGGGATTTGTTCCCTGTTTGCTTTGCGTTTCCTTCTCCAATTTCTTAGAAAATTACATCACAGAACGTTAGAAATCTTTGGCACAGATTGCTACGTCTCCTGCCAACTACGAGAGCTATGTGCACACACTTAGGTTTGCTCTGATATAGGAAGACCATCAGAATCAGATTTATTGTCACTGACACACTCAAATGTGTTGTTTTTTGGCAGCAGTACAGTGCAAGTCAAAGAAATTACTATAAGTTATAGTAAGAAATGTTTTGAAAATAGTTTGTGCAAAAAGAGAGCAAAATAGTGAGGTAGTGTTCATAGGTTCATGGAGATTCAGAAAGCTGATGGCAGAGGAGAAGAAACTGTTCCTAAAAAATGAGGTTCTATACCTCCTCCCTGATGGTAGTAATGAGACCATAAGTCATAGGAGCAGGATTGGGCCATTTGGCCCATCGAGTCTGTTCTGCCAATCCCTCATGGCTGATATAATTTCCCTCACAACTTCTCTCTCCTGCCTCCTCCACGTAACCTCTGGCACCCTGAATGATCAAGAACCTGTCAACCTCTGCTTTAAATATACCCAGTGATGGCCTCCATAGCTGTCTATGGCTACGGATTCAATAGCTTCACTACCCTTTGGCTAAAGAAATTCCTCCTCATGGTGTTGGAAACGGTATAGGATAAGAAGATTTATGTGGATGTTTACAGGATTGAAGGGTTTGTATTATAACCAGAGGCTGGATAGGCTCAGACTTTTTCCCCTGGACTGTAGGAGACTGAGGGGTGAGCTTACAGAGGGTTATAAAATAAATGAGGAGTATAGTTCAGGTGAATTGGCTAATTATTTTTCCCCAAGGAAGGAGAATCCAAAACCAGTGGGCATAGCTTTAAGATGAGAGGGGAAAGATCTAAAAAGACACTTTGAGGGGCAACATTTTTGCACAGAAGGTGGGGGTATATGGATCGAGCTGCCAGAGGAAGTGATGAGGGGGGTACAATTCTGATATACAAAGAGCATTTGGCGGGGAGGAAAAGATTAGAGGGGTATAACCAAATGCAAGCAAATGGGTCTAGTTCATATAGGCAGTTTGGGCAGCATGGACCAGTTGGGCCAAAGGGTCTGTTTCTGTGCTGTATTACTCTATGGGGGTGGTGAGGTGGAGATACGTCTCTACCAAAGGAGCTGTAAGATGCTCCTTCCCTCCGCTAGCCTGAAGGTCACCCTTGGGCAAGATGTAACACCTGCTTAGCACCCAATCGGGGTCACATGAAGTCATGGGAGCAGGAGGTGGATGGTTGTATGAGCAGCTGGTGCATGTCACAAGTCCTGGTTATGTGACCACTGACACCAGGCAGACAATCTCTGAAAAATATTGATAATAGCTGGGTCACTCATCTTGTAAAGGCACTGCCTTGAAGAAGGCAATGACAACCCACTTCTGTGGAAAAATTTGCCAACAGCCATCATGTTCAAGCACAGACCATGATCACCCACCACATACAACATGGGACATAATGCTGACTCTGAATTGGACAATTTCTTTTTCCAGATTTTGGTCCATTACGTTTCCTTGCGTGCTAATCTGGGTGACATTTCAATCTGGTTGGGGAGGTATTCCTGTATCTATCCCCCTTTCTGGCATTGAGTTCCAGACCCCCATTCCTCCTGTATGAAAATAATTTCCTCAGTTTCTTCTAATCTGTCCACAAGTTTCTTTAACTCTATGTCCTGGAATAATCAAAACCAGAAACTCTTCTGCACGCTTTCCATCTCAATCCGTCTTCCACAGTATCTACCTTATGTAAAATATTTGCCTGACTTCCCCACTTGTTTAATCTTTGACCAAAACAGATCAGCTAGAAGAACTCAGCCAGCCAAGCCACATCTGTAGAAAGAGAAACAATTTGACATTTCAGGCCGATGACACGCAGAACCTTTATAATCTTTACCTAGATATTATAAAGGAAAGCATTCCGTAGGTCTTCTTAACTTGACTGAGCTGTCCTGCTATCTGTAAGCCTCTGTCTCCACAACAGGGAGCAAAAAGCCAGTCTATGATGACGAGTCTGCCCTTCATGCGAGCTTCCATATGGCACAACAGACCATTCAGGAGGAAAATTCTGGGGTGACTTATTCACACACCTGCCTCAGACCATGACTGCCTTCCCTTCAACCACCTTTGTATTTTTTCAGCCATTTTCTTGCGTCATTTTTCTATTCTCTTTTTGTTTTGCCAGCTTATTATTGACTTTTTATTCTTTTCTTTCTTCCCTCTTCATTCCTTCTCTCCACTCCTTTCATCTTTCCTTCAAACCTTTGTCCTTTCATCTTCCTCTCCTTCCACCTCTTTCCTTCTCTCCTTCCTTCTTCCTTCTCTCATTCTACATCTTTCTTTCTCTCCTTCCTCTTCTTCCTTCTGTCCTTCCACCTCAATGCTCACTTTCTATGTCCTTCTTTCTTTCCTCTCCTTCTCTTCTTCCCTCTCTATTTCCACCTCCTTCATCTCTCCCTCCACTTCCTTCATTTCTCCTTCCTTTTCTTCTTCCTTCTTTCTCTTTCCTTTTTACCTTTATCTTTTCATCTCCCTCTCCTTCCACTTATTTCTCCTCTCCTACCTTCTCTTCTTCCTTCTCTCCTCTACATCCTTGCTTCTCTTCATCCTTTTCTTCTACTATGCCCTTTGTCCTCTCCTTCCTTTTCTCCTATTGTCCTCCTTTTTCTCCTGTCCCATTTTCCTCCTTCTCTTTATCAAGCAGCAGCCGAGAAGAAAGATGAGAAGATCTACAGAGACTGTGCAGAGGCCTCAGCATCTGGTGCCAGTGTGAGCGGCATTTATACCATACGTATAGAGAATACAACAGAGCACTGGAAGGTAATGTATCAGAGAATTCCACAGATTCACTACTCTCGGGGAAAAGCAGTTCTTCCTCACCTCTGTTCTAAATCTATTCCCCAAATCCTGAGGCTGTGTCCCCTCGTTCTACTCTCAACTACCAGTGGAAACAACTCTCCTGCCTCTATATTATCTATGCCTTTCATAACTTTACATGTTTCTATAAAATCCCTCTCGTTCACAGGGCAGCCTAGTAGTGTAGTGGTGAGAGTAACATTTTTCAACGCCAGGAATCAAAAGGTCCAGGTTCAATTCCTGCCGTTGTCTGTAAAATGATCGTACGTTCTCCCTGTGACCATGTAGGTCTCCTCTGGGTGCTCTGGTTTCCTCCCACATTCCAGTGATGTATGGGTTAGGGTTAGTGAGTTGTGGGCATGCTGTGTTGGCACTGGGGGCGCCTTGATATTTGTGGACTGTCCCTAGCACATCCTTGGGACTGTGCTGGTCATCGATGTAAACGATGCATTTCACAGTTTCAACATACATGTGACAAATAAAGCTAATCTTTAAATATATATATATATTCTTCTGAATTCCAATGAATACAGTCCCAGATGACTTATCTTTCCTCAGAGACTCATTTCCTCATCTCTGAAATCAACCAGCTAAACCTCTTCCTCACCTCCTCCAAAGTCACTGTATCTTTTCTTAAGAGGCCAGAACTGTATGTACACAGTACTCCAGCTCCTGCTCTTAAATTCAATCCCTCGAGCAACGAAGGCCAACATTCCATTTGCCTTCTTGACAGCCTGCTGCACCTGTGAACCAACCTTCTGTGATTCATGCACAAGCACTCCCAAGTCCCTCTGCACAGCACAATGCTGCAATTTTCACCATTTAAATAATAATCTGAAATTTTATTTTCCCTTCCCAAGTGGGTGACACTTTATTTACCAACATTGTACTCCATTTACCAGAATCTTGCCCACTCACTTAACCTATCTATATCTCTCTGCAGACCCTCCACATCTTATTCACAATATGCTGGGTCAGTAGCATCCCAGATTCCAAATGCAGCCTCACCAACCCTTCGGTCCTTTATCAATTCATCCTATCACCTCCCAGTATCAGTCACTATTTCCATTCCCCCCTCGTCCATCTGCCTATGATCCCTCCTCACCTGGATCCACCCATCACCTGCCAGCTCTTACTCATCCACTTTTTTATACCAGCTAATTCACTTCGATCTTTCAGTCCAGCAGAAGGTTCTCGACCCAAAACGTTGACTGTCCACTTCTCTCTTTTAGATGCTGCCTGGACCAATGGGTTCCTCTGCTACCTTGTGCAATTCCCACTAATGTTCTACCCTCTCTCTGCAATCCTCTGCTACCTTGTGCAATTCCCACTAATGTTCTACCCTCTCTCTGCGATCCTCTGCAGGTTTACTGTGACATGGAGACGAGTGGAGGGGGGTGGACAGTGATACAGAGGAGATTTAATGGCAGCCTTAACTTCCAGAGAAACTGGAAGGAATACAAACTGGTGAGTAAAAAGGACATAATACTTCAATTTCTACAGCCCTTTTAGGACATCCTAAAGCATGTCATGACAGGTGTAAGTAATGAACATTAAAACATTAGAAACAAAAACAGCTGTCAGCCATCGGGCCCGCAGAGCCTGCTCCGCCATTCAACAAGACCATGGCTGATCTGGCCCTGGACTCAGCTTCACCCACCTGCCTTTTTACCCAAAACCCTTAATTCCCCTGCTTTGCAAAAATAATGGGAGCCTTAAATATATTTAATGTGGGAGCCTCCGCTAGTTCCCTGGGCAGAGAATTCCACAGATACACTACTTTCTAAGAAAAGCATCTTCTCACCTCCATCCTAAATCTACTCTCCCAGATCCTGAGGCTCTATCTCCTCATCCCAGTCTTACCTGCCGGTAGAAACAACTTTCCTGCTTCTATCTTATCTATATCTTTTAAAATTACATTCATCAGATACATTCAAGATTCTCTTAGAGAGGCACAAGAATGAAAGAAAACTGGAGGGGTATGAGTGGGAGGGAAACTTTCGATTGATCTTAGAGTAGATTAAAAGGTTGGCACAACATTGTAGGCCAAAGAGCCTATACTGTGCTGTGCCACGCATTCCCAACCTCTTTTATGCCATGGAGTCTTACCATTAACCGAGAGGTCAGTGGATGCCAGGTTAAGAAATCTGTTCCATGTTCTATGTTCTAGTGAAAATATCTCAACATTTACCTTGGGATTTTATGTTTGATTATGATTCTGAATAAAGTCATCCTAGACTGCAAGGAATACAGACCCAAAGTGCCTGGCCTCTCAGAATCATGATCAGATTTAATATAACTGACATACATTATGAAATTTGTTGCTTTGTGGCAGCAGTACAATGAAAGACTAAAAACATTACTCTAAGTTACAATAAGAATAAAATAGCAAGAGGATTGGTGAAGTAGTGTTCTTGGGTTCATGAACCGTTCAGAAATCTGATGGTGGAAGGGAAGCAGCTGTTTTTGAAACATTGGGTGTGGGTCTTCATGCTCTTGTGTCTCCTTTCTGATGGTAGTCATGAGAAGAGAGCAGGCCCCAGATGGAGAGGGTCCTTAATCATGGACACCATCTTTCTGAGGCACCCTAAATAACACAACCCTCTCATCCCAGGAGTTAAGCCAGCGAATCTCCTCTGGAAGTTAGTGCATCCTTTCTTACAGGTAAGCTGATCAAACCTATTCCCAATATTCCACGTGTGACCTCATCCACACGCAGAACAACTGGAATACAACCACCCTGTTCTGAAGCTTCAGCCACTGTGCAATAGTTCAAGTATATTGTTGCAGATGTGGGCATACATACCCAGGGTGTAAAGACCATGAAATTAGCTGCCTGCAGCAGCAGCACAGAACGTTATCAACATGACAAATAAAAGTTAACAGCAAATTCAATTACCATTACGCTGAGATACCTCCTTGGCTTGCTGGGAAACATCATCAGTGATGGGACCTGGGCTCATCGGGTGATTTGGGTCTTTCAACATCAGACACTCCACCACAGGTGATCCAGCCAGGACTGTCAGGTCTCAGCTTGTGTCCCAACAGCGTTAGTCTATGGGTCAGACCTCCTATTCCATAGTCATCTGGAGGCACATTCAACAGCCTCGTGTTGCTTTGACCACAGCGTCTACACTGTACTTTTGTGTCTGTGATGGTCTTGGTGGCTCATCTCTTTGCAGCCCCCATAATGCCAAGGAGAGAGTAGGTTGTGCAGAGTGAGCAGCCCGCAAAACTTCTACAATCCCCCCCAAAGGATTACAACATGCCCTCTGCCCCTGTCTCTGGCACTGATCTACCAGCTTGTACTCGAATACCTACTCAATTGCTCTTTCCAAGGCACTGTCAGTTCTACCATGACCACCTACTTCAAGGTTTCAGACAGAATGACCACGTCTGGCTTCATTGATAATGATGCAATGAAGTCAGGGAACCAGTCAGTCACTATGGTAAGCAAGCTTGCTAGTGGTCTGGGCAGAGGTTGTGGTTGGTCTTCAGTTTTGTCAAAGGTTATGGGCTTTCTAGGTTGGTGGAGATGCCTACAGTTGTTAATGGCTGAGGAAATTAACCATACATTAGGCTAAAATGCTTACAAACAAACTGGATGAACTCAGTAGGTCGGGTAGCATCCGTTGAAATGAGCAGTCAACGTTTCGGGCTGAGACCCTTCAAGATGCTGCCTGCCTTGTTACCTAGCTGGAGGACCTGCCTGCTGATTGGTTATTCATGCACTTGATCCACTGAACATTTGTTTGTGCTCTCTCAATGTCTCTCTCTCCCTCTCTGTCTGCCTCTCTCTCCTCTCTCCTTCTCTGTCTCTCTATCTGTCACTCTCTCTCTCTCCCTCTCTGTCTGCCTCTCTGTCTCTCTATCTGTCACTCTCTCTCTCTCTCCCTCTCTGTCTGCCTCTCTCTCCTCTCTCCTTCTCTGTCTCTCTATCTGTCACTCTCTCTCTCTCCCTCTCTGTCTGCCTCTCTCTCCTCTCTCCTTCTCTGTCTCTCTATCTGTCTGTCTGTCTCTTTCCCATTTAGATAATAATTCATCTTTTGATTTTCCGTACCGAAGCGCATGACCTAACATTTGCCCCATATTAAAAAACATTTGACATGTTTTTCACCCGCTCTATATCCCGTTGCAGAGTTGATTACCCTCATCATAACATGTCAATCCACCTATTTCTGTACCATTGGAAAATTTGGAAACCTTACATCAAACGATCTACTGGAGGAACTCAGTGTGTCAAACAGCACGCTAAGCTCCCCCAGCAGATTGATTGTTGCTTCACGTTTCAGCATGCATCTCCTTGGAAACCACAGTTTTCTCTCTCTGCCAAGTTATTGATGTAAATAGTAAACTATTGAGTGCCAAGAACTGGTCCCTGAGGTACTCAAGTAGCAACATCCCTCCAGCCTTAAAAGGATCCATTTATTTCAACTCTCTATTTTCTACACGACGGCTGTTTTCAATCATCCCAACACACTTCCTCCAATATCGCTGGCTATTTATTTATTTATTTTGTTTATTTATTAATTAAGACACAGCACAGAACAGGCCTTTCCACCCCTTTGAGATGAGCCGCCCAGCAACCCCCAATTTAAACCTAGCCTAATCAGGCACAATTTACAATGACCAATTAACCTACTGGTATGTCTTTGGACTGTCAAAGGAAATCAGAGCACCTGGACAAAACCCATGCATTCCATGGAGAGGATATAGAAACTCCTTACAGGTGACATCAGAATTGAACTCCAATCTCCAATGTCCAAAGCAGTAATAGCACCGTACTAACATAGAAAACCTACAGCACAATACACTCTACACTATTATGGCACTGACCTCTTACGTTGCACCTTGTCAAATGACTTTGAAAATATATGTAACCCCCTGGGTCGCCTCAGGCTCGCTCAGCTCGTTCTCGTCTAGGGGGAGCAGCCTTCGGCCCCGCCAAACTGGGTAATCAACTGGTGTGGATGCTGTGTGATGTCCCCGCCTCGCCCAAAAACAGACAGTACACCATATGCGATTAAATGAGTACAATTTATAAAGGTTACTATAACTAAGTGATTAATAACGATACAGTATGTATGAAGAGAAAATTAAAGAAAAGGCGCCAAACTTATCAAAGTCCAAACCACTTCGTGCACAGCCGTTGGAGCTCAATTACTGAAGTCTTCTGGCCACCATTCGATCCCCTCCGAACTCCTCGACTCTCCAAACAGCTCAGGACCCTCCGAGTGGTCAACCAAGCACATCTAGCTTCATCCCCCCCCCCCCGGAGAATCTCCCGGCCTCGGACCCCCCTTTGGGGTCCGATCCTCGCCCAGCTTAGAGCATTGCGTCCTCTCTCTCGACCCCCTCGCGCCGATCTGCCCAAAAGCCCGTCAACAAAAGCTTACAGACTCAGAAGAAAGAACATTAATCCCCATTTGGTTTACAAAGGAATACCATTCTCGTTATCAGTAAATTAGCATTCCTGCTAGTTAACAAAAGGAAACCCTTTCCCAACAGTAACAAAGAAAAAAAAGAAACCCCCTTTACACATAAATATATTACATCGGTGGAAAGGATGTTTCCTGCGGTGGGGGGAGCCTAAGACCAGAAGACACAGGCTCAGAGTAGAGGAGGGTCCTCTTAGAAGGGAGATGAGGAGGAATTTCTTTAGCCAGAGATCGGTGGATCTGTGGGATTCATTGCCGCAGGCTGAGTCATTGGGTATATGTAGGCAGAGGTTGATAGATTCTTGATTGGACAGGGCATGAAGGGATACAGGAAGAAGGCAGGAGAATGAGGCTAAGAGGGAAACTGGATCAGACATGATGAAATGACAGAGCAGACTCGATGGGCCAAATGGTCTAATTCTGCTCCCCTCTGTCAATCCTCCCAGTTACTTTCTGAGAATTCAGGCAAATTAATGAAAAATGATTTCATAAAAAGGTGTTGACTAGGTTTTATTATATTCAGCTTTTATATCGGACTCTAGGATCTTGTCAACAATAGATATTAAACTGATTGGCCTACGGTCAGGACAGCATGGTAGTGTGGTGGTTAGCATAATGATTTTACAGTACCGCTGACAAAGGTTCAAACCCACACTGTCTGTACATTCTGCTCGTACATTCTCCCCGTGACCATGTGGGTTTCCTCTAAAGACATGTAGGTTAATGGGTCGTATGGATGTAATTGGGTGGCTTGGGCTTATGGAGCTGGGAGGGCCTGTTTCCCCACTGTGCCTCGAAATAATTCCTGCCTCCTGACTTCCTCCCTTGATGAACTTTGGAGTCACATTGGCTGTTTTCAATCTCTGGGACCCTCCTGGAATTTAGCAAACTCTGAAAAACTTTAATCAGTGGGTCTATATATGTAGAACATAGAATATAGAAAAACACAGCCCAGGAACAGAACCTTTGGCCTACAATATTTTGTTGAACTAATCGAAGTAGACACTTAAAAGCTTACCAAACAACACTCTTCTTCCCACACACTTCCGTCTTCCCTCTCTATCTAAGAGCCTCTTAAACAGCTCTGTTGTATTGGATTCCTCCTCCACCCTTGGCAGAGCATTCCAGGAGAACGTCTGCAACCCAATCCTTTGGGTGTAGACCATCGGATCTTACCTATTTGTGCATCTTTGGCCCCCTGTCAGCCTCCAAACCCTTATCTCTTGTGATTGCAATATTGACAAGTTCCTCCCTGATATCTGAACATGGGCCTTCTATCATCTTAAGTCATCCATGAGGAAGACTGATGCAAAAAAATGATTTGACGTATCGCCCAGTTTTTTGTTTCATATCCCGCTACTGTCAGTAAGAAGTTCTCCCTGTGAATGCATGGATTTCCTCCAGGTGCTCCAGTTTCCTCCCATAGACCAGAGAAGCACTGGTTGGTAGGTTAATTGGTCATTGTAAATTGTCCCATGTTTAGGCTAGAGATAAATTGGGAGTTGCTAGGCAACACAGCTCGAAAGGCCGGAAGGGCCCGTTCCACGCTCTATCTCAATAAATAATTTTAAAAAACATAACAGCACAGTTCAGGCCCTTCAGCCTACAATGTTGTGCTGACCTCTTAACTTACTCTAAGATCAATCTAATGCTTCCCTCTCACATAGCCCTTCCTTTCCCATGGGCCTATCTAAGAGTCTCTTAAATGTTCCTAATGCATCTGTCTCTACCACCACCCCTAATATTAGTTCATCAATCTCATTCACCAGAGGTCCCACATCTACCTTAGCCACTTTCTTCCCATTTATATATCCACAGAAACTCGAGGGAAAGAAATCTCTCACAGAATCTTGGTTGGAATTATTGATGATCGCTTTATATTTCTGGATTTTCAACATGACTGAATACAATTGGGAGGAGATTTAACTCAGACTTGCCTTGCCTTTGCAAGCTTCCCCTCATTGTCACCTTAGAAGGATTCAGTTCCAACAGCCCTTGGGCTGAGATCATCTCCGTTTGACCCCTCCTCTGGTCAGGGTTGACCATGGATGTTGCATCCGAGCTGTCTAGACATGCAAGCCAGGGCAGTATCATACAGGGAGCAAGGTGTAGCCCATGTTTTAAACTTCCCCTCTCCATGTGGCTGATGAATCCAGAGGATCGGCAGAGGTAGATACAGTTTAGCACCAGTGGTGTCTCAGGAGTTGCCAGTCAGTGATGAACTCAACAAAGGACTGCCTTAGGGACTCCAGCTCTGGATAACCTCCCCTGGCAGCAGTGATATGGAGGTGAGGATTTGTCCTTGTGTTTCTCAGAGTTTGAAGTCTGAGGCCAATGCTGGGGACAATGGGGAGGTTTGATTGGACGTGCTTTTAAACAGCATCCCTCCATGACTGGGCCAGCTCGCTGCCCCTGTTCTGGGATAAACAGCGTGTGACTGGATGTGCTTGTGTGGGAATGATCTCCAATTACACTGACAGATTTCAGCCCAGGAGAGTCAGAGCAAGTTTAAAAATAACAGCAACCTCTGGGTTTTATTGAATGCAGTGTGGGCTCTCAGGAATGTAGCAATGAGGGTCACTGTCTGGGTCAATTAGGGACGTGTGAGGCAGAGATCTTGAGGAGGCTTGGTCTTGGAGGGGAGCATTATTGAGAAGGTGTGCAAATATGAGTGGGCAAAAGCCAGGTCATTTGGGTGGGTGAGGGCTGTTGTTTGGTCCAGGTAGGAGGAGGGGATACTGTAAACTGGGGTGCAGATGTGTTGGATGCAAGGAGAAGTAGAAAGTTTTGGGAGAGAGGTAATGAGAAATTAACTTTAAAAGTTCAAAGTTCAAAAGTAAATTTATTATCAAAGTACATATATGTCACTATATGCACACCTAAGATTCATTTTCTTGTGAGCATACTCAGTAAATCCCAGAACTACAATAGAAACAGTGGAAGACCCCACCAACAGGGCAACAACCAAACTGTGCAAGTACAAAAGTAATAAAAATGTGTGTAAAAAGATGTGTACGGTGTAGAAAACAGGAAAGGAAGGAAGGAACAGGAACAACAAAAAGGAAGGGCACATAGATGATTGATGCACTATCAATTACTCCAAAAGACTGGAAGTAGAGTAAATGCCGAAAGGCTTTTATTAGCAGTAAAATGGATCCACGTCCATGCTGTATGTCCGTCCTGGACTGTGGGAGGAGCAGTGACACAATCACCTTTATCCAGGGGTCTGTGGGAGGAGCCACAGGAGCAGTCAGCAGAGAGGCATGTCCAGACATGTCCAGACAGATAACCCAGGTACATGGTTTACCACAATGATGGAAAAAAGGAGGCAATGAGGGAGGGAAGGGTAAGATTGATTTAGAGCAGGTTGATAGGTTGCTGCAACATTGTGGCCTACAGTGCCTGCACTCTGCTGTAGCGTTCTTCGTTCTGTGAGTTTTTCATATCTCAATTCAACAATGGGATCGGTTTCCATAAAAAGCCTCAGAACGATGAGGCTCTGAGTGGTTGCCATTTAAGGGGCAAATGATTTTACCAAGCATCTTCCCAGAAACCAGTAAGCTCTTTGTTCCAGATCAGTGATCGGAACCGTATGAACAGTGCGCAAGACCAGCTTCTCACAATATTTCGGTACCCGTGACAATAATAAAAGAATGCCTGTATAAGCTGCTAAAAGTTTCATTAAGCTCAGTGTGACTGGATATGCTGTGGAAAATCTTCTTGGAATTTCAGTGAAGTTTCAGTTCATTCATCCTACATCCTCTGGGGCTGGATTGGGATTTCCATTTATACCCTCGAAGGCCTTTGACTCTGTCAGCCCTGGACCCTCCATAGGGTGTAATGAACTCAGAACAGAACAGCACAAGAACAGGCCCTTCAGCCCACAATGTTGTGCTGAACCAATTAAATTAGTAATCGAATGGCTAACTAAAGTAATCCTTTCTGACCAGCTTATACTACTCTCCAAATGTTGGTAATGTGCTAAAGATTTCTTCTCAGTCTGGCAGCTGCCTCCGTTTTCAATAATGAGCTGGGAATGGGTACAATCATCTTCCAACTGGGCTTGGGTAAGCTTGATTCCTATCAAATATTCTTACCCGACTTTGACAGAGGCGACTTGGCCCATCGTCCCAATGCCAGCTGCAAATGCCATTCAAGGGAGATAGGAGAATGAGGTGACATGACACATGGAAACCAGTGGGAGAGCTCCTGAACATATGTGGTGGAGTTCCTCTTATTGTAGATCAGAACAGAACCATTTTCACTGTGTGGTTAAGAAGGCATATGGTGCATTCGCCTTCAACAACCGTGGGATTGAGTTTAAGAGCCGAGATTTATAGGACCCCACTCAGTGCTGGTCACCGCACTACAGGAAGGATGTGGAAACTATAAAAAAGAAGATTTACAAGGATGTTGCCTGAATTGGGGAGCTTACCTTATGAGAATAGGTTGAGTGAACTCGGCCTTTTCTCCTTGGAGTGATGGAGGATGAGAGGTGACCTGATAGAGGAGCATCAGATGATGAGAGGCATTGATCCTGTGGATAGTCAGAGGCTTTTTTCCCAGGGCTGAAATGGCTAGCACGAGAGGGCACAGTTTTAAGGTGCTTGGAAGTAGGTACAGAGGAGATGTCAGGGGTAAGTTTTTTACGCAGAGAGTAGTGAGTGCATGGAATGGTGCAGCGATGGTGATGGAAGCAGATATGATAGGGTCTTTTAAGAGACTTCTGGATAGGTACATGGAGCTCAGAAAAATAGAGGGCTATGGGTAACCCGAGATAATTTCTAAAGTAAGTACATGTTCGGCACAGCATTGTGGGCCGAAGGGCCTGTATTGTGCTGTAGGTTTTCTGTGTTTCTAAGTCAACATAGATGGACCTCATGCCAGCTGCAACTCCATAGAGGGCAACCATCAGTCTCATCCCTTGTATCCTCTCCTCTCTCATCCAACCATCAACTCCCCTGCCACCCACCTACACTACTGGTAAGTTGCAGAGGTCAGTTAATCTTCTGACTTGTGATATTTATTCTCAGATTTTCTGCAGCTGTGGGATTTTACTTTGTGGCTTTTGAGACATTTGGGGTTCTGGCTCTGGTTTTACCCACAAGGGGCACCAGAGTAGCACAACGCATTTACAGCTCTGGGTGTCATCTCCAAGGAATTTGTATGTCCTCTCCAATGATGCGCGGGTTTCCTCCTGGTGCTCCAGTTTCCTCCACATTCCAATGGGTTGGTAGATTCATTGTAAATATCCTGTGATTAGGCGAGGTTTAAGTTGGGGGTTACTGGGCGGGGCAGCTAGAAGAATCGGAAGGGCCTATTCTGCATTGTATCTCAATAAACCAATTGAGGCAAAGGAATTGGAGGAAGTGTGTTGGGATGATTGAAAACAGCCGTCGTGTAGAAAATAGAGAGTTGAAATAAATGGATCCTTTTAAGGCTGGAGGGATGTTGCTACTTGAGTACCTCAGGGATCAGTTCTTGGCACTCAATAGTTTACTATTTACATCAATAACTTGGCAGAGAGAGCAAACTGTGGTTTCTGAGGAGATGCATGCTGAAACGTGAAGCAACAAGCAATTTGCTGGGAGAGCTCAGCGGGTCGGCAGTGTGCTGTTTGACACACTGAGTTCCTCCAGCAGAGCATTTGATGTAAGGTTTCCTAGCTTGCCAGTGGATGGGCATGGTTTACTGTGTCTCTAAATAAATAAATAAGGCCTTCCGCCAAACAGGGCCACAACCGGGTCAACCCTCGGGATTCCTCAGTGAATGTGAAGAAACTCTGCCTGGCTATTCACTTGTAGCAGCCACTTATCTGCGTTCAGCCACCATCCTGCTTGATCTTCTCTCTCGTCCCTTCTCCCCAGCGCCAGAGGGAAGGAGGAGCAGAAAGAGGGATCTTCTCTCCCTGGCTCAGAAACAGCCTGGGCCTTTCCAGGGGGCCAATATTGATAAAGTTCCAAAACAATCTAAAGATTGGAGCAACTGGGCTTGTATACACCGGAATTCAAAAGGATGAGAGGGGATCTGATTGAAACATATAAGATTATTAAGGGATTGGACACGCTGGAGGCAGGAAGCATGTTCCCACTGATGGGTGAGTCCAGAATTAGAGGCCACAGTTTAAGAATAAGGGGTAGGCCATTTAGAACAGAGATGTGAAAAAAACTTTTTCACCCAGAGAGTTGTGGATCTGTGGAATGCTCTGCCCAGAAGGCAGTGGAGGCCAAGTCTTTGGATGCATTCAAGAGAGAGTTAGATGGAGCTCTTATAGATAGCGGGGTCACGGGATATGGGGAGAGGGCAGGAACAGGGTATTGACTGTGTATGATCAGCCATGATCACAGCGAATGGGGGTGCTGGCTAGAAGGGCCGAATGGCCTACTCCTGCACCTACTGTCTATTGTCTATAATCCAGCAGAAAGCCTTGTGCAAAGCAAAAGCAGCTCTCGGACAGATACACAGTTTATTAACACTGCGAGACCCCAGCAGTCAGCGTCAGAACTGACCAGACCTCCATCAACATGAGACAGTGTTAATCTCACCTGCCACTCCACTACCTCCTTGTTCAAAGCTCAAAGTAAAAAGTTATCAAAGTACTGTACATATATGTCACCACATACTACCTCAAGATTCACTTTCTTGCAGGCATTCACAGGAAATAAAGAAAAACAGTAGAATTTATGAAAAACCACACACAAAGAGTGAGAAACAACTAACTGACAAATAAATGACACTGAGAAGACGAGTTATCGAGTCCTTGACAGTGAATCTGTAGGTTGTGGAATCAGTTCAGTGTTGTACATCAGTTCCGTTGTATTTCTTCACCAGTATTGCACCCTAGTGGCCCCTCACTCAGCCTCACTGTTCCGTTTCACTCCTAGGGTTTCGGGGACATCTCTGCTGAGCACTGGCTGGGGAACGAAGCCATCTACCTGCTGACTAATCAGCGGCCACATTCCTTACGGATTGAGCTGAGAGATTGGGATGAAAACCAAGCCTACGCCTTGTACGAGAAGTTCCACTTGAGCAGTGAGAGGCAGAAATACAGGTACTGCAGAGTCTGCCAGCCCCAAACAATAACCCCATCTCCCTCTCCCCTTCTCCTTCCTCTCTCACCCCTTTTCTCTTCCTATTCTCTCTCTCCTCCGTTCTTGTTTTTTCCCACCCTCTCTCTCGCTTTATCTCTCTCTATCCCTCTCTCTCTCTCTCTCTCTCTCTCTCTCTCACTCACTCTCTGTGGTGAACTACGTGTGTCTGTCTGGACACGCCCCCTGCTGACTGCTCCTGTGGCTCCTCCCACAGACCCCTGTATAAAGGAGATCGAGGTCTGAGCCCAACCTCTCTGTCTCCAGGATGTCGTATGGTGGTCAACCACTGCTTGTTCCTTCTTCCAGTCAATAAAAGCCGATATCTCGCCTTTACGTCTCAGAGAGAGTTATTGATGGTGCATCACTCTCACTCTCACTCTCTTACTCTCACTCTCTCTCTGACTCCCCTTTCTCTCTCTTTCCCCTAAAAGATGTTGCCTGACCTACTGGGCCTTTGTAGGCTTTCTGTTTTTATTGAAGGTGCTGTGGTGGGTTTGGTTGGAAGCAGACAGTGAGGGCCCAGTAAAAGTTACCACAGTGAAATGGACGGTTCAGGCTGTGAGATATCACAATGCACTTGGCTGCACACTCCCCATGTCAGCCATTGCCAGGCATTCTCCAAATGTGGCCGGTGTAACTTAGGAGCAGTGAATGATGGAACCAGTCAATTTATTGTCTTTGTTACAATCCTTTAGGAGGCCCATTCAAAGAGGAAGTCTAGTAAAACATCTCTCCACAGAATGACCTTGATGTAACTTCTAGGTAGATGGGGACAAATGAAGCCAGATAAATTGTAGCAAATTAACACAAAGCTTAAACACTAGAGATTCTGCAGATGATGGAAATCATGGGAGCCTCCAACCTGATGGCATGGACATCAATTTCTCTAACTTCCAGTGGTTTCTCCCCTTGCCTCTTTCTCCCTCTTTCCATTCCTCATTCTGGTTCCCCTCTCATCCCTTCCCTTCTATTTTCCTTGCCTGCCCATCACCTCCCTCTGGAGCCCCTCCTCCTTCCTTTTCTTCTATGGTCCCCTCTCTACTCCTATCAGATTTCTTCTTCTTCTTCAGCTTTACCTTTTCCACCTATCACCTCCCAGCTTCTTACTTCATCCACATCCTGCACCCACCCACCATCCCCTCACCTGGCTTCACATATCAACTGCCAGCTTGTATTCCTTCCCCTCTTCCTACCTTTCTATTCTGGCTTCTAGTCCTTTCCTTTCCAGTCCTGATGAAGAGTCCCCACCTGAAACATTGACTGTTTATTCCCCTCCATAGATGCTGCCTGACCTGCTGAGTTCCTTCAGCTCCTTCACGTCACTAACAGAGCAATGGTATGATGGGTGAGGGAGGACTGAGAAGGTGATGCTGATTGAGGTGGGAGTGGGCTAGCAAAAACCAGAGGGGCCAAATGAACTCTATCCTGGCAGTGTAATGAAGGTGAAGCCCGTTCTTGTTCAAGCATGGTCACAAAGAGAGTGACACAAAGACTGACAAATACAGAGAGGGGCACAGATAGTGAGACACAGGAAAGGAGTGAAACAGGGATCGAGACACAGGCAGAAAGAGGAAGATGGATTGAGACAAAAGCAGAGAGATGAATAGGAAGTAGGACAGACAGAAAAAGCAACAGAGTGAGACAGGCCGAGAGAGGAACACAGAGAGAGAGACAGGGAGAGAGAGACAGGGAGTGAGACACAGGGAGAGAGAGGAACAGGGAGTGAGATACAGGGAGAGAGAGGGACAGGGAGTGAGATACAGGGAGAGAGAGGAACAGGGAGTGAGATATAGACAGAGAGAGGGACAGGGAGTGAGACACAGGGAGAGAGAGGAACAGGGAGTGAGACACAGGGAGAGAGAGGAACAGGGAGTGAGATACAGGGAGAGGAACAGGGAGTGAGACACAGGCAGAGAGAGGAACAGGGAGTGAGATACAGGGAGAGGAACAGGGAGTGAGATACAGGCAGAAAGAGGAACAGGGAGTGAGATACAGGGAGAGGAACAGGGAGTGAGACACAGGGAGAGACAGACAGGGAGTGAGATACAGGGAGAGAGAGGAACAGGGAGTGAGACACAGGGAGAGAGAGGAACATGGAGTGAGATACAGGCAGAGAGAGGGACAGGGAGTGAGATACAGGGAGAGAGAGGAACAGGGGGTGAGATACAGGGAGAGGAACAGGGAGTGAGACACAGGCAGAGAGAGGAACAGGGAATGAGATACAGGGAGAGGAACAGGGAGTGAGATACATGCAGAGAGAGGAACAGGGAGTGAGACAGGGAGAGAGAGAGACAGGGAGTGAGATACAGGGAGAGAGAGGAACAGGGAGTGAGATACAGGGAGAGAGAGAGAGAGAGGAACAGGGAGTGAGATACAGGCAGAGAGAGGAACCAGGATTGAGACACAAACAGAGATGGCAACAGGGAGTGAGATACAGGCAGAGGGAGTAACAGGGATTGACCCACACTCAAAGCGTGGAACAATGAGTTACACAGAGGCAGAGATTGGAACAGGGAGTGAGATACAGACAGAGGGAGGAACTGGGAGAGAGACAGGCAGAAAGAGGAAATAGGATGCTGACACAGGCAGACAGAGAAATACAGAGTGAGACACGGGCAGAGAGTGGAAGAGGGAGTGAGACGCAAGCAGGAAGAGGAACACTGAGTGAGACACAGGAAGGAGCGGAACTGAGAGTAGAACAGGGCAGAGAAGGAACAAGGTTCAGAGACAGGCAAAGAGAGGTACAGGGAGAGAGACACAGACAGAGAGAAGAGGTGAGACAATAGCAAAGAGGATAAAGGAGGGAGACACAGGCAGAAAGAGGTTCACTGAGTGAGACACTGGCAGGAGAACCGGGAGTATGTGACAGGCAGAAAGGAACAGGGGTGAATCAGGCAAAGAGAGGAACAGGGAGTGAGATACAGGCAGAGAGAAGAGGTGAGACAATAGCAAAGAGGATAAAGGAGGGAGACACAGGCAGAAAGAGGTTCACTGAGTGAGACACTGGCAGGAGAACCGGGAGTATGTGACAGGCAGAAAGGAACAGGGGTGAATCAGGCAAAGAGAGGAACAGGGAGTGAGATACAGGCAGAGAGAAGAACAGGGTGTGCGACAACAAGAGATAAGAACAACAAGTGAGACATACAAAGAGAGGAACAGGGAGAGAGATGCAGGCAGAGAGAGGAACAAGATGTACGACAAGCAGAGATAGGTACAACAAGTGAGACACAGGCAGAGAGAACATGTAGGGATGCACAGGCAGAATTTAATCCTCCAACTTCCAGTAATTCCCTCCCTCTCCCTTCCCCATCCCAGTTTCACTCTGCCTCCTCCTCCAGCTGCCCATCACCTCGCTCATGATTCTGCCTTCTTCTACTACACAGTGCTTTCCCCTTACATTCCTTCTTCACCTTTCCTGCCTATCCCCTCCCTGCCTCCCCTCCCCTTGATCTTTCCTCTGATTGGTTTTTCACCTGGCACCTACCAGCCTTCTCCTTCCCACCCTCCCCCCACCTTCTTTTTAGGGCCCCTGCCCCCTCCCGGCCCGAAACGTCTCGGCCCGTCTCGGCCCGTCTCGGCCCGAAACATTGATGGATCCATGGATGCTGCCCGACCTGCTGAATTCATCCAGCTTGTTGTATGAGTTACAGGAATTGAGTCACAGGCAGAGAGAGGAACAGTGAGTGCCAGAAATACTGAGATGGACAGATAGAGATGGGCACAGAGAGTGAAACAGTGTCACAGAAATTGTCACAGGGAGTGAAACAATGAGATAGAGAGGGTCACAGAAAGTGAGAGAGTGACATGGAGAGGGTCACAGAGAGTGAGAGAGTGATACTGAGAGTGAGACAGGGTCACAGAGAATGAGACAGTGACACAGAGAGTGAGAGAGGATCACAGAGAGAGTCACAGAGAGAGTCACAGAGAGTGAGAGAGGGTCACAGAGAGTGAGAGAGTTACACAGAGAGTGAGACAGGGTCACAGAGAATGAGACAGTGACACAGAGAGTGAGAGAGGGTCACAGAGAGAGTCACAGAGAGTGAGAGAGGGTCACAGAGAGTGAGAGAGTGACATAGAGAGGGTCACAGAGAGTGAGAGAGTGATACTGAGAGTGAGAGAGGGTCACAGAAAGAGAGAGAGTGACGGAGAGGGTCACAGAGAGTGAGAGAGTGATACTGAGAGTGAGAGAGGGTCACAGAGAGTGAGAGAGGGTCATGGAGAGAGTCACAGAGAGTGAGAGAGGGTCATGGAGAGTGAGAGAGTGACACAGAGAGTGAGACAGGGTCACAGAGTGTGAGAGAGTGACATGGAGAGGGAAACAGTGAGATAATTACCAGAGGTGTAGCAACATTGAGTAAGGGAGAGAGAGTGGGAGACAGAGGGAGAGGCAGAGGGAATTAGAGAAGAGTTGAAAGAGATGGAACCAAAGGCAGTGATTGTGACTCGGAGAATCATTGCCACATGTAAAACACATACAGGCCAAGGGTAAATAAATCTGGGAGTTATTTTGGAGAACATTTCCTCGATGCTGGAGCCAAAGCAAACAGTAGCGTGGTTTTGAACTGCATGTGACATTCAGCTCTGTGGTACTGTCACTAAGGTAACCATACTGAATGTGATTGGCCCACTGGCCAGTCAAGCAAACTGTTTATCCAATAATATTCATCCAAACACTCCTCAAAATGAGGAGGAATTTCTTTAGTCAGAGGGTGTTGAATCTGTGGAGTTCATTGCCATAGACAGCTGTGAGGCCAAGTGATTAGTTATATTTAAAGCAGACATTGATAGGTTCTTGATTAGTCAGGGCGTCAAAGGTTATGGGGAATACGCAGGATAATGGGGTTAAGAGATTTAACAGCTATGAAGCAATTGCAAAGCAGACTCGATGGACCAAATGGCATAATTCTTCCCTGTTGTCTTTTTATTTATTTAGTCAATTATTGAGATACAACCCAGAATAGGCCCTCTGAGCCACACTGGCCAGCAGTTCTCCCGATTTAATCATAGCCTAATCACACAACAATTTAAAATGACCAATCAACAGTTTCTTCCCCCAAGCTATCAGACTCCTCAATATCCGAAGCCTGGACTGACACCTTGCCCTACTGTCCTGTTTATTATTTATTGTAATGTCTGCACTGTTTTTGTACACTTTATGCAGTCCAGTGTAGGTCTGTAGTCTAGTGTAGCTTTCTCTGTGTTGTTTTTTTAATTACGTAGCTCAGTCTAGTTTTTGTACTGTGTCATGTAGCACCATGGTCCTGAAAAACGTTGTCTCATTTTTACTAGCACTGTACCAGCAGTTACGGTCGAGACGACAATAAAAGTTGACTTGACTTGTCTTGACTTGAAACATACCAACCGGTTTGTCTTTGGACTGTGGGAGGAAACCGGAGCACACCAATGAAACCCACTCCATGACGAGGAGAGCATACAAACTCCTTACAGGCAGCGGCAGGAATTGTACCCAGATCACCCGTACTGTAAAACATCATGCTAACCACCATGCTATGGTGCTGTCCTACAGTATTATGGTCTTAAAACTCTCCTGACAATGGCCTTTGTTTCAAGCCTCCGCCATCCCCCGCCCCAGCACTTCTAGTCACCCTCCCTCATCTGCCTTAGGATCCCTGCTGTAAAATTCTCAGAGCTTTGTCAGAATCTCAAAGCCCAATCTCTCTACCTGTCTCAGTCACTGGCTCATGCCCTTCCTCTCTCTCACTCACACAACACAGTCACCTCTAATCCTGGTTTTATTTGAATTTGACAGCTTCTGTAATGGGATTTGAAATCTTGCCTGCAGGTCAGTAGCTCAGGATCCTTAACAACACAGGAATTCTACCATTAGATTTACGAGAATATTGCCGGGACTTGAGGGCCTGAGTTATAGGGGAAGGTTGGACAGGCTAGGACATTAATCTTTGGAATGTAGGTGATTAACTGTTGCTGGGATCTGAGGAACTGAGTTATAGGGAAAGGTTGAATAGGTTAGTACTTTATTCCTTGGAATGTAGTGATATGAGGAGATATTTGATTTCAAAATAATGAGGGGCAAAGATAGGGTAAATGCAAGCAAGCTCTTTCCACTGCAGTTGAATGGAACCACAACCAGAGGTCAGGAGCTAAGGGTGAAAGGTGAGAAGTTTAAGGGGAACATGAGGGGGATCTTCTTCACTCAGAGGGTGGTGAGAGTGTGGAATGAGCTGCCAATGGAAATGATAGAATGGAGGCTTAATTTCAGCATTTAAGAGCAGTTTGTATAGGTACATGGATGGGAGGGGTATGGGGTCTATGGTCTGGGTGTGGGTTGATGGGACCAGGGAGAAGTTTGGATAGGTACATGGATGGGAGGGTTTTAGAGGGGTATGGTTCATGTTAAGATCGATGGGACTAGGCAGAATAATAGTATAGCACAAACTGGACCAGCCAAAGTGCTCTATGACTCTATGACCTTGTAGAGTTGTATAAGGTCGCAGGGTGAATGCACTCAGTCTTTTCCCCAGGGAAAGGGAACCAACAACTAGAGGGCACAGATTAAAGGTGAGAGGTGAAAGGTTTAAAGAGGATTTGAGGGGCAAGCACTCAAAGATTGGTGGGTATATGCAACAAGCTGTCACAGGAAGTGGTTGACACAGGTACAATATCAGAAGTGTTGTGTATACAGGGCCCTTAGTATTATTCAGGATCCCACCCATCCATCCAGCATCCTCTTTGACTTTCTACCATCAGGCAGGAGACTGCAATGCATAAAGACAAGAATGGTCAGGATGAGAAACATCCCCCAGGCCATTAGGCTTCTGAACTCCCTGCTGCATCATACTCAAAGTGTTACTGGCTAACCTGTTCCATACCTTACAATGTTTAATGTTAACGCACTTCAGTTTGTAATTTATGTGTGATTCCTCTGTAGATGTTATCTTTACCTTCATACATTATCATGTGTTATGTGTACTACTGTACTTTATGCCCTGATTCAGAGAAACTTTTTCTCATTTCTATATACGTTATATGGTTCTATACGTTAATACATGTATGTAGTTAAATGACAATGAATTTGACTTGACTTGAGTATCAACATTTAAAAGTTGCTTGGACAGCTACTCAGCTGGAGAGGGATATGGGCCAAATGGGGCTGACACCTTGGTCAGAATGGGTGAGTTGTACTAGAGGCCCAGATCTGTATCGTATGCCAATCTGACACAGTGCTAGCCCGCCAGCTTGCTGCAAGTGACTACCCTCCCCAGCCGAGGGTCCTCTCCCTCAGCGAGCGCCTCGAGCATCTCACGGTTTGCCGTTTCTTCCCTCCAGATTGTACCTAAGGGGCTACAGTGGGACGGCGGGAGAGCAGAGCAGCCTGACCGCGCACGATGTCCGCTTCAGCACCAGCGACGCCGACAACGACAACTGCCGCTGCAAGTGTGCGCGGCTGCTGACCGGAGGTAGGTGGGGAGAGCTTGAACCCAATCCTCCACTGAGCACCCTCCCGCCAAGTCACTGTGCCAGTACACCTGCCCAACACCGTACACTTAACCGTATAGACATTAAAGATTGGATTTATTTGGTTCACATATATTGAAACATACTTACCAAGAGGCACTTTGTCTCGTATCTTTTCCATCTTCCTCCTGTCTTTGTTCATTTTCTCAGCTAAAATATAAAGTAAAATACTTCTTTTTTAAAGATTAGCCTTATTTGTCACATGTACATTGAAACATACAGTGAAATGTGCCATTTGTGTCAATGACCAACACAGTCTGAGAGGCAGCCCGCAAAGCTCACCACACTTCTGGTGCCAAAATAACATGCCCACAACTTACTAACCTTAACTCAAACATCTTGGGAATGTGGGAGGAAACTGGAACATCCGGAGGAAACCCACACGGTCACAGGGAGAACATACAAACTCCTTACAGACAGCGGCGGGTATTGAACCCTGATCTTCTGATCACTGGCACTGTAAAGCATAACACTAACTGCTATGCTACCATGCCCTAGAACCGAGGGATCTACAAACATCTAAACAAATTGCAGGAAATACTCAGCAGGTCAGGCTGCATCCACGAGGATTGAAACACAGTCAGCGTTTCCTTGGGGGCTGCAGGGAGGGCAATTGGTTCCATACACTCAGGTACTTCCTCAATGGGATATCATCATGACAAAGTACCCAGATACTCCACAGATAGGGGACTTACCAATCAGTACAGCAATCCTATCAGCCCCTTTCCATCATGTCTTTCCCTCTGCCTATCGATTCCCTTGCAAAAGTTCTAACTGACTGTGTTCCACCAGGCACGAGTTCCAGGAACAGGTCACTTGACCCAAACCATATCTAAGAGAGGATGTGTTGGCATTCTAGAAGGTCCAGAGGAGCTTGGTGCTGGGAATAAAAGGGTTAACATTTGAGGCACATTTGATAGCACTGGGCCTGTACTCGCTGGAGTTTAGAAGAACAGGGAAGGATCTTGTTAAAGATTATTGAATATTGAAAGGCCTAGACAGAGTAGTCATGGATAGGATGCTTCTAATTGTGGGAGAGTCTAGGAGAACCATTCCCAAACCCAGGAAATTCTTGGCAATAACCCACGGAAAAACTGAATTAACCCTATCCTTGGATATTTGTGCAAGAGGGAAACAGGCCCATCACCCATCTAATCTGCACCAACCATCAATGCTATTCCCTTTTCTGTGTCTCTGCCAATCTTTTTCCAGAAAGAGACTTTCCTTTCCAAGACATCAGAGGTATCCTCCTTCTTCAAAGTACAGGGTTTCCCTTCCTCCAACACTGATACTGCCCTCACCCACATCTCCCCCATTTCCCAGGCATCCACGCTCACTGCTTCTTCTTGCCTCCTTAACAGGGATAGAGTTCCTCTTGTCCTAACCTACCACATCATGATACTCCATATCCAGCACCTCATTCTCCACAACTACTACCATCTCCAAAGGGATCCTACCACCCATCACATCTTTACTTTGCCCCCATTCTCTGCTTTCTGCAGGGATCGATCCCTTTGTGATCCGTTGTCCATTCGTCCCTGCTCACTAATCTCCCTCCCAGCAAGTGTGACACCTGCCCATTCACCTCCTCCCTCACCACAACTCAGGACCACAAACAGTCCTTCCAGGTGAGGCAACACTTCACCGGCAGATCTGCTGGGGTCATCTGTTGTATCCAAGGCTCCCGATGCAGCCTCATCTACAAAGGTGAGACCCATCAGAAGTTGGGGGACTGCTCCATCTACCAAAAGTGGAACTTCCCAGTGGCCCACCATTTTAATTCCCATTCCCACTGCGACATGTCAGTCCATGGCCTCCTCTTGACCCACGATGAGGCCACCCTCATGGTAGAGAAGCAGCGCCTTATATTTCACATGGGTAGCATCCAACCTGATGGTATGAATATTGATTTCTCCCTACAGCAAAGAAAAATTCCCTCACCCCTCCCCTCTTCTTCTATTCCCTACTCAGACTTCTTCCCTCCTCTCAGCTGCCTATACCTCTCCCTTCCCTTCCCTTTCTCCTATGGTCCACTCTTTTCTCCTATTAGATTCCTTCATCTTCAGTCCTTTACTTTTCCCACTCACCTGGCTTCACCTATCACCTTCTAGCTATCCTCCTTCCCCTCCCCCCCCCCACTGTTTTATTTTGGCGTCCTTCCCCTTCCTTTCTATTCCTGAAGAAGGTTCTTGGCCCAAAACTGTCTACTGTTCACTCATTTCCATAGATACTGCCTGAGCTGTTGAATTCCTCCACCATTTTGTGTACGTTGCCAACCATCATCCTCCCATTCACCCTGATCCCATTCTTGCGTTCTCAATTCCCCTTCAGTTCTATCATGCATCCAGGGCCGTTTGTGGGAGTTTGCAATGTACAAGTTAAATTCCACATGTTGCCTTTCTCTCTGTGACCCTGTAACCCTGTCCACAGCTCACACTGAACGGAGTACTGCACATCATTTACTGTCGCCATGGAGATGGCACATTTAGGAATAAAACTGCAATGGTAACCAAATATTATTTTTCTAACAAAGAATGTGGGGGCATCGGAGAGGGTCTGGAGGATGTTCATGAGAATGATCCCAGGAATGAAAGGGTTAACACATGAAGAGTGTTTGATGCCTCTGGGCCTGTACTCTCTGGAGTTTAGAGGAATGCAGGGGGGGATCTCATTGAAACCTATCGAATATTGAAAGACCTAGATAGAGTGGAGATGGAGAGGATGTTTCCTATAGTGGGAGAGTCTAAGACCGTAGATAACAGCCTCAGAACAGAGAGGTGTTCTTTTAGAACAGGGATGAGGAGGAATTTCTTTAGCCAGAGGGTGGTGAATCTGTAGAATTCTTTGCCACAGATGGAGGGCAAGTCATTGGATATATTTAAAGTGGAGGTTAATCGGTTCTTGGTGAGTAAGTCTGTCAAAAGTTACGGGGCGAAAGCAGAGAATGGGCTGAGAGGAATAATAAATCAGCCATGATTTAACAGTGGAGCAGACTCGATGGGCAGAATGGCTTAATCTGCTGCCATCTCTTATGGTCTTCTAAACAGCGGTCAGTACAGCTCCTCGGACAGTTACGAGAGCCCAGGAAATTAATCAAACAAGCTGCAAGTTTCACAGGGGAGGGCATGTGATGTGAGATGTAGAAGGGAAGGACTCGATTGATCCTAGCGTGGGTTAAAAGTTTGGCACAACATTGTGAGCAAAGGGCCTGCACAGAGAATGGTGCGCACTTGGAACGTCCTGCCAGGGTGGGGGAAGAGACAAAAACATTAGGGATGTTTAAGAAACTCTTAGATAGGCACATGGATGATAGAAAAATGGAGGGCTATGTGCGAGGGAAGGGTTAGCTCTTGCTCATTAATGCAAATATCTAATCAGCCAATCATGTGGCAGCAACTCAATGCACAAAAGCATGCGGACATGGTCAAGAGGCTCAGTTGTTGTTCAGACCAAACATCAGAATGTGGAGAAATGTGATCTAAGTGAATTTGACAGTGGAATGATTGTTGGTGCCAGACCAGATGGTTTAAATATCTCAGAAACCCGCTGATTTCCTGGGATTTTCATGCACAGCAATCTCTAGAGTTTACAGAGAATGGTGAGAGTGGCAGGTCTGTGGGCAAAAACTCCTTGTTAATGAGAGAGGTCGGAGGAGAATGGGGAGCCTGGATCAAGCTGACAGCAGGGTGATAGTAACTTAAATAACTACACGTTACAAGTGCAGAAAAATATCTTTGACCACACAACACATCGAACCTTGAAGTGAATCGGCTACATACCTAATAAAACCATAAAAGATAGGAGCAGAATTTGGCTTATCAGTCCATTGAGTCTGCTCCACCAGTCCATCATGGCTGATTTATTATCCCTCTCAACACCATTTTCCTGATTCCACTCCATAAAACTTGATGCCCTGACTAATCAAAAACCTATCTACCTCCACTTTAAATATACCCAAAGACTTGGCCTCCACAGCCATCCAAAGCAATAAATTCCACAGATTCACCACTCTCTGACTAAAGAAACTCCTCTTCATCTCTGTTTTAAATGGACAACCCACTAATCTGAGGCTGTTTCTCTCACCCCCCCCCCACCCGGGCCCTAGACTCCCCCACTGTACAAAACATTCTCTCCATGTCCACTGTATCTAGGCCTTTCAATATTCAGTAGGTTTCAATGAGATCCCCTCCATTCTTCTAAACTCCAGTGAGTTCAATCCCAGCGCCATCAAACACTCCTCATACATTAACCCTTCCATTCCCAAAATCATTCTGGTCAACCTCCTCTGGACCTTCTCCAATACCATCACATCTTTTCTTAGATAAGGAGCTCAAAACCGCTCACAACACTCCAAATGCAGTCTGATCAATGCCTTATAAAGCCTCAGTATTACATCTTTGCTTTTTCAATTTCTCGAAATAAATGCTAACATTGCACTTGCCTTCCTTAATAAAGTGGTCACTAAGAGTACCTGTGTCAAATTACATTCCAATCCTGCTCATCTGGGACAGGAAAGACTTGCATTCCTGTAGCACCTTACGCATCTGTCACTGTACCCCTAACTATAGCAACAGCTGCTGAGGCAGGCCATAAGGAGAAGTCATTCTTGTAGAAAATGCAGAGGCCAATTTGTACATAGCAAGATCCCACGGGGAGAGAAGTACCAATGACCAGGTAACATGTACGAAATACTGGAGGAACTGGAGGTCAGGCAGCTTCTATGGAGGGAGATAAACAAGCTGACATTTCAGGCCAAGACCCTTCATCAGGACTGGAAAGGAAAGGGAATAGGAGTCAGAATCGTGACCCAGGTAATCTGAACTGTTGATGGTATGCTATCACTATCGGCCTGAAGACAGTCTGAGGAGCTCTCCTGTTCTTCATAACAGTGTAGTGGGACCTTCCACACACTTTTGAGAGGGTAGACAGGACTTCAGTTTAACCCCAGCCCAAACATCATCAGCTCTGTGTCAGAGAACCTTACAGCAAAGAAATGAGCCCTTCAGCCAAATGACACTGGGTCTACAATCAAACACTCAATGTAAGCAGCATGGTAGTGTACTGGTTAATGTAACACTATTACAAAGGATATCCATTTGGATATGTCCATACACGGCCTCCTCTACTGCCATGATGAGACCAAGCTTCGGCTGGAGGAACATCTCATATACCATCTGGGTAGTCTCCAGCCTCTTGGTATGAGCATTGAATTCTCCAACTTCCAGTAATTCCCTCCTTCTCCCTTCCCCCATCCCACCTTCACTCTGCCTCCTCTTCTAGCTGCCTATCACCTCTCATGACTCTGCCTTCTTCTACTATCCATAGTGCTTTCCCCTTAGATTCCTTCTTCACCTCTCCTGCCTATCCCCTCCCTGCTTCCCCTCCCCCACCCCTTGATCTTTCCTCTGATTGGTTTTCCACCCTCCTCCACCTTCTTTATAGGGCCCCTGCATCCCCCCCTTTAGTCCTAACGAAGGGTCTCAACCCGAAACATTGACTGCTCCTTTCAACGGATGCTGCCCGACCTGCTGAGTTCATCCAGCTTGTTTGTACGTGTTGACTATTACAAAGCCAGTGGTTACCATTCAGGGTTCAAATCCCACTGCTGTCTGTAAAGAATTGGTACGTTCTCCCCATGACTTTCCTCCACATGCTCCAGTTTCTTCCGACATTCTAAAGACATAGAGGTCAGGGTTAGTGAGTTGTGGGAGGTGGAAGTCTGATAATAGGCAGCCCAACACAATCCTTGCTGATTTGATTTGATGAAAACTGCAGCTTTGCTGTATGTTCCAGAGTTTCAATGCACATGTGATAAATAAAGCTAATCTTTAATATTTAAACATTCATCCTATTTTATTGTTCCATCTTTTTATTAAATTCCCTGGATCCTCCCACCCACCTACACAGTAAGGGCAACGTACCATAAGACCATAAGATGCTGGAGGAGAATTAGGCCATTTGTTCCATTATGGCTGTTTATTATCCCTCTCAACCCCATTCTCACTCTAAGCTTTGACTCCATTGCTAAACAAACCCTGTCAAACTCCGCTCTAAATATCGCTAGAGTCTGTTAACCTTCTGGGTCAGGATTTGGAATTCCGGAGGAACTGGAGCGCCCAGAGGAAATTGTCACAGTCACAAAGAGAACGTGCAAACTCCACACGGACAGTGATTGAACCCAAGTCTCCAGGGCTGTGAGTTGGCAGTTCTACATGCTGTGCCACTATGTTACCCTAATACCCTCGTCATGACTGGAAGCCTGTATTGTAATGCCTGCACTGTTTTGTGCACTTTATGCAGTCCTGGGTAAGTCTGCAGTCTAGTGTAGTTTTTCTTCTGTGGTGCTTTTACGTAGTTCAGTGTAGTTTTTGTACTGTTTCATGTAACACCATGGTCCTGAAAAACATTGTCTCATTTTTACTGTGTACTGTACCAGCAGTTATGGTCAAAATGACAATAAAAAGTGACTTGACTTGAAGCATCAACGGCTCTTTCCACTTCACAGATGTTGCCTAACCCGTTGAGTTCCTCCAACCTTTTGTGTGTTCTCCTGGCCCTAAACGTAGATACATAGACACATAGAAAACCCACAGCACAATACAATCCCTTCGGCCCACAATGCTGTGCAGAATGTGTACTTACTTTAGAAATTACCTGGGGCTTCCCATAGCCCTCTTCTTTTCTAAGCTCCATGTACTTATCCAGGAGGCTCTTAAAAGACCCTATCGTATCCACCTCCACCACCATCGCCAGCAGCCCATTCCACGCATTCACCACTCTCTGTGTAAAAAACTTACCCCCGGCATCTCCTCTGTACCTACTCCCCAGCATCTTAAAACTGTGCCCTGTCATGTTAGCCATTTCAGGCCTGGGAAAAAGCCTCTGACTATCCACACAATCAATGCCTCTCATCATCTTATACGCCTCTATCAGGTCACCTCTCATCCTCCATCGCTCCAAGGAGAAAAGGCCGAGTTCATTCAACCTATTCTAATAAGGCATGCTCCCCAATCCAGGAAACATCATTGTAAGTCTCCTCTGCACCCTTGCTATAGTTTCCACATCCTTCCTGTAATGAGGTGACTAGAACTGAGCACAATACTCCAAGTGGGGTCTGACCAGGGTCCTATTAAACTGTAACATTACCTCTCAGCTCTTAAACTCAGTCCCAAGGTTAATGAAGGTCAATGCACAGTATGCCTTCTTAACCAAAAAGTCAATCTGTGCAGCAGCTTTGAGTGTCCTATGGAATTGGACCCCAAGATCCTTCTGATCCTCCACACTACCAAGAGTCTTACCATTAATACTATATTCTGCCATCATGATTGACCTACCAAAATGAACCACTTCACACTTATCTGGGCTGAACTCCATCTGCCACTTCATAGCTCAGTTTTGCAACCTATCAATGTCCTGCTGTAACCTCTGACAGCCCTCCACACTATCCACAACATCTCCAACCTTTGTGTCATCAGCCCAATGTGTCATACCCTCTCTGTGAGATCTCCTTCAGCCATTTAAACAATGAGGGAGGAGGTTCGGGGTTGAGTCAATGCTTTGATAGTTGGGATCACCATTGATCTTGAGCCTCTCTCTTCCCCCCCCCCCAACAGGCTGGTGGTTTGACGCCTGTGGTCTGTCCAACCTCAACGGGATGTACTACCCAGCCCGCAATCACTTACGGAAGCTGAACGGCATCAAGTGGCATTACTTCAGAAGCACCAGTTACTCCCTGCGGGCCAGCACCATGATGATCCGGCCCTCAGACTTCTGATCGAACGTATGGGGCTGGCACAGAGCCCAGGTCAAGGGTGCCTGAGGACAATATTCTCTGGACATGGGCATGGGGACGATGGGTGGGGAACAATGGCAGGTAGAGGAAGGGTGTGAGCAACTGGTCACCAGTCCTTGTCCATGGGGATTTGTCTTTAGTGCTGGTGACCCACCAGGTCGGTGAGTCCCAGGGTCAAAGCCTGGGTGAGTCTGTAGGTTGAGGCTTGGAGGTCTAAGCCCTGTGATCAGTAACTCCGGGAGTCGATACCCAGAAGTCAGCAAACTCCAAAGGTCAAAGTCCATTAATTTCTGGTTGACTTGGACTCTGATCATCAGCTTCTGTCCCAGACTCTTCATTTATTGCCCCTGCCTCCAACTCACCCTCATCCCTGTCCCTAAACGCTAACTTGCCCCCTGACTCCCTGTGCTGCCCCCAAAACCAACAGGACGAACGTTAAAAAAAATCTAAGTCTGAGCCCCAACCTCAATGGACATCGCAGCTTGCCACCCCCTTGAAATTCTTCACACCTCTGTTTAAAGACTTCAATCTAATCTTGTAATGGTTCAGAGACAACTTGAGGAAGGAGATATCAGACAGATCTTTTCATTAAGGGGTGTACTTAGAAGTTCAAAGGTGGTAAAGGTTTTACAAATTACCTCCAGAGGGTGCTGTGCTGTTGAACTAGCATTTGCAGGAGGACTTGTAAAGGAACGATTGTTATTGAACTGTTATGAGCGTCATTAAGCATGTGTTTTCTTCTTTTAAGATCCACTTAATCATACAAATGTGTACTAGGTATTCACAACCAATGAATCACTTGTCAATTTAAAATGTCAGCTGTGTCTGGCATTGCTGGAGTGGGCTTGGAGGCGAATCCAATGTTTGGCCGATTTAAGTGCTGGGCCAGATTGAAAGTATCAGGGTGTTGGGGTCGAAGGCGAGGGACGGACGGTTCCGCTCACAGCTCTGAAAGGCTGCGGCCGGTAACTAACAGGCTCCTGAATCAGCTGCTGGCATTGTGTCTGCAGACTCACTGTCGTGAACTTCAGTTCTGAATGCCATTTGCTTACTTTTATTGTTTGCATTATTTGTTTTCCTTTCTCTGCACATTGGGCATTTGACAGTCTTTTTTTTAATGGGTTTCTTTGAGTTCCTTTGTTTTAGACCATAAGACAAAGGGGCAGAATTAAGCCATTTGGCCCCTTAAGTCTGCTCTGCCATTTCATCATGGCTGATCCAATTTTCCTCTCAGCCCCATTCTCCAGCCTTCTCCCTCTATCCCTTCATGCCCTGACTAATCAAGAATCTATCAACCTCTGCCTTAAATACATGTAAAGGCTTGGCCTTCACAGCCCCCTGTGGCAACAAATTCCACAGACTCGCCACTCTCTGACTAAAGAAATTCCTCCTCAACTCCATTCTAAGAGGATGTCCTTGTATCCTGAGGCTGTGCCCTCTGGACTTAGACTCCCTCACATTGAAAACGTTCTCTTCACATCCACTCTATTGAGGCCTTTCAACATTCGATAGGTTTCATTGATAAATATAGGCCCAGAGCCTTTCAATTCTGAAATCATTTTTGTGAACCTCCTTTGAACCCTCTCCAACGTCAGCACACCCTTTCTCCAATAAGGGAAGCAAAACTGCTCACCATACTCCAAGTGAAGTCTCACCAGTGCTTTATGAAGCCTGAACATTACCTCCTCGCTTTTATATTCTAGCCTTCTTGAAATAAATGTAAACATCACTCTTGCCTTCCTCACCACCGACTCAGATCTGCAAATCAACCTTTGGGGAATCCTGCACAAGGTTTCCCAAATCCCTTTGCACCTCAGATTTTTGAATTTTCTCTTCATTTGGAAAATAGACTACCCTTTTATTTCTTCTACTAAAATGCATGACCATACATGCCCAACATTGTATTCCATCTGCCACTTCTTTGCCCATTCTCCTAATCTGTCTAAGTCCTTCTGTAGCCTCTCTACTTCCTCAAAACTATCTGTCCCTCCACCTATCTTTGTATCATCCACAAACTTTGCCACAAAGCTATCAATTCCATCATCTAAGTCATTGACATATAATGTAAAATGAGACGGTCCCAGCACAGATCCCTGTGGAACACCACTAGCTGCCAGCAGCCAACCAGAAAAGGCCCCTTAGTCCCTCTCTTTGCCTCCAGACAATCAGCCAGTGCTTTATCTATGCTAGAATCTTTCCTGTAATACCACGGGCTCTTGGCTTGTTAAGCAGCCTCAAGTGTGGCACTTTGTCAAAGACCTTCTGAAAATCCAAGTGCTCAACATCAACCAATTCTCCTTTGTCTATCCTGCTTGTTATTTCTTCAAAGAATTGCAACAGATTAGTCAGGCAAGATTTTCCCTTGAGGAAACCATGCTGACTACGGCCTTTTTTATCATGTGCCTCAAAGTAACCCGAGACCTCATCCTTAATAATCAACTCCAACATCTTCCCAACCACTGAGATCAGGCTAACTGGCCTATAATTTCCTTTCTTCTGCCTCTCTCCCTTCTTGAAAAGTGGAGTGACATTTGCAATTTGACATTCCATTCAGAAACTTGCCAATCAATTGATTCTTGAAAGATCATTACTAATGCCCCCACAATCTCTTCAGCCACGTCTTTTAGAACCCTAGGGTGTAGACCATTTACTACATGTGATTTATCTACTTTCAGACCTTTCAGTTTCCCAAGAACCTTCTCCCTAGTAATGGCAATTTCACTCACTTCTGCTCCCTGACACTCTTGAACTTCTGGCATACTTCTCGTGTCTTCCACGGTGAAGACTGATGCAAAATACTTATTCAGTTCATCTGCCATTTCGTTGTTCCACCTAATTACTTCTCCAGTATCATCTTCCATCAGTACAATATCCACTCTCACCTCTCTTTCACATTTTAAGTATCTGAAGAAATTTTTGTTATCTGTAAGTCTAGCTTACCTTCATATTCCATCTTTTCATTCTTAATGAGTTTTTAGTTGCCTTCTGTGGGTCTTTAAAAGCTTCGCAATCTAACTTCCCACTAATTTTTGCTTTATTATATGCCCTCTCTTTGGCTTGTATGTTGGTTTTGACTTCTCTTGTTAGCCATGGTTTATCATCTTGCCTTTCAAATACATTTTCCTCTTTGGGATGTATATAACCTGCACCTTTCAAATTGCTTCCAGAAATTCCAGTCATTGCTGCTCTGCTGTCATTCCAGCCAGCATTCTTTCCCTATCAATTTTGGCCAGCTCCTCTCTCGTGCCTCTGTAATTCCCTTTACTCCACTGTAACACTGATACATCTGACTTTAGCTTCTCCTTCTCAAATTGCAGCGTGAATTTTATCATATTATGATCACTTTCCCCTAAGGGGTCCTTAAGCTGTCTAATCATTTCTGGTTCATTCCACAGTACCCAATCCAGAACAGCTGATCCCCTAGTGGCCTTAACCATGAGCTGCTCTAAAAAGCCTCCTGTAGGCATTGTAGAAACTCCCCCTCTTTGGGAACCAGCACCAACCTGATTTTCCCAATCTACCTGCAGATTGAAACCCCTCATGACTATTGTAACTTTGCCCTTTTGGCATGCATTTTCTATCTCCTGTTGTAATTTGTAGATCACGTTCTTACTGCTGTTTAGAAGGTCTGTATATAACTCCCGTCAGGGTCGCTTTACCCTTTCAGTTCCTTAGCTCTATCCACAATGATTCAATACCTTCTGATTCTATGTCACCTCTTTCTAATGATTTGATTTCATTTTTTACCAGCAAAGCCACGCCACCCCCTGTGCCTTCCTGCCTGTCCTTTTGATACATGTATGTTTGGACATTACTCTCCCAGCTATAATCTTCTTTTAGCCATGATTCTGTGATGCCTACAACACCATACCTGCCGATCTGTTTTGTGGCTGCCTGTAAGGAGATGAATCTCAAGGGTGTATATAGGATACATATTTTGAGAATAAAATGCACTTTGAACTTTTGATTTGGATGCACAAGTGTAAACATTGATAACAGTGTGCTCCTGTTGGGTGGGTCTCTAAACACGAGCAACATTCTTTCAACGTCAAGTCAGGACATCAACCAGTTAAACCCAGTGCTGTCGCCTGGATAAACCCCGTGCCTCTAATCAGTTAAACTCAATATTGCTAACTGGATAAACCCTATGCCTCTAACCAGTCAAGCCTGGTGTCACAAGCCTGTTAAACCCAATGATGCTAACCGATTAAATCCAATGCTGTCATCCAGATAGATCCAGTGCCTTTAACCTGTTTGCAGCATTGCAACTCAATGCTGCTGCAAACTGAATTCTGCTAACTGGTTAAATCCAGTGCTGTCACTCAAATAAACTCAGTGTCTCTAACCAATTAAACCTAAATCTGCAGACTGACTAAACCCAATGCCTCTAACCAGTTAAGCCCAAAGCCTCTAACTAGTTAAACACAATGCTACTAACTGCTTAAGTGCAACGCTGCTAACTGGTAAAGTCCAACCCTGCCAATCACTATTGTTTGGGCACTTTACATGTGGCAAAAGGTCTGAAGTTGCTTCCTGTGGGCAGTTCCCAGCAACACTCGAGAACAAGCCATATGAGGATGAGTGACCAGACAGCTGGGCGGAGACAGAGATTCAGGAAGATTTTGAGTCTATACGGGCTAAGATGTCCATCCTGTGCTTAAGATCATAAGACCATCGGACATAAGAGAAATTAGGCCATTCAGCCCATTGTGTCTGCTCTGCCATTTCATCATAGCTGATCTATTTTTCCTCCCAACCCCATCCTTCTGCTCGCTCGCCATAACTGTTCTTTCCCCGACTAATCAAGAACCTACCAACCTCTGCCTTAAATGCACTCAATGACCTGCATCCACAGCCCTCTGTAGCAATGAATTCCACAGATTCATCACCCTCTGGCTGAAGAAATTCTTCCTCACCTCTTTTCTAAATGGTTGTCCCTCTATTCTGAGGCTGTGCCCTCTGATGCTAGATTCACCCACTATAGGAAACTTCCTCTCCACAGCCACTCTATCTAGGCCTTTCAATATTCAATGGGATCACCTGCCCCCTCCCTTACTTTTCTAAGCACCTGCAAGTGCAGGCCGACAGCCATCAAACGCTCCTCATACATTAACCCTGTCAATCCTGGAGTCATTCTCGTGAACTTCAACTGAATCCCCTCCAGTGCATCTCTTTCTTCTCACAATCCTCCAAGTGAGGCCTTACCAGTGCCTTATAAAGCCTCAGCATTACATCCTTGTTTTTATATTCTAATCCTCTCACAATGAATGCCAGCATTGAATTTGACTTCCTTACCACTGACTCAACCTGCAAATTAACCTTTAGGGAATTCTGCACAAGGACTCCCAAGTCTCTTTCCACCTTGTATTTTTAAATTTTCTCCATTTCGAAAATAGTCTACGCTTTTATTCCTTCTTCCAAAGTGCATGACCATACACTGTATTCCATCTGCCACTTCTCCTAATCTATCAAAGTCCTTCTGCAGACTTCCTGCTTCCTCAACACTACCTGCTCCTCCACTTATCTTCGTATTGTCTACAAACTTGGCCACAAAGCCATCAATTCCATCATCCAAATCATTGACATATAGCATAAAAAGAAGCGGTCCCAACACCGACCCCTGCAGAACACCGCTAATCACCAGCAGCCAACCAGAAAAGGCTCCCTTTATTCCCACCTTTGCCTCCTGCTAATCAGCCAATCTTCTATCCATGCTCATATATTTCCTGTAATACCGTGGTCTCTTGTCTTGTTCAGCTGATTCATGAATAGCGCCTTGTCACAGGCCTTCTGATCCTCCAAGTACTCAATATCCACCGATTCTCTTTGTCTATCTTGCTTGATATTTTCTCAAACAATTCCAACAGAATTGTCAGGCAAGATTTCCCCTTAAGGAAACCATGCCAATTTTTATCATGTGCCTGCAAGTACCCTGAGATCTCATTATTAATAATGAGGTCAGACTTCACTGGCGGATAATTTCCTTTCTTCAGTCACCCTTCCTTCTTGAAGCATGGAGTGACATTTGCAATTTTCCAGTGCTCCGGAACCATGCCAGAATGGTGTCATCAACAACATGACGTCCCAACTCTCACACTCATGGCCCTGATTGATGAAGGCAAGCACTTCCCATCTCGTCTAGCTCTAGCACCAGTTTTAGGGAGCCATGTACTCGCACATTCCTAGTTCCTCAGCTCGACAACACTTTCCAGGGTCCTACACTTTACTGTGTGACCAAGGCCTGGTTTAACTTGACAAAATGCAACATCCAAGTTAAATTCCATCTGCCAATTCCTGGTCTCCTTCCCAGTTTGTCTACATTTGGTGGTAATCTTAGATAACCCTCTATGACATGAACAATTTGAGTGAACTGCTCACTACGTTCTACCACAGGGTCATAGAGTTGCAGAACACTACAGCACAGAAACAGGCCCTTTGGCCCATCCAGCTGAACCATTCAAGCTGCCTAATCTCATCTACCTGCACCCAGACCATAGCCCTCCTTACCCTTCCCATCCATGTACCTATCCAAACCTCTCTCAGATGTTGAAATCAAACCCACATCCACCACCTCCAGCTTGTTCCACACTCTCACCACCCTCTGAGTGAAGTTCTCCCTCATGTTCCCCTTAAACAATTCACCTTTCACTCTTTACCCATGATCACTGGTTCTAGACTCCTACAACCTCAGTTCAAAAAGCCTCCTGCATTTATACAATCTATAGACCTCGTAATTTTGTATACCTCTGTCAAATATCCCCTCATTCTCCTACGGCCCAGGGAATGAAGTCGGAACAATCACAGCACGGAAACAGGCCATCTCGGCCCTCCTAGTCCGAACCTATTCACCATTCTCTATAACTCAGGTCCTCAAGTCCCAGCAACATCATTGTAAATTTTCTCTGCACTCTTTCAATCTTATTGATATCTTGTCAGTAGGTGGCCAGAACTGCACACAGTACTCCAAACTGGGCCTCACCAATATCTTATACAATTTCATCATAATTTACTTATTATTATTTAATTATTTATGGTTTTATATTGCTATATTTCTACACTATTCTTGGTTGGTGCGACTGTAACGAAACCCAATTTCCCTCGGGATCAATAAAGTATGTCTGTCTGTCTGTCTGTCTGTCTGTCTGTCAACATCTGTACTCAGTACATTTATGAAGGCCAAAAAGCTTTCTTTAAGACCCTAAATACCTGTGAAGCCACTTTCAAGGAACTATGGACCTGTATTCCCAGATCTCTCTGTCCATCCAAACATCTTAGTGCCCTACTGCTCTCTGTGTAAGTCCTACCCTGGTTTGTCCTCCCGAAGTGGAGACCCTCACACTTAGCTGCATTAAATTCCATCTGCCATTTCTCAGCCCATTTTTCCAGATCCCACTGCAAGCTTTGATAGCCTTCCTCACTGTACAATGATTAAAGAATTTCCTTAGAACTAGGAGAGAAAGGCTATTTGGTCTGACAAGCTTGCTGTCCCACTTTCCTACTGCCCAACATTGAATTTCCACATCAGTTGTATCAAGTCTCTTTTGTACCCTCTCAGTAACCTCCAAATCCTCCGGCAGATTAAGCATCCAGCTTGGATCGAACCCCTGGCTCAGCAATCTATCATCTCCATCGAGAGGGAATCTGCATGTTGTTCCTGATCAGTCCGGAGAGCAGCAGAAGCAGCTGGTTCAGGGAATGTGCATTGACAGCTGGAAATGTATAATTCTGCACAGACAGGTTCACTGCCCCCTGTCTGCACTTTCAATGCATTTGCTATTTTTACAGAAGGAATTCCAAAAGCACTTGTGCAGACAGGTGATGAAAGGCTCACAGGTTCAGGAGATAAAGTTCTACCAGAACAAGTGACAAGTGTGAGCTGATTTAGAACATAGTACAGCACAGTAGAGGCCCTTCAGCCCATGCTGCTGTGCTGACCTTTTACCCCACTCCAAGATCAATCCATTCCTTCCCCGATGGTCATAGAGCATAGAGTTCTGAAACAGAGTCATGGAGCACTAGAGCATAGAACCAGGCCTTCAGGTCTATGTTGATAGATCCCTCAAAGTTACTGAGAAAGTTGATAGGGTGGTTAAGAAGACACATGGTGTGATTGGCTTTCATTAGTCGGGGGACTGAGTTCAGGAGCCGTGAGGTAATGTTGCTCCTCTATAAAACTCTGGTTAGTCCACACTCGGAGTATTGTGTTCAGTTCTGGCTGGCTCATTTTAGGAAGGATGTGGAAGCTTTACAGAGGGGGCAAAGGAGATTTACTTAGGATGCTGTCTGGATCAGAGAGCATGTCTTATGAGGATAGGTTGAGAAAGAAAGAGAGGAAGTTGTGGAGGCGAAGACCGTGGGCATATTTAAAGCAAAGATTGATCATTTCCTGATTGGTCAAGGCACCATGGGTTATGGCAAGAAGACAGGTGTATGGGGGTGAGTGGGATTGGCCATGACGGAATGGCAGAGCAGACTCGATGAATGGCCTAATGTCTTATGTCTTATGGTCGGTCGAAAGAAAGAAAGAAAGAAAAAATAGATTTATTTGTCCGATGTACATTGAAGCAGTGAATTGTGTCGATTGCATTAACAACTAACATAGTCAAGGACGTGCTGGGCGAGGCAACCCGCAAGTATCACCATGCAACCGATGTTAGCATAAAATTGTCCACAACTCACTAACCCTAACCCTAGCCTGTACATATTGTCCACAACTCGTTAACCCTAACCCTAACCCTAACCCGTACGTATTGTCCACAACTCATTAATCCTAACCCTAACCCATACTTATTGTCCACAACTCACTAACCCTAACCCTAGCCTGTACGTATTGTCCACAACTCATTAATCCTAACCCTAACCCATACTTATTGTCCACAACTCACTAACCCTAACCCTAGCCTGTACATATTGTCCACAACTCATTAATCCTAACCCTAACCCATACGTATTGTCCACAACTCATTAATCCTAACCCTAACCCATACGTATTGTCCACAACTCATTAACCCTAACCCGTACATATTGTCCACAACTCATTAACCCTCACCCGTATGTATTGTCCACAACTCGTTAACCCTAACCCGTATGTATTGTCCACAACTCGTTAACCCTAACCTGTATGTATTGGGATGTGGGAAGAAACCTGAGAACCCAGAGGAAACTCACATGGTCTTGAGGAGAACATACAAACTCCATTCAGACAGCAGCAGAACTGGACCTGGGTTGTTGGTGCTGTTTAGTGTTACACTAAACTCCATGCTACCGTGTCTCCCACGTTTCTAGCCAAAACATTGAATGTTTATTCCTCACCATAGATGCTGCCTGACCTGCTGAGCTCCTTTTGTGTTTGTTGCTCTGGATTTCCAGCATCCGCAGAAGCTCTTGCGTTACTGATTTTATTTTGGTTGGTAGGTCTGATGATGTTGACAGCATCGGCCTGTGCGATTCTTACCCAGGTCCTGAAAGTAATAAGAACACCCCAGAAAAAATTGGGTTTTGTCCCATGATGCACAGAAACACAGACAGAAATCCTTTTGATAAAATGAAACAGTTCCGTTTACTCCAATTACTCCGATCATTCAATCTATGGGGTTTCTTACTTTGAGGATGTATACGAAGAGAAAGAATTTCAGGTTGTCTACTGTCTACATTCTCTGATATTAAAATTAACCTATGGATTTGTGGATGTTCAAATATTCCAGAGGCCCAGTCAGTGGCGGGAGCAGAGCGCAGCGACGAGGTTTCTCGCAGGTCGGCGATGCTTGCTTAAAAGGAGAGCTTTGCAGGCGTCTGGATATTCTGCAGGCTCAATCAGCAGCAGGAGTGGAGCACAGTAAATTAAATAAAATACAGAAGGGACAAGCAGGGCAGCCATTGTTGGGAGAAGATGACGGTGAGAGTAGGAGTGTCAGGCTTTAGCGCAAAGGAGGCTTCGGCCTGGAAGAGGCACTGGCCCTGGGTAAACTTCTGTTAAGCTTCCATTTTTCAAAATTCTTACTGTGCTTAGTGAGGTAATGGCTGCTGTGTGTTCTTCATGTCAGATGTTGGAGTCCTGGGAGACCTAGAGACTCCCGGGGAACTACGTCTGCATGAAGTGCATCCAGCTGCAGCTCCCTGAAGACCGTGTTAGGGATCTGGAACCACAGCTGGATGACCTTCAGCTTGTACGGCAGAGAGAGGAGATAATCGATCAGAGTTACAGGGAAGTAGTCACCCCCAAGTTGCAGGAGGCAAGTGTCTGGGTGATTGTCAGGAGAAATGGAAATATGAATGGCAGTTACAGCAGAACACCCTCGTGGCCATTCTCCTCAATGATAAGTATACTGCTTTGGATAGTGTTGTGGAGGATGTCCTCCCAGGGGAATGCCACAGGGACCAGGATACAGGCACTGAGCATGGGTCCATGGTGCAGAAGGGAAAGAGGGAGAAGAGGGGAGCAGTAGTGATAGGGGACTCAATTGTCAGAGGAACAGACAGGAGATTCTGTGAGCGTGAACGGGACATGCAGATGGTACGTTGCCTCCCAGGTGTCGGGGTCAGGGATGGCTCAGACGGTGTCCACAGCATTTTAGAGAGAGAGAGAGAGCAGCCAGATGTCTTGGTACATATTGGTACCAATGCCATAGGAAGGAAAAGACATGTGGTCCTGGAGAGATAATTTAGACAGCTGGGCAGAAAGCTGAGAAGGAAGATCTCCAGGATAGAAATTTCTGGATTGTTACCTGTGCCACGTGCTAATGAGAGTAGAAACAGGATGATTTGGCAGATAAAGCATGGCTGAGAAGCTGGTGCAGGGGGAAGGGCTTCAGGTTTCTGGTTCATTGGGATCTCTTCTGTGGGAGGTATGACCTGAACGAAAGGGATGGGTTACACCTGAAACCGAGGAGGACAAATATTCTTGTGAGCAGGTTTGTTAGAGCTGTTAGGGAGGGTTTAAACTAGTTTGGCAGGGGGTTGGGAACTGGAATGAAGGGACTCAGGATAGGGCGGATGGTAAAACAGTAAAGATAGCGTGCAGTCAGATTGTCAGGAAGGGCAGGCAGATGATAGGACAAAATTGCAGCCAGTAGGGTGAGTATCAGTGCATTAGGGATGCAGAATCAAAAAGGGTAGCAATTACAGAACTCAAAGTGTTATATCTCAATGCACGGAGTATAAGAAATAAAGTGGATGATCTTGTTGCACTATTGCAGATTGTCAGGTATGATGTTGTTGCCATCACTGAAGAGTGGTTGAACGATGGTTGTAGCTGGGAGATGAATACCCAAGGTTACGTGTTGTATCGGAGGGATAGGAAAGTAGGCAGAGGGGGTGGTGTGGCTCTGCTGGTAAAGACTGGCATCAAATCAGTAGAAAGTTGTGATATAGGATCGGAAGATGTTGAATCCTTGTGGGTTGAGTTAAGAAACTGCAAGGGTAAAAGGACGTTGATGGCAGTTATATACAGGCCTCCCAACAGTGGCTGGGAGGTGGCCCACAGATTACAACAGGGAACAGAAAAGGTATGCCAAAAGAGCAATGTTATGATAGTCGTGGGAGATTTTATCATTCAGGTAGAAGGGAAGATCAGGTTGGTAATGGATCTCAAGAGAGTGAGTTTGTTGAATGCCTATGAGATGGCTTTTTAGAGCAGTTTGTCGTTGAGCCTGCTAGGAGATCAGTTATACTAGGTTGGGTGTGACGTAATGAACTGGAGGCTATTAGGGAGTTTAAGGTAAAAAGAAAATCCTTAGGACCTGATGATCTTGATTTGATTCAGTTCAACTTGAAATTTGATAGGGAGAAAGTAAAGCCTGGTGTAGCAGTATTTCAGTGGAGTAAGAGAAATTACAGTGGTATGAGAGAGGAGTTGGCCAAAGCAAACTGGAAGGAGCTGCTGGCAGGGATGTCAGCAGAGCAGCAATGGCTTGCGTTTCTGGGAAAAATGAGGAAGGTTCAGGTCAGATGTATTCTAAAAGCAAAGAAATACTCAAATAGCAAAATAATACAACCACGGCAGACAAGAGAAGTCTATGCTAATATAAAAGCAAAAGAGAGGGCATGCAACAAAACAAAAATTAGCAGATAGTTAAGGGACTGGGAGCCTTTAAAAATCCACAGAGAGCAACTAAAAGAATCATTAGGAGGGAAAAGGAGGGAAATATGAAAGCAAGCTAGCAAATAATATCAAAGTGGATTGTAAAAGTTTTTCAAGTATATAAAAAATAAAAGAGAGATGAGTGTGATAGAGGAATGCTAGCGTTAGAGATTGTGGGAGCATAAGTAATGTTCTTTCAAAAATTATTGGACTCTAGCATGGTGCCAGGGGACTAGAAAATTGTAATTGTCACTCCACACTTTAAGAAAGGAGAAAGGCAGCAGAAAGGAAATTATAGACCAGTTAGCCTGACCTCAGTGGTTCGGAAGATGTTGGAGTCAGTTTTTAAGGATGAGGTTATAGAGTACTTGGTGACAGGACAAGGTAGGACAACGTCAACAAGGTTTCCTGAAGGGAAATTCCTGCCTGATGAACCTATTGGAATTCTTTGAGGAGTTTACAAGCAGGATAGATAAAGGGGATACAGTGAATGTTGTATATTTGGACTTTCAGAGGGTCTTTGACAAGGTGCTACATATGATGCTGCTTACCAAATAAAGAGCCCGTGGTATTATAGGAAAGGTAGTGGTATACTTAGAGCATTGGCCGATTGGAAGGAGGCAGCGAGTGGAAATAGAAGAATCCTTTTCTGGTTGGCTGCCAGTGACTAGTTGTGTTTCACAGGGGTTGGTGTTGGGACACTTCTTTTATGATGTATATCAATGACTTAGATGATGGAATAGACGGCTTTGTTGCCAAGCTTGTAGATGATATGAAGATTGGTGGAGGGGTAGGTCATGTTGAGGAAACAGGTAGGCTACAGAAGGACTTAGACAAATTAGGAGAATGGGCAAAAAAGTGGCAAATCAAATACAATGTTGGAAAATGCAAGGTCATGCATTTTGGTAGTAGAAATAAATGTGCAGAATACTTTCTAAACGGGGAGAAAATCCAAAGATCTGAGATGCAAAGGGACTTTGGAGTTCTTGTGCAGAATACCCTAAAGGTTAACTTGCAGGTAGAGTCGATGGTGAGGAAGGCAAATGCCATGTTAGCATTCATTTCAAGAAGTCTAGAATACAAGAGCAGGGATGTGATGCTGAAGCTTTATAAGGCACTGGTAAGGCCTCACCTTGAAAATTATGAAAAGTTTTTGGCTCCTTATCTAAGACAAGATGTGCTGGCATTGAAGAGTGTGCAGAGGAGGTTCACAAGGATGATTCAGGGAATGAAAGGGTTAGATAGAAAGTTTGATGTCTCTGGATCTGTTCTCTGAACGGTGCTGGTTGAAGCAGAATGCACCTCCAATCCCTCCATCCCATTGCTGTGCTTAATTTCTTCTCATATTTTTGAACTGTTTAATACAAGTGATCTCTACAGTACAATTTTTCCTCTTAGTTTCTTCTTCTGACTGCTCGTTATTCAGTGGTGGACATCAGAAGAAAACCCGCAAGATTCAGACTTCCAATGAAGCAGCCATGATTGAATGATGGAGCAGACTTGATGGGCTGAATGGCCTAAATCTAATTCTATGCTTTGTGGTCTTATGGTCTTAAGAAAGGTTTGCATATGTTAAATCTGCTGCTCTCTCCCAAGATGTCTAACCTGCTGAGCATGGTATGTCCTATTGAAAAGTACAGTCACTATAAAGTGTGTTTACTTAGCACCTTAATCTAAAGAATTGTCCCAAAGAAACTCAGAGGGGCTAATGTCAATTGGTTGCTCACACTTTTAAAGATGTTTCCCAGAAAATTAAAATGAAGCTGTTTGTAGCTGCGACTCCGTTGCCATCTGCTGGTCAACCTGTTATACACTATTTAAAATAGAACATGGAACAGAGTATAGGCCCTTTGGCCCACAATGTTGTGCTGACCTTTTAACCTACCACAAGATCATTCAAACCATTCTCTTCTGGATAACCCTCCATTTTTATTTCATTCATGTGCCTATTAAAAGACTTTTAAATGTCCTTAATATATCTGCCCCATCATCACCCCTTGTCAGCACGTTCCACGCACTTACCACTCTCTGTGTAAAAAACTGACAATCCATCCTATGCTTTCCTCCAGTCAGCTTAAAATTATACCCCCTCATATTCGCCATTTGTGCACTGGGAAAAAGACTCTGGCTGTCCACAGTATGTCTCTTGTCATCTTGTCTATTCAAATCACCTATTGTACCAAAGAAAAAATTCCTGGCTCACTCAACATATCCTCATAAGACGTGCTTTCTAATCCAGGCAACATCCTGGTAAATCTCCTCTGTATCCTCTCTAAAGCTTCCACATCATTCCTATAATGAAGTGACCAGAACTGAACTCAATACTCCAAGTGTGGTTTAACCAGAGTTTTACAGAGCTGCAACGTTAGCTTGTAGACCTTGAACTCCTTCCCTAGACTAATGAAGGCCAACACACATATGCCTTCCTAACCACCCTATCAACTTGAAGTATTTACTCACTTCATCTGGTATTTAGCTCTTTGGTCCATGTTTGGACCAAGCAGGTGATGAGGTCAGGAGCTGAGTGGCCTTGACAGAACCTGCATCGTAAACAGGTTATTGGTCAAGTAGGTGCTGCATGATAGACTGTTGATGACCCCTTCCATTACTTTGCTGATGATTGAGGGTAGGCTGATAGGGCGGTAATTAGTTGGGTTGGGTGTCCTGTTTCTTGTGTGTACAGGACATACCTGGGCAATTTTCCACATTGCCAGGTGGATGTTGGTGTTGTAGCTGTACTGGAACAGAGGGGAGATTTGGCGTAGTGGTAATTACCACTGGATCAGTAACCTGGAGGCCCAGTTATACGCTGGGGACATGAGTTTAAATCCAACCATGACAGATGGTGAATTTGAATTCAATAAAAATATCTGATGACCATGAAACCATGTTGATTGTTGTAAAAACCCATCTGGTTGACTAATGTCCTTTAGAGGAAAATCCTGCCGTCCTTACCTGGCCAATTTGTAACTCCAGACCCACAGAAATGTGGTTGACTCTTAAATGCTCTCTGAATACAACTATTCAGTTGTGTCTAACTGCTGGGAAAAAAGAAAATCCCTGAGGAGTATTGATAATGGCTAAGGTCACCCATTTTGCAAAGACACTGCCCAGGAGAAGGCAATGGCAAACCACTTCTGCAGAAAAATTTGCCAAAACAGTGATGGTCACGAAGAGACCATGATCATCCTTGTCATACAACACAGCACATAATGAACAAACAGTGTACGATGTATGACTGTTGGTACCGTGGTTTATACCTTGGCCCTGAAAGAACACTGTTTCATTTTGCTGTATACATGAACATGTTCAACAAACTTGAACTTGTGTCATTTGCAACAAGAGTAGTAGAAGAAATTTCACCCAGCTGAGCTGCTATTCTCTGGAATGAGTGGTCAGGAGAGTCAATGGATGCAGATTTAACAATTAGAAAATTAGATAGCTATTTGATATAAAAAATTAAAATTAAACAATCTAAAAAATATTATCTAAGTACATATACATTACCATATACTATCTTGAGAATCATTTTCCTGCAGACATTTACAGGAAAGTAAAGAAATTCAATGGAATTCATGAAAAACTATAAATGACAAAGACTGACAAACAACCAATGTGCAAAAGAAGACAGATTATGCAAATAAACAATAAGAACATAAGATATAGGACTAGAATTAGGCCATTTGGCCCATCGAGTCTGCTCCACCATTTCATCATGGCTGATCCATTTTCTCACTCAGCCCCAGTCTCCTCCCTTTTCCTCATATCCCTTCATGCCCTGAATAATCAAGGATCTATCAACCTCTTCTCTAGGTACACCCAATGACTTGGCCTCCACAGCTGCCTGTGACAATGAATTGCACAGATTCATCACACTGGTTAAAGAAATTCCTCCCCATCTCCATTGTGAGAACTTGGGCTGTAGAGACGTTGAGTCTGCAGGTTGTGGAATTGGTTTAGAGTTATGGTGAGTGAAGTTATCAGGGGCCTGATGGCTCTGTAGGTTGCGGATAGGAGACGGGGAGTGTGGAGTGTGCGGCTTTTCTAAGGAGCTCTCACGGGAGATGGACTATGGGTCAAACACCTTCTTTCCTGCCACATACAGAGTTCAGTGAATCTACACCACGTCCCCTGTCTTGACCTCGACATCATAAGCCAGTCAGCACGTTGAAATGTAAGTTGGATGAGTACATTTCCAGATGCGTTATTGTGGAGGAACAGGATTTGAAAATATAACAGTATCCATGATCCGATCTCTGACATCAAGAGCTATCATTTTTTGTTTCCAGTCGCTGGCACCTGTCAAATTATTCAGCTGTCCCATGCCAATGACTTTCCTTTGCTTGCTAGCACAGCAGATTATAAATAAACTGGCATTTTAAAAACAGCATAGACTCAGTGGGGGAGGGGTTGGAATCGAAGGGATGCAGGAGGTAAAATAGTGAGGCGACACCATCAAAGGTGCCTGTTGGACTATAACATATAGGAGCAGAATTGGGCCATTCGGCCCATCGAGTCTACTCCCCCATTTCATCACAGCTTATCTATTTCCCCTTGACCTTATTTTCCTGTCTTCCCTCCGTATCTTCTCATGCCCCGACCAATCAAGAACATATCAACCTCTGCCTTAAGTACCTCCACAGCCGCCTGTGGCACCAAATTCCACAGATCCACCAGCACCAACAATCAGCAACCAGGGTTCGATTCCTGCCACTGTTCACAAGGAGTTCTCCTTGAGACTGCGTGAGTTTCCTCACAGTGTTTCCATGTCCTCTCACATCCCATAGATGCTTGCACATTGATTGTTTGCCAATCTTTGTCATTTATAGTTTTCATAAATTGTATTCTATTTCAAAAATTTTTTGAATTTGATGACATCAACCAGAATATCTTTTGCGATGAGGATGTCTCCGAGTTCACAGAGGGGTCACGAGCTTCATCCAAAAGTGCATCAAGTCAGTGTCCCCCAAAAACCGGTCAGGGTCTATCCAAACCAGAAACCCTGGATCAATAATTCCGTGTGTACTGCAATTACCATGTGAGACAGAGCTTATGTTGCTGGTAACCACAGGAACTCAAGAAGTGCAGCTTCGATCTGCACAAGGTCATCAAGGCAACAAAACGACAATACAGGGACAAGATCCAGACACAACTCTCCACCAACAACACACGCAGCTTACGGCTAAGGCTGCACACCATCGCAGACTTCAAAGATAAATGCAGTGGAGTTTCCAACATCACAGCCTCTCTCCCAGACAAGCTAAATTTTTTTTACTCTTGGTTGGATGTTGCCAACACTGAGCCCCTGAGGAGAGCTGCTGAAGCAAACCTGCACCTTGGTCATGTCTGAGGCTGAAGTACACAGGTGTTTCCAGTGAGTGGACGGTCACAAGGCTGCAGAACTGGACAGCATCCCGGGGTGGGCCTCAGGATGCGAGCAGCAACACTGGCAGGTGTGTTTACAGACAGTTTTAATCTCTCCCTCTCCCAGTGTAGAGTGCTCTCCTACTTCAAAACATCCACCATTGTCTCTGTACCTAAAAAGACCAAGTAGCATGTCTGAACGACTGGGGTCCTGTCACACTCACCTCAATAATAAGCTAATGCTTTGAGAGGCTGGTCAAGGACTTCATCTGCAGCATACTGCCACCCACACTGGACCCCCTACAACTCGCCTACTGACACAACCGATCAACAGATGACGCAATAGCCACACCTGTACACAACATTCTTACACACCTGGAGAAGAAGGATGCTTATGTGAGAATGTTGTTCTTGGACTACAGTTCAGCATTCAACACCACAATTCCCTCCAGGCTCAACAAGAAGCTCAGAGACCTCAGCCTTCGCCCTGTCTTGAGTAGCTGGATCCTGGACTTCCTGGCAGATCACCAGCAGGTGGTGAGAGTGGACTCCCTCACCTCTACCCCTCTGACCTTCAACACAGGTGCCCCTCAGGACTGTGTCCTAAGCCCCCTCCTTTACTCTCTGTATATCCATGACTGTGTTGCCACCCACATCTCCAATCTGCTAATTAAATTTGCTGACAATACTACACTGATTGGCCTTACTTCAAATAAAAATGAGGCAGCCTACAGAGAAGAAGTCATCACCCTGACACAGCAGTGTCAAGAAAACAACCTCTCCCTCAATGTCGCAAAAACAAAGGAGCTGGTTGTGGACTACAGGAGGGATGGAGACACACTAACCCCTGTGGACATCAATGGATCTGGGGATGAGGGGTTTAAGTTCCTCGGCACAAACACCACCGAGGATCTCACATGGTCTGTACATACTGGCTGTGTGGTGAAAAAAGTACAACGGCACCTCTTTCACCTCAGACGGTTGAAGAAATTTAGCATGCGTCCCCAAATCCCAAGGACTTTCTACAGGGGTACAATTGAGACCATCCTGACCGGCTGCATCACTGCCTGGTGTGGGAACTGTACCATCGTTAATCGCAGGACCCTTCAGAGAGTGGTGTGAACTTCCCACTATTCCCACTGTTCAGGACATTTACAGAGACAGATGCGTAAAAACGTCCCAAAAAATCATTGGGGACCCGAGTCACAAAACCCAGGATCAACAGATTCCGGGACAGCTTCTTCCACCAGGCCATCAGATTGATTAATTCACGCTGGTACAATTGTATTTCTATGTTATATTAACTGTCCTGTTGTACATACTATTTATTAGAAATTACTATAAATTGCACATTTAATTGGAGATGAAATGTAAAGATTTTTACTCCCCTTGTATGTGAAGGATGTAAGAAATATAGTCAACCCAATTCAAAACACAAAAGTCTAAAATTAGTGGATACAGCCCAGTGCATCACAGGTAAAGCCCTCCCCACCGTTGAGCACATCTACAAGGAGCGTTGTCGTAGGAAAGCAGCGTCCATCATCAAACACCCCCACCATCCAGGCCATGCTCTCTCTTTTCTGCTAGAGGTACAAGAGCCTCAGGACCCACATCACCAGATTCAGGAATAGTTATTACCCCTCAAACATCAGGCTCCTGAAGCAGCGGTTATAACTTCACTCAGCTTATACTCACCCCATCAATGAAGTGCTCCCACAACCACTCTTTATCTCATGTTCTCGATATTTATGGTGTATTTATCGTTATCATTATTTTATTTGTTTTTTTCTTTTTGTATTTGAAGCTTATTGCCTTTGCACATTGGTTGTTTGTCCATCTTTGGAGCAGTTTTTCATTCACACTTTTGTGTTCTTTTGTATCTACAGTGAATGCTCACAAGAAAATGAATCTCAGGGTAATATATGGTGGCAGATACGTACTTTGATAATAAATTTATTTTGAACTTTGAGCTCATTTTCCTGTAAATGCCTGGAAGAAAATGAATCTCAGAGTAGTGTTTTGATGATAAATGTACTTTGACTTTAACGTATGTTCAGGGGGAGGGTTAGTAAGGTGTGGACATGCAATTTTGCTGCCAGAGGCGTGGTGAAACTTGCAGGCTGCCCTCAGCACGATCCTTTCTGATCTGACATGATGCAAGCAATGAATTTTACTATATGTTTTGATGCTTCGATGTAGATGCGACAAATGCACTCAGTCCTGATGAAGGGTCTCAGCCCAAAACGTCAACTGTTTATTCTTTTCCATAGATGCTACCCAACCTGCTGAGTACCTCCAGCATCGTGTGTGAATTGCTCTGGATTTCCAGCATCTGCAGATGTTCTCTTGTTTGAAATACACTCAGTGGCCAATTTATTAGGAACCTCCTGTACCAAATAAAGTGTTTACTGACCATATGTTAACAGTCTTCTGCTACTGTAGCCCATCCACTTCAAGGTTTGACGTGTTTTTCATTCAGAGGTGCTCTTCTAAACACCACCATTGTAACGTGTGGTTATTTGAGATACCATCGCCTTCCTGTCAGCTTGAACCAGTCTGGCCATTCTCCTCTGACCTCTCTCATTAACAAGGCGTTTTCACCCACAGAACCGCTGCCCACTGGATTTTTGTTTTGTTTTGTTTTTTGCACCATTCTCTGTAAACTCTAGAGACTGTTGTGTGTAAAAATCCCAGGAGATCAGTAGCTTCTGAGATACTCAAACCACCCCATCTGGCACCAACAATCATTCCACGATTAAAGTCATGTAGATCACATTTCATCCCCATTCCGATGAGCAACAACTGAACCTCTTGACTATGTCTGCATGCTTTTCAAAGATTCAAAGTATATTTATTATCAAAATATGTATAAATTATACAGCCTCGAGATTTGTCTGCTTACAGGCAAACCCAAATGAACCCAGTTTAAAAAAAAGAAAGACCAACACCCAATGAGCAGAGAAAGAAAAAAAACACAAATTATACAAACAACAAAACCAAGCGACAGCATTCTAAACCAAATTGAGTCCTTGGATCTAAGTCACCAGAGCAACCAGAGTAGGCCCAAAGCTCACAGACTCAAAGCACAGCAGCTGAAGTGTCCTCACAGCCTCAGTGCAGTGGCAAAAGGGGCAAATATAGGGGAAAGTGAGCAAAATCGATCTGACTCTCACCTCCAGTTCCAAAACCCTGCCTCTCCAGTCTATTTGGGGTAGTGTTTCAATGGTCCAAACATAAGTCATGGTTCGCATTAGGGCCCAGGGCTTTTACGCAATGAGTTGCTGCCATCGGATTGGTCGTTTAGATATTTACATTTATAAGCAGGCATACAGATGTACCTAATAAAGTGGACATTGAATGTAAAGATCATCTTTGATCTTTGTGGTCTGGGAGATTCTGCGCACTCTTCGAACTCTTCTTGCTGGGATGGAGTAGGATCCAGTTTGACAGAGAATCCCAAATACTGTTTCAGGACTTTAGAGTGGGGTATTAGAACACAGGTGACACTGAAGTGGGTGCTGTCATTGACAGCGAAGAAGACTTTCAGGATTTACAGAGAGATCTTAATTAGCTGGTTAAGTGGGCCAAGAGAGGGCAAATGGAATTTAATTTTGATAAATGTGAATTATTGAACTTTGGGAAGATGATTCAGGGTAAACATAGAAACATAGTAAACCTACAGCACTGTACAGGCCCTTTGGCCCACAAAGTTGTGCCGAACATGTCCCTACCTTAGAAATTACTCGGCTTACCCATAGCCCTCTATTTTTCTAAGCTCCATGTACCTATCCAAAAGACCCTATCGTATCCGCCTCCACCACTGATGCCGGCAGCCCATTCCACACACTCACCACTCTGCGTAAAAAACATACCCCTGACATCTCCTCTGTACCTACTCTCCAGCACCTAAAACATGTGTCCTCTTGTGGCAACCATTTCAGCCCTGGAAAAAAGCCTCTGATTATCCACACGATCAATGACTCTCATCATCTTATACACCTGTAGGTGTCTGTCACAATGAAAAGTATGGCCCTGGGGAGCGATGTAGAAAAGAGAAAGAAAGATTTAGCTTTACTTGTCAATTGTACATTGAAACATACAGTGAAATGCATCTTTTGTGTCAATGACCAACACAGTCTGAAGATTGTGCTGGGGTCAGCTCGCAAGTGTCCATAGCTTGTCCACAACTTACTAATCCTAACCCGTACATCTTTGGACTGTGCAAAGAAACCAGAGCACTCAGAGGAAAACCATGCAATCAAGGGGAGAACATACAAACTCCTTACAAACAGCCTGTCTCGGTTGATCCAGTTTACTTTTAGGTTGTGCTGACTGTTAACATAACATAAACAACGCATTTCACTGTAGGTTTTTTATGCATACTGTATGTGATAGATGTAGTTGAAATGTATCATTGACCCTATAAAGTAATGGATACAGCCCAATGCATCACAGGTAAAGCCCTCCCCACTTTTGAGCACATTTACATGAAGCATTGTCACAGTATCCATCATCAAGGACCCTCACCATACAGGTTGTTATGTTACTTCTGTTTAAACGTACCATGGGTTAACAATGAAGAATCAAATTCTGGAAGAATTAGAGAACTTTTATTTACAGTAATAAACAAACACGCCTTAACCCAGCAATGTGCTGGAACATTCTAGCAATCCTGCGCACGCTCAGTGGTCTGCCCAATCACGGACTGGCACATCATTGCACGTGATATCACCACACAGGTCGTGCTCTCTTCTCACTGATGCTGTCAGGAAGAAGGTACAGGAGCCTCAGGACTCCCACCACCAGGTTCAGGAACAGTTATAACCCCTCAACCATCAGGCTCTCGAACCTTCACTTAACTTCACTCGCACCATCATTGAAATGTTTCCACAACCCTATGGACTCACTTTCAAGGATTCTTCATCTTATGTTCTTCATAGTTATTGCTTATGTATTTATTATTATTATTATTATTATTATTATTATTATTATTATTATTATTATTATTATTATTATTATTATTATTATTATTATTATTATTATTATTATTATTAATTTCTTTTTGTATTTGCATAACTTGTTGACTTTTGCACACTGGTTGAACGCCCAAGTTAGTGTGGTCTTTTATTGATTCTATTATGGCTGCCAGTCTATTGCAGGTTTACTGAGTATGTCTGCAAGAAAATGAATCTCAGGGTAGTATATGGAGACATGTGTGTACTTTGCTAATAAATTTATTTTGAACTTTGAACTTTTGATAATAAATTTACTTTGACTTCTTTTGAACTTGAAAGTTTTACACTAACTGCTATGCTATCATGCTGTCTTTGTTGTCCTGTTGTCCTGGGAGTTCCCGACTCACGTATTCAGCTCCAACCTCCCCTGTACCACTGGGAATACTCATGCATTAGTGACATGGACATCGAAAGTGGGACACTGTGGAACAAGACCTGCTCAGGTTTGTTAATTAACCTGGAAACCAAGGTTACTTCCACACTGGAAAAAAAACTCAGTTTTTGATTGCACAAAGTAAAAGTAAAAGCTAATGAATGCAATTAATTTTCTTAAGTTAAAGTTCAAAGTAAATTTATTATCAAAGTATGCACTGTATATGTCCCCATATACTACCTTGAGATTAATTTCCTGCAGGGATTTACAGAAAAATAAAGAAATACAATAGACTTGACATAAAAAACTGTACATAAATAAAGACTGACAAACAACCAATGTGCAACAGAAGACAAACTGCAAATAAAAAAAGAAAAATAGTAATACTGAGAACGTGAGTTGTTGAGTCCTTGACACTGAGTCTGTAGGTTGTGGAATCAGTTCAGTGTTGTGGTGAGTGAATGTACCCACTCTGGTTCAGGAGCCTGATGGTCGAGGGGTAATAAATGTTCCTGAACCCCTAAGGCAAACATCATTAACTGCATATTCTAATGATAGTGAGGACTGAAAGCCATCCAAAGCTGTCCAAATCTTGTTTTTATTTTGAGAGCATTCATCACCAGTGGAATGCATGTCTCATAAATTAACAACATACACACTACGTAACCCTAGAGAGAGGTCAGCTCTCAATCACCTCCCTGCGACGTTGACGCAAGTACTTGGATCGGAGACACCCACAATGTAAACTACCCACCTGTTGCCAGGAATCAGTCTTCAGGCTCAATTTTACTTCTGCTGTGACTAAATACTTGCCTTATTTGGATAAACACTAGAGTGTGCGTGTGTAGAAAGTGTGCAGGTGATCATAACGAAATCGTTCCCATTCCCTGTCAACTTAATACTTTGGTTGACAGCTGGAAAGCCACGAGTCTGTTCTCAAGGCTGTTTATGGCAAGTAACAGCACCTTGCACTTACAATCCCTTCCTCATATAATAAACAATTAAATAGAAAATTTGGAGAAGTGTTTTATTATTGTCATATGTAACAAATTACACTGAAATACATTTCTGGTCGTCCAATTATAGGATGATTGTTGAGACTTTGGGGAGGGTGCTCAAATTAAATTTACTATCAAAGTGTGTGTGTGTATATATATATATAGCACAATATACAACCTTGAGATTAATTTTCTCTCAAGAATACTCAACACATCCATAATAGAATAGTCACCATAATAGAATGAATGAAAATCTGTACCAACTTGGGTGTTCAATCACCCAAACTGTGGAAAGAAAGAAAGAAAGAAAGAAAGAAAGAAAGAAAGAAAGAAAGAAAGAAAGAAAGAAAGAAAGAAAGAAAGAAAGAAAGAAAGAAAGAAAGAAAGAAAGAAAGAAAGAAAGAAAGAAAGAAAGAAAAATAATAAATAAATAAACAATAAATTTCTGGAACATTAGCTGAAGAGTCTTTGGAAGATGAAGGACATGCTGACGAGGTTTACCAGGTTTAGAGGGCATGTGCTATAACAAGAGGCTGAACAAACGTGGGTTGTTTTCTCTGGAGCAGTGGAGGCTGAGAGGAGATCTGATGAGAGGTTTATAAGCTTATCAGAGGCATAGATAGAGTAGACAGGGAGTATCTTTTTTTCCAGGGTCTAAATGTTTAATACAGTACCAGAAAGCATGCATTAAGGTGAGAGGGGAGTTATTTTAAAGAATATGTGAGGGACAAGTCTTTTTTTTAAACACAGAGCAGTGGGTGTCCGGGGTGCACTCCTGGGGCTGGGGGTAGAGACAGAAGCATTAGAGACTTTTAAGAGACATTTAGACAGGCGTATTACTGTGAGGGAAATGGAAAGATATGGACGTTGTGTAAGCAGTAGTTTAGTTAGGCATTTACTCAGCACAACATTGTGGGCTGAAGGGCCTGTTCCTGTGCGGTACTGTTCTACATTCTAAGTTCTAAAAGCTTGTCTGGCACACCGTTCACACAGATCAATTCCTTACATCAGTGCATTGAGATAGTACAAAGCAGAACAGAATACAGAATAAATTGATACTGTCACCGTGAGAGTTCAGTGCAGGCAGACCAGAGAGACATGGTAGCCTAGTGGTTAGCACAACGCTTTACAGTACAGGCAACCCAGGTTCCATTCCCACTGCTGCCTGTAAGGAGTTTGTATTTCTCCCTGTGACCACGTGGGTTTCCTCGGTGAGCTCCACTTTCCTGCCATGGTCCGAAGGCGTACTGGATGGTAGGTTCATTGATCATTGTAAACTGTCCCGTGACGAGGTGAGGATTAAAATCGATGGATTGCTGGGCAGCACTGGTCCAAGGGCTAAAAGAACCTACTCCATGCTGTATCTCAGTGAAAAAGTAAGTAAATAAGGTACAAGGTCATGATGCTGCAGATTGTGAGGTCAAGATCACATTTTATCTTAGCAGGAGAGCGACTTGGGAGACCCCGCACAGGATTCCCTAAGGCAAGTTGAGTCAGTAATAAGGAAGGCAAATGCAGTGTTAGCATTCATTTCAAGAGGGTCCAGGGGAGATTTACAAGAATAATTCAGAGAATGAAAGGGTTAATGTATGAGAGGCATTTGATAGCTCTGGGTCTGAACTCATTGTGGTTTAGAAGAATGAGGGGTGGACCTATTGAATGTTGAAAGGCCTAGATAGAGTGGATGTGATTTTTCCAATAGTGGGTGAGTCTAGGACCAAACAGCACACCCAAGAATAGATGGAAGCCCCTTTATGGCAGAAATGAGGAGAATAAGGTACCTGTGGAATTCATTGCCACAGACAGCTAATGCCAAGTTACTAGTTTTACTTAAAGCGGAGGTTGTTAGATTCTTGAATAGTAAAGTTGTCAAAGCTTACGGGGAGAAGACAAGAGAATGTGGTTGAGAGGGATAATAAACATGCCATGATGGAATGGTGGAGCAGACTCGATGGGCTAAATGGCCCAATTCTGCTCCTATGTCTTATGGTCTGAATTAAATGCTGAAGGAATTCAACAGGTCAGGCAGAATTGTGGAGGAAAATGGACAGATGATGATTTGGGCTCAGACCCTTCAACGAAATGTCCTGACCTAAAATGTTGATTGTTCATTTCCCTCCACTGATGCTGCCTGACCTGCTGAATTCCTCCAGTAATTTTTCTTTTACACAATATCAAAGAAATCTGATTCCAGTGAGCTGATCGTCGTCACTTTGTAGGAGGCTAGTTGTGCTCAAGTTATCTGGCTTGCCTCCTGCTTCCCACACTACAATGGTGATGAGTTCCCTGGCCTGGCAGTGCTTGGAGAAATGCTGGGCCTGGGAGGTGCTCTAGAAACACATTCCTTTGAACCAGACTCCCATCGAGTTTCTGTGGGTGGTCACAGTGTCTGTCACAGCCCTCAGTGCCAACATGACTGACTGAGGTTCAAGGGAAATTAACCCTCATTGGTTCCCCTGAGAAGTTGAAAAGGAAACACAATCTTCACACAGTGACCACTTTATTAGGTACGTCCTAACAAAGTGGATTGTGGCCCATCTATTTCAAGATTTGATTTTGTATTTCCAGAAATGTTCTTCTGCACTGTTGCAACGTGTGGTTATTTGAGCATCTACACTTTCTGAGGAGACTGAGACACGCATGACTTCCCGCCCCCATTCTAACAATTTTCTACAGAGCACCATCGAGAGAGCCCTGCTTACCTGCATCATTGTGCGGTACAGAAGCTGCAAGGCATCAGACCACAAGACCTGACAGAGGACAATAAAACCACCTAGAGGATCACTGGGTTCACCCTTCCCACCTATTTGTGACATTTACCGGGAATGTAAGGGGCCCAAAGATTTGAGGATATCCCACCACCCATCTCACAGTTGCTTTGACTCACTACCGTCTCGGGAAGGAGGTACAGGCTCATCAGAACTAGGACACCAGACTGTTTCTGCACCATTCTCTGTAAACTCTAGAGACTGTTGTGCATGAAAATCCCAGGAGATCTGCAGCTTCTGAGATACTCAGACCACCCCATCTGGCACCAACAATCATTCACAGTCAAAGTCACTTAGATCACATTTTTCCCCATTCTGAACAACAACTGAACCTCTTGACCATATTGGCCACATGATTGGCTGATAAGATATTTACATTAATGAGCAGATGTATAGGTGAACCTAATAAAGTGGCCACAGAGTGCGTGGTTATACTAAAGTCACATTGTGAGTGAAATCAAAGCTGGTAGAATCATACTCTCTCTGTCATCAAAATGTATTAAGTCATTTACAGCTTTCTTCTCATAGATAAAAATAGAGAGGTGTTTGGCTCAATAGGGAGTCATAGTCATAGATCACTACAGCACAGAAACAGGCTCTTTGGCCCATCTAGTCCATGCTGAACTATTAATCTGCCTATTCCCATTGACCTACACCCATGCCATACCCCTCCATAAACCTCCCATCCAGATACTTATCAAAGCTCCTCTTAAATGTTACAATTAGACCCAAATCCACCACTCTGCTGGCTGCTCGTTCCACACTCTTGCCAACCCCTGAGTGAAGAAACTCCCCCTCATGTTCCCTTAAACTTTTAACCTTTCACCCTTAACTCATGACCTCTAGTTCTAGAGTCATCCAACTTCAATGTAAAAAAGCCTACATACACTTACTCTATCATCATTATTTTGTGCCATGATGTGGGTGATCATGGTCTTTGACCATGATTGTGTTTGAAAACCCTGTCTATACCCCTCATAATTTAGTATACTTAACACAAGTGTATTACTCTAGTCCAGAGGTTCTCAACCTGGGCTTCACAGACCCCATGCTGAGCAGTATTGGTCCATGACATAGAAAAAGTTTGGAAGCCCGCTATTGGAGCTGTCCTGAGCCTTTCCTGCACTGTCAGCACATCAGAATTGCTGGTCCTCCCAAGTCCTTGACATCACAGAATCCAGTAGTGCTTAGAAGGCAGTGCACTGCCACCGATGTAAATGGCCCGAGTCCCGAAGCAGATTAGGGACTGCTTTGCTGAGGACCTTTGCTCTGTCCGCCACAAACAGCAGGATCACCTAGTAGCCACTCACTTCGATTCAACTTCCCACTCCCATTCTGACATGTTGGTCCATGGCCTCCTCTACTGCCACGATGAGGCCTAACTCAGGTTGGAGAAGCAACACCTCATAACCTGTCTGGGTAGCCTCCAACCTGATGGCATGAACATCGAATTCCCTAATTTCTGGTCATTTCTCGCGACTCCCCCTTCTCTCTTTTTTCATTCCTTACTCTGGTTACCCTCTTAACCCTTCTCTTCTCCTTGCCCATTTATCACCTCCCTCTGGGACCCCTCCTTCTTCCTCTTTTACCATGGTCCACTCTCCTCTCCTATCAGATTCCTCCTTCTTCACCTACCACATCCCAGCTTGTTATTTCACCTCCCCCCCCCCACGTACCCACCTTTACCCCCTTACCTGGTTTCAACTATCACCTGCCAGCTTGTACTCTTTTCCCTCCTCCCTTACCTTCTTATTCAGGCTTCTGCCCCTTTCCTTCCTAGTCTTGGCCTTCAACATTAACTATTTATTTCCATCCATAGACACTGCCTGGCCTGCTGAGTTCCTCCGGCATTTTTGTGTGTGTATTGCTCTGGATTTCCAGCACCTGCAGAATCAGAATCAGGTTCATTATCACCGGCATGCTCTACATCATGAATTTTGGTGTTTTGCAATGTAATACCAAAAAATTACTATACATTAAAATAAGAATATACTGTTTCAAAGTACAAAATGAGAGCAAAATTGTGAGGTGGGGTTCATGGACCGTTCAGAAATCTGATGGCAGAAGGGAGAGACTATTCCTAAAACACTTGAATGTGTGTCTCAACGTTCCTGTACCTTCTCTCTAATGGTAGCAGTGAGAGAGGGCATGAACTGGATGCCGCCTTCTTGATGGATGTCCACTTTTTGAGGGTGTCCTTGATGGTGGGAACGCAGGTGCCCATGATGGAGCTGGCTGAGTTTACAACCCCCTGCAGCTTTTTCCCATCCTATGCATTGGTGCCTCATTCCAGTTGGTGATGCAACCAGTCCATAAGACCATAAGATATAGGAGTGGAAGCAGGCCATTTGGCCCATCAAGTCTGCTCCGCCATTCAATCATCCAATTCTTCCAGTCATCCTCACTCCCCTCCCTTTGATGCCCTGGCTAATCAAGAACCTATCCATCTCTGCCTTAAATACACCCAATGACTTGGCCTCCACAGCCACTTGTGGCAACAAATTCCACAGATTTACCACCCTCTGACTGAAGTAATTTCTCTGCATCTGTGTTCTAAATGGACGTCCTTCAATCCTGAAGTCATGCCCTCTTGTCCTAGACTCCCCTACCGTGGGAAATAACTTTGCCATATCTAATCTGTTCAGGCCTTTTAACATTCAGAGTGTTTCTATGAGATCCCCCCCCCCCCCGTTCTGCTAAAGTCCAGGGAATACAGCCCAAGAGTTGCCAGACGTTCCTCATATAGTAACCCTTTCATTCCTGGAATCATTCACGTGAATCTTTTCTGAACCCTCTCCAATGTCAGTATATCCTTTCTAAAATAAGGAGCCCAAAACTGCACACAATACTCCAAGTGTGGTCTCACGAGTGTCTTACAGAGCCTCAACATCACATCCCTACTCTTATATTCTATACCTGTAGAAATGAATGCCAATATTGCATTCGCCTTCTGCATCACAGTCTCAACCTGGAGTTTAACCTTTAGGTTATCTGCACAAGGACTCCCAAGTCCCTTTGCATCTCTGCATTTTGGATTCTCTCCCCATCTAAATAATAGTCTGCTCATTTATTTCTTCCACCAAAGTGCATAACCATACACTTTTCAACACTGTATTTCATTTGCCACTTCTTTTCACATTCCCCTGAACCATCTAAGTCTCTCTGCAGGCTGTTTCCTCCACCTATCTTTGTATCATTGGCAAATTTAGCCACAAATTCCATAGCCCAGATCATTGACATGCATCGTAAAAAGCAGCGGTCCCAACACCAACCCCTGTGGAACTCCACTGGTAACCGGCAGCCAGCCAGAATAGGAATGTCTCCACTATACATCTATAGAAGTTTGCTCGAGCCCCTGGGTACGTACCAAGTCTCCTCACACTCCTAATGAAACATAGCCACTAGCATGCTCTCTGAGTAATTACATCAATATGTTGGGCCCAGGATTGATCTTCAGAGATGTTGACACCCAGGAATCTGAAGCTTTTGTGTTAATGAATATGGTTTCACAGGGTTGCAGTACTGTGGCTACAGATTTGGGCCCTGCTTTTGGTGTGGTCAAGGCAAATCTTGGTAGAGTTGGCCACCAAGACTTTAACATTGCACCATTTTTATTACTATCTGACATAAGACGAGGTGACAGGTTACACACTTACTGTGTCCAATCAATGAATATTTTGAGGCCTTCCATTGGTCAGGAAAACCATGGATGTTGTGTTTCAGCTGTCTATGTGATATGCAAGCAGGGCAGCACAATATGGAGAGCAAGCTGTTGCCCACGTAGCAGACTCCCCATCTCCACCCAGCTGATAAATCCAATGTTACAGCAGAGACCAATATCGTTTGGCCTCACAGAAGTTGCCAGACAGTGTCGAACTTAACATAGACTACCTTAGGGGCTCCAGCTCTTGATTTTTTCTCGGGATTTTCTCCTGAAATTTTCCACATAAGTGGGTATAGCCGCAAGGCAGCAGCACTTTGAGATTAGTTTTCCTTCTCCTAGATGATTTGCCAAACACAGCTGACAAGCTCTTTCTGTCCAAAGCGACTGGTTTTAAGGCACCAGTAACCTGCCTTTGTCCCTTCTCCTGTCAGTAGAAATAGTTTCACAGGGCCTAGTAATTAAGCCAGGTGAAGACCAGGAGCTGGTCTTGGTCGTCAGAGGCTATTTGAGATGCATGCCATTGGGAGTATTTAATAGCTAGTGGGAGCTTATCCTCACCTTCCCCCCACCCCGCCCCCCCCCCCCCCAACTATGACAACTTAAGGAACCATCAGTGGACAAATCAATTGTTTATAACAAAGAGAGATTCATGGAATCACTATCAACTGTAGTTGCTTCCATCAGGCATTGAGGACCCCTTCAGAAGGTGATGTCTCAAAGAGGCGACATCCATCATAAAGGACCCCCATCATCCAGGACATACCTTCTTCTCATTGCTACCATCAAGGAGGAGGTACAGGAGTCTAATGGCACACACTCAACATTTTAGGAACAGGTTCTTTCCTTCCACCATCAGATTTCTGAATGGTCCATGAAGCCATGAACACTTCTTCAGTATTTTCGCTCACTTTTTGCACTACTTAGTTAGTTTAATTTTTTAATATATATTTCTTATTGTAAACATAGAAACATAGAAAACCTACTGCACAATACAGGCCCTTCAGCCCAAAATGCTGTGCCAAACACGTATTTACTTCAGAAATTACCTAGAGTTACCCATAGCCCTCTATTTTTCTAAGCTCCATGTACCTATCCAGGAGTCTCTTAAAAGACCCTATTGTATCTGCCTCCACCACCATCGCTGACAGCCCATTCCACGCACTCACCACACCCTGTGTAAAAAAATTACTCCTGACATCTCCTCTGTACCTACTTCTAAGCACCTTAAAACTGTGCCCTCTCATGCTAGCTATTTCAGCCCTGGGAAAAAGCCTCTGACTATCCACGCAATTAATGCCTCTCATCATCTTATACACCTCCATCAGGTCACCTCTCAGCCTCCGTCACTCCAAGGAGAAAAGGCCAAGTTCACTCAACCTATTCTCATAAGGCTGCTCCCCAATCCAGTAAACATCCTTGTAAATCTCCTCTGCACCCTTTCTATAGTTTCCACATCCTTCCTGTAGTGAAGTGACCAGAACTGAGCACAGTACTCCAAGTGGGGTCTGACCAGGGTCCTATATAGCTGCAACATTACCTCTTGGCTCTTAAACTCAAACCCATGGTTGATGAAGGCCAATGCTCTGTATGCCTTCTTAACCAGAGTCAACCTGCACAGCAGCTTTGAATGTCCTATGGACTTGGACCCCAAGATCCCTCCGATCCTCCACACTGCCAAAAGTCTGACCATTAATACTATATCCTGCCTCTCAGGATCTTTTCCATCAATTTACCAACCACCGAAGTAAAACTCACTGGTCTATAATTTCCTGAGCTATCTTTACTCCCTTTCTTGAATAAGAAAACAATATCTGCAACCCTCCAATCCTCTGGAACCTCTCCCATCCACATTGATGATGCAAGGATCATTGCTCAGCAATCTCCTCCCTCGCCTCCCACATTAGATGGGGTATATCTTGTCTAGTTCCGGTGACTTATCCAACTTGTGCTTTCCAAAAGCTCCAGCACATCCTCTTTCTTAATGTCTACATGCTCAAGCTTTTCAATCCACTGTAGGTTATCCCTACAATTGCCAAGATCCTTTTCCATAGTGAATACTGAAGCAAAGTACTCATTCAGTATCTCTGCTATCTCCTCTGGTTCCATACACGCATTTCCACTGTCACACTTGATTGTACTTTATCATTTTTTTTATTATTGGTATTGCAATGCAGTGCAGCCATTAAATGGAAACATGTTTCCCGATGTGTGCCGGTGATATTTAACCTGATTCTGATTCCTCTTTAAGGCCTGACATTTCTGGACATGATGTCAGGAGCTGTAGGATTGTTTACATGGGAAGAGTCTGATGGAGCATGTGATTCATTGGGGACAGAAGTCTATGTAATTGACTGTTGGGGATTAGTGGGAAAGGACACAGAAGAATGTACACAGAATCCATCCACTCAGAAATATCACACCGGTCATTCTGAAGTCATCTTCCTGTCTATTATTGCCTGTTGTCTCATTACAGAGGCATTCCTATTAAACATTCTGCACTGGGCTGAGATCATCAAAGTACAGCACCATATGTACCCTTGATGATCCGCTGACCTATATAAATATACTCCACTATCAATCTAACCCTTCGCTCCTACACAGCCCATAGCTCTCCATTTTTCTAACTTCCATGACGACCTAAGAGTCTCTTAAAAGTCCTTGTTGCATCAGTCTATGCCAATACCCCATCAGTCTCAACCAATACCCCAGCAGTCTCAACCAATATCCCAGCAGTCTCAGCCAATACCCCATCAGTGCATTCTAGCCACTGTGTAAAAAACCTACCTCTGACATTCCTACGTTGGAGAGGAATAAAGAACCTTGATCAGCCTTGATGAAGGGTCTCGGCCAGAAACATCGTCCTTTCAGTACTTGATGCCTGACCTGCTGAGTTCCTCCAGCATTTTGTGTGTGTTACTTTGAATTTCAAAGTAATTTTTATTATCAGAGTACATATATGTCACCAGTTTCAACCCTAAGATTCATTTTTCTGTGGGCATACAACAAATCCATTGAATAGTAACTATAACGGGATCAATGAAAGTTAAAGTATAGAAGACAACAAACTGTGCAAATGTAAATATAAATAAATAGCAATAAATAACAACAACAGAAGATAACAAGGTAAAGAGACGAGGTGAGATCATTGGCTGTGGGAACATCTCAATGGGTGGGCAAGTGAGCCAGATATCCTCTTTTCTTCAAGAGCCTAAAGGTTGAGGGGTGGTAACTGTTTTTGTACCTGGTGGTGTGAGTCCAGAGGTTCCTGTACCTTCTACCTGATGGCAGCAGTGAGAAAAGTCCAAGGCCTAGGTGATGGGGATCTGTGATGATGGATGGTACTTTCCTACGACAGCATTTCATGTAGATGTGCTCATTTGTTGAGAGGGCTTTACCCATGAAAGCTTCTGCAGAGGCTTTTCCAGCATCCACAGAATCTCATGTTTCTGACATCCCTCCTAATACATTCCTCCACTCACCCTCTGGCATTGGCCACTGGGGAAAAGGTGCTGGCTGTCCATATCGTATGTGCCATTCACAATGATGTACACCTTAATCATGTTGCCTCTCATTCCTTTTCTACCAGAGAGAAAAGCCTAAGCCCAATTAACCTTTCAAAGAGCCCTTGGCACATAAATTTGTTGAGGTGAATTGGAGGGGGGAAGCTGGATAAATATATGAGGGAAGAAGAAGTACACTCATCAGCCACTTTATTAGGTACACTTGTGCAACTGCTCATTGATGTAAATATCTAATCAGCCAATCGCGTTGCAGCAATTCAAAGGTTTCAAAGGTACATTTAATGTCGGAGAAATGCATACAATATACACCTTGAAATGCTTTTTCTTCACAACCATCCACAAAAACAGAGGAGTGACCCCAAAGAATGAATGACAGTTAAACATTAGAACCCCAAAGTCCCCCCCAGCTACCCCCCTACGCATAAATGGCAGCAAACAATTATCCCCCCTGCCCCCCACCAGCAAAAAAAGCATCAGTACCCACCACCGAGCACTCGAGCGTGAGCAAAGCATCAATAAAGACACAGACTTGCAGTACCCCAAAGAATACTCGTTCACCCGGTATTCGACTACCACAGGCTCTCTCTCTCCCTAATAAGGGAGAAAGAAGTGTCTCTGTTTCACTGCGAGAGGGGAGACATAACAAACAACTTGCTGGTTTATGATGTTAAAAGTCCATTGCGTCATTTTTTCCGAGCTCTGTGCCCAAAGATCTCAGGTCACTTGGGCACACAGCCAGAGATCTTCCGTCACCAACGACACACCGATCTCCTGCAGAGGCTCCAACCTGCAATACCCCCAAACCCCACTCCCCATTTCTAGAGCCACAAGATCTTGGTCCTCCGAAGGTGAGCAAAGCTCTTAGCCCAGCCCTTGATGTGCCGAGAAATGGCCACTCGTAAAACTCCAAGCGCAGGTCTCATTCCATAGTCAACATGTAACTCCAGATCAGGGTCTTCAAAAGAACCTGCAAAGGAAAAATAGAGATATTAAAGATGGAACTAAAGCTTCCAAGCAAAGGAGTCGCTATTAGGCACCATTAATCCTCCTAAGCACTAATGCATAAAAGCATGCAGACATGGTCAAGAGGTTCAGTTGTTGTTCAGACCAAACATCAGAATAGGGGAGAAATGTGATCTAAATGACTTTAATTGTGGAATGGTTGTTGGTGCCAGACAGGGTGGTTTGAGTATCTCAGAAACTGCTGATCTCCTGGGATTTTCATGCATAACAGTCTCTACAACAGAGGTTCCCAAAAATTTTTATGCCATGGACCCCTAACATTAACCGACCCCAGGTTGGGAAATACTGCTCTAAACTTTGCAGAGAATAGTGCAAAAACTAAAAAAGATCCAGTAAGTGGCAGTTCTGTGGGTGAAAACATTTTGTTAATGAGAGGTCAGAGAATTGCTGGATTAGTTTAAGCTGACAGGAAGGTAACAGTAACTTAAATAACCACACATTACAACAGTGGTATGCAGAAGAGGATCTCTGAACACTCAGCACGTTGAGCCCTGAAGTGGATGGGCCACAGCAGCAGAAGACCACAAACATACACTCAGTGGCCACTTTATTAGGTACAGGAGATTACTAACCAAATGGCCTGAGTGTAGAAAGATATGGTGACTGGGGGAGATGAAGATGGAGGTCATAGATCAAGTAGTATCTCTAGAAAGGACAGAACAGACTCAAGAGGAAGAATAATCTTGTCCGATAGTGTTGTCTTACTCTGCATGACAGAGTTTCCATTTGGAGATTGATCTTAGCTGCCTGCCGCAGCTGAAGTCCATGGTAGCATAGCGGTGAGCGGAATGCTATTAAAGCTCAGAATGCTGGAGTTTGGAGTTCAATCCCAGCATCCTCTGTAAGGAATTTGTACGTCCTCCGCGTGGAGTACATGGGTTTCCTGAGGCCTCCGGTTTCCTCCCACAGTCCGAGGACATACCGAGTAGGTTAATTGGTCATTGTAAATTCCCTCGCAATTAGGTTAGGGGTAAACTGTGGCTGTCGGGGGTTGTTGGGCAGTGACGCTGGAAGGGCCGGAGGGCCTATTTCATGGTGTATCTCTAAATTTAAAAAAGAGTTGGCATTATGTGCTCCACCTGTCACTTCATTGCAGAGTGTAAGACGCTGTCTTGGCAGCTTGACGCAGGCACTGGAACACAGCCAACAATGGAGGGAGAGTGAGGAGCATCTGGGAATGTAAAGAGGACATTTCCATGTGTGGGAGCCAGTCAGAACCAGGAACTTGTCCTCAATCTGAAATACCAATCATGCTTTCAAAATAACTCCCAGGCCGTGCTCTATATAAAGCGTTCGAAATCAGTCCTGGGAAGCAGAGGTTCAAAGCTGAGTTTCCTTCCGCCTGCTCTCCGTGCTTTCCAAACGATGAACGCTGAGTCCAAGACACCAAGGCCGCTCAGTAAAGCAGTCAGAAGGTTCCGCTGTGTCTCCATGGTGAACAGCCTGGCAAAGAACTGGCAAAAGTGGGCCAGCGATCACACACACAAACAGAAAACGCAGCCTCTCGGTTGGCAGCCTGGTGGCTCTTCAGAAGACTATGCCAAGAAGCCCACCCTGAATGAGACCGAAATCCAGCCGGCAAAAGTGCCACAAATGGATATAAGAAGCAGCAGCTTCAATGGGGAGAATGTGGCATCCAGCAAAGAGCAGAAGGAATATCAGGAAGCAAAAGTGTCCATTCGGACTGTCACAGTAAACAAAACAGTCAGCACCAGACAAACTGCCAAGAGCAATGAGCTGGTGAGTTTCATGAGTGGCCGGTTCAACCAGCCAGTGCCGGAGGAGGCACCAAAGCCATTTCTGGGTGACAGGTCACCCACCCGAAGGCGACTGCGTCTCAGCAAAGCGTCGGAGCTGGTGCAGTCATGGAAGACAGCAGAGAAGGAAGGGCAGGACCTGGTGCCCAAATGCAACTTGGCCAGCGATGGTGGGAGAGAGAAGAGGAAAGAAGGGATTGAGGAAGAGAGCAAAGACAAGGATGGCACAGATGACAGAGGGAAGAGGAAGAAGCTGGTCCAGAAAGTCCAGGTGCGCACAATGGGAGAGCTGAAGAAAGTCTGGCTAAGGTGGGCAGAGGATCATATTGAGAAGCAAAAACTCAACCCTTTCAGTGATGACTTTGACTATGACTACGCCATGTCCTTCCGTCTAAAGAAGGGTGACCGGGGCTACGGGCGGCCAAAGGAGGGGAGCAAGTCCGCAGAGAGGGGCGAGCGAGCTCAGAGGCACATCCGCAGAGAGATCGATGAACTCTGCTACATCATCAGGGACCTAGGGATACAGGGGAAGGACGGGATGACCCGAGTCACCTTCGGCCAGCTGTTTGACAGATACGTCACCATCTCAGATAAAGTGGTGGGGATTTTGATGAGGGCTAGGAAACATGGACTGGTGGACTTCCCAGGTGAGATGTTGTGGCAGGGAAGAGACGATGATGTTATTATCACCCTCATGGAATTACAAAATCCAGAGTATTAGAATCAGACAAAGAGCCATGTGGCAGAAAGTTTGATTCGTATGCTACTTCTTTCAAAGTGAAAGTGTATTTATCTCCTTGGAGCAGAGACTGTTGTAGTATATTTTGTACATATTTTTCTACAAATGTTAGCATTAATTCTTGTGTCAGCTGTTTTGATTGAAATAAATACAAGTTCTGCTCAAGGTTTGAATAAAGATTTGTTCAACAAGTGTGAAAAATGATTCTCAGTGGACTAAAGCCTACTTTTGTATTTAAAGATGACTCATTTCTTCAAATGCGTTAAAGAGTTTCAGTAGAGCTGCATTAATATAAGCAAGTGTTCCAACATACTTCACAGAAATATTGCCAAACCAATCTGCCATTCTGCTGCATAGGGAGATATTAGGACTGATGACTGATAGTACGCCAAAGTTAAGTCTATTGTCATGTGCACAACTAGATTAGATTAGTCTCACACACAGAATTCTGGAGGAACTCAGCAGTGCAGGCAGCATCTAAGGAAAAGGGTAAAGTTGAAGTTTTGGGCCAAGACCCTTCATCAGGACTCTTTCCCATAGATGCTGCCTGGCCCACTGAGTTCCTCCAGAATTCTGTGTGTATTACTTCAGCTTCCAGCATCTTCTCTTGCTTTAGATTAGATTATCTTTACTTGCCACAGATATATTGAAACATACAGTGAAATGTGTCATTTGCATTAATGACTAATATAGTTGTGCTGGGGGCAGCCCGCAAGTTTTGGCATGCTTCCTATATAGCGTGCCCAAGACCTAATAACCCTTACTAACCCGCACAAACTGCTGGTGGAACACAGCAGGCCAGGCAGCATCTATAAGGAGAAGCACTGCCGACGTTTCGGGCCGACACCCTTCGTCAGGACTAACTGAAAGGAAAGATAGTAAGAGATTTGAAAGTAGTGGGGGGAGGAGGAAATGCGAAATGATAGGAGAAGACCGGAGGGGGTGGGATGAAGCTAAGAGCTGGAAAGGTGATAGGCGAAAGTGTTACCGAGCTGGAGAAGAGAAAGGATCATGGGATGGGAGGCCTTGGGAGAAAGAAAGGGGGGGAAGTGCTAGAGGGAGATGGAGAACAGGCAAACAACAGAATGGGAATGGGACGTGGTGCCACCATTCAGGGCCCCAGACAGTCCTTCCAGACGAGGCGACACTTCACCTGTGAGTCGGCTGTGTGGTATACTGTGTCCGGTGCTCCCAGTGTGACCTTTTATATATTGGTGAGACTCGATGAAGACTGGGAGATCATTTCGCTGAACACCTACGCTCTGTCCATCAGAGAAAACAGGATCTCCCAGTGGCCACACATTTTAATTCCACGTCCCATTCCCATTCTGATATGTCTATCCATGGCCTCCTCTACTGTCAAGATGAAGCCACACTCAGGTTGGAGGAACAACACCTTATATACCGGCTGGGTAGCCTCCAACCTGATGGCATGAACATTGACTTCTCTAACTTCCATTAATGCCCCTCCTCCCCTTAACCCATCCCTAACATATTTAGTTGTTTGCCTGTTCTCCATCTCCCTCTAGTGCTCCCCCACCTCCTTTCTTTTTCCTGAAGCCTCCCGTCCCATGATCCTTTCTCTTCTCCAGCTCTGTATCACTTTCGCCTATCACCTTTCCAGCCCTTAGCTTCATCCAACCCCCTCCAGTCTTCTCCTATCATTTCGCATTTCCCCCTCCCCCCACTACTTTCAAATCTCTTACTATCTTTCCTTTCGGTTAGTCCTGACGAAGGGTCTCGGCCCGAAACATCTGCAGTGCTTCTCCCTGTAGATGCTGCCTGGCCTGCTGTGTTCCACCAGCATTTTGTGTGTGTTGTTTGAATTTCCAGCATCTGCAGATTTCCTCATGTTTGCCTTATTAACCGATATGACTTTGGAATATGGGAGGAAACTGGAACACTCTGAGGAGACCCGTGTGGTCAATGGGGGGGTGGGGTGGGGAGCATATAAACTCCTTTTAGCCATGGGCAGGAATTGAACCCTGATCACTGGCGCTGTAAAGTGCTCTACTAACCGCTATACTACCATGTTCTACAGGTACGCAGAAGAGCAATGAAAAACTTATTTGCAGCCACGGGAGCATCAGCAGCAAGAGGATGAGAGGTTTGAAGGGAATTTTCAAGTTCAAGTTTATTGTCATCCAGCCATATACATGTATACAGCTAAATGAAACAACGTTTCTCCGGACCAAGTAGCACAACACAGTACATACAGTATAACTCAAACACAACACTTAATGCACTATTACCACTAATAACGTCACAAATAATAAGGTGCATTTACGACATACGTTAAAAAGTAAACAGCATAACACTACTGTTGCTTCCTACGTGATGAGACCTGGGTAGTGACAGGCACTTCAGTAGTCTCACAGCCTGGAGGAAGAAACTGTTTCCCAATTCTAACAGTCCTCGTCCTAATTATATTTTGATTAACAATAAAACATCATCTGGCAAAATCCAGGCACAAATATTAAACCAGAAAATCCCATATTTCAGCTACAGCGCATGGTGTATCAGCTGATTTCAATCAGAATGTCATCAGCAAGGTAAGAGACAAACTGTTCACCAACACCACCCTGCTCATAAAATGCCAACGTCTGGCTACTGGGAGGGACAGGCTCACAGTTAAACAGTTAGAACGCAGTACATGCAAAGAATTCTTCACACTCATAAATACTTGCCAGTGTTTATAAGGCTCATCATCCCATGTCTCACACACCCTGATCTCCTTTCACCATGTCCACGATGACCCACAACACAGAAAGCACCTCTATCCGGATGCAGCACAACAATTGCTCTGCCTGCAGCAACAAGAACTGCAGAGACTTGTAAACTCAGCCCAAACCTTTGAGCAAATAAGCCTCCTCTCTACTCAGGCTACATCCACACTAGACCGGATAATTTTGAAAATGCTAGTTTTGAGTAAAAACGATAGGCGACCACACTATGCGTTTTTGAAAATATCTCTATCCACACTGAAACGGAGATTTTGGCGAATCTCCTCCTCCTGCGCATGCGCAGGACGCATCTACCGAAAACAAGTGACATGTTTGGTGTCGAATCTCGCCGTGAAAGTGCGCGTTTGTGTAGTTACAGACTAGAAAAACTTAAAACAATAGACAGCTGTTGGCTCTCGTGCAGGAGAACTTAAAAGTAAAAAAAAACTAATACTGGAGCATACGGCGGCAACTGACAGAGAGTTCAATGACAGATTGACCCGGCTGACAACAAACATTGAAAAACTGACTAACTCTGTTGCATTAATAAAACATCTTGTTAAATGCATCAGTATTATCTTGTATTTCCAGACAATGTTACATTAGGCTGTTACACATCTATTGTCAGAGAAGTACTTGCATAAATAGGTAAACCACCTTCTCACGAGGAAGGACAGAAAACAGGGCAAAGTGAGTATACTTATTTATTCAGTAAGTTATGGGTCAAAGTATTTGGTGAGTACATTTCTAACTCTTTTGGCTTCAGTCTCGTTGCCGTCTGTTCTGAAATTGTTAGATTGTTGGTGGGGGGTTGTGTTCAGGAAAACAATGAAATGGCGCGCTGCGGTCTGACAGCGTTTTCAGATTTCTCCGGTTACCCCGTCCACACTGATCTGCCCAAGCAGCATTTTCAAAACTAATCCACCCTGGAAAGCATTTCTGAAAAGCTCCGTTTTCGGGGGACGAAAACGCCGTTTTAGTGTGGACGGAGGGTAAAAACGAAGAGAAAAAGCTTCAGTTACGGATTTATCTGGTGTAGTGTGGATGTAGCCTCACTCTGTCTCCACCTCCTGATGACTCAGGATTAGCAGTCAGCATAATAAAGCATCCCTCTCATCCCAGCCATTCTCTCTTCTCCCCCCGCCCATTGAGCAGAAGATACAACATTTTGAGTGTCATGGTCTGGATCGGTTCCCCTTTAAATTTAGTTAGGGTGCGATCCGGACCATTGACTCCTTGTTCCCATTTAATTGCGTTTCACGCGTCCCACCTCGACCTGAACCAGCAACTTATAAGTGCCTTGCTTTAGCAATTAGGGGCAAGAGCATTAAAGAAGCCTTTACAAGTTGCCGCCGCTACGACAAGCCAAAGCGATCCAGCCCGCATCGGAGAACCAGCAATTCACCTTCCGGCACCAGAATGGGTCCGAGCAAGGTCAATCTACCAGGGGTGAGTTGAAGGCAGAGTCCTGACTCAATGTTTATGCCCCTTGTCTGTGTCTACCCCCTGAAGAAGTCCCGGCTTGGTGCCTGAGTGGAAGGCGGAGTCCTGACTAGATGTCCTGTCTGTTTTCCGTGCTCCCCCTGTCCGAGTCCCAGGTCCACGGCTGTCCATGTTCCCCCCAGTCCAAGTCCAAGGTCCGTGGCTGTCCGTGTTCCCCCCAGTCCAAGTCCAAGGTCCGTGGCTGTCCATGTACCCCCCTGTCCAAGTCCAAGGTCCGTGGCTGTCCATGTACCCCCCTGTCCGAGTCCAAGGTCCGCGGCTGTCCATGTACCCCCCTGTCCGAGTCCAAGGTCCGTGGCTGTCCGTGTTCCCCCCAGTCCAAGTCCAAGGTCCGTGGCTGTCCATGTACCCCCCTGTCCGAGTCCAAGGTCCGCGGCTGTCCATGTTCCCCCCAGTCCAAGTCCAAGGTCCGTGGCTGTCCATGTACCCCCCTGTCCGAGTCCAAGGTCCGCGGCTGTCCATGTCCCCCCCCCCCAGTCCAAGTCCAAGGTCCGTGGCTGTCCATGTACCCCCCTGTCCGAGTCCAAGGTCCGCGGCTGTCCATGTTCCCCCCCCCAGTCCAAATCCAAGGTCCGCGGCTGTCCATGTCCCCCCCCCCAGTCCAAATCCAAGGTCCGCGGCTGTCCACGTTCCCGCTGTCCAAGTCCAAAGTCCGCGGCTGTCCATGTTCCCGCTGTCCAAGCCATGATCGCGGCGATCCCAGTTCCCTGTTTCTAAGTCCCAGGTCCGCGGCAATTCTAGTCCCTAGGCTGAGGTTCGTGTTCTTTTGTCCTCGATTTTCTGATCTTTTGTGTAACTAGCAATAAACGCTATTTTATTGTACCTGAGAAAGAAATGTTTGTGTCCTGCTTGTGGGTCCTCTCCCAGCACCCCTGTCCCCAATTCACGACATTGAGAGCATGTAGCACCAGACTCAAGGACAGGTTCTATGCTGCTGTTATAAGACTATTGTACCTGCACCAATAGCAGTGGTGCAAGAGCAACAAACTTCTTTACGCATTGGACCGGGTTAATATCAGTGCACAACCCAACTTGATCCTAATGAAGCCCTTAATCCTGACGAAGGGTCTCGGCCCGAAACGTCGACAGCGCTTCTCCCTATAGATGCTGCCTGGCCTGCTGTGTTCCACCAGCATTTTGTGTGTGTTGTTGTTTGAATATCCAGCATCTGCAGATTTCCTCGTGTTGGATACTAATTTTCTGATTTTAAATGTAAAAAGTTTACAATGGCTGCTTTCTGACAGCACATTTTGCTAAATGAGTTTGTATTTCTATTTGTTCAGGATTCTGTACTTCCTCCATGATGGTAGCAATGAGAAGAGGCCAGTACATGTGTTGCTGGACAAAATACTAGTACTCCCTATACCTTCTCTGAGGATCATCACCTTGTCTTGGTGAAGAGGCTTGTGAGTTCCTGAAATCCCAAAAGTGATGCCATTTGGACCTTAGCTCCTGATAGGGTCACCCATGGGGGTCAGGTCAAAGGGGACAAAGACTGATCCAACCAAGACCTCAACGGTGGAGCCAGCAGAAGATGATGACACATCACAACAGCAGTGATGGAAGTGGAAGGCTACAGCAGTGAAGGGTCCCAGTCATCTTGCACTCCATGTCACTGGTGGAGCAGAAGACCATGAGACAAAGGAGCTGAATTGGGCCATTTAGGCCATTGAGTCTACACCATTCCATCATGGCTGATTTATTATCCTTCTCAACTCCGTTCTCCTGTCTTCTCACCATAACCTTTAGTGCCCTGATTAATCAAGAAGCTATCAATCTCAGCTTTAAATATAACCAATGACTTGGCCTCCACAGCCATCTATGGCAATGAATTCCACAGATCCACTATTCTCTGCCTAAAGAAATTTCTCCTAATCTCCATTCTAAATGGACATCCCTCTATTTTGAACCTGTGCCCTCTGGTCCTAAACTCCCCCCACCATAGGAAACATCTTCTCCATGTTCACTCTGTCGAGGTCTTTCAATATTTGATAGGTTTCAATTTGATCCCCCCTCATTCTTGTAAATTCCAGTGAGTACAGACCCAGAGCCATTAAACACTCCTCATGTGTAAACCCTTTCATTCCCAGGATCATTCTCACGAACCTCCTCTGGAACTTCTCTAAAGCATGCACATCCTTTCCACATAAATCCTTCCGCAGACTCCCTGCTACCTGCCCATCTGCCTAGCTTTGTATAGACCCAGAACACAGCACACTGCAGAAGCTACCTTTCCTCAGAATCACGATCAGGTTTGTTGCTGGTGGCAGCAGTACAGTACAAGACATAAAAATTGCTGAAAGATACAATAGATAAATACACGTAAAAGAAGATTACTGAGGTAGTGTTCATGGACCATTCCAGTTCAAGTTCACTGCCATTTCAACCATCTATACGTATACCGCCAAATGAAACAATGTTCCTCTTGACCAAGGTGCACAACACAGTATGTAAAACTCTCACACAGCACATATATGTCAATGATATGGATGACAGAATCGATGGCTTGGTGCCCAAGTTTGCTGATGAGGGGCAAGCCGTGTGGAGGAAGCAAGGAGTCTGCAGATGGACTTAGCCAAATTGGGAGAATGCAAAATGTGTCGTTTTGTGGCAGCTGCACAGTGCAAACACATAAAAATTATTATAAATTAAAAAAATGAAAAATAGTGAAGAAAATAAAGGAGTAACAAATTAGTGTTCATGGATTCATGAGCCATCCAGAAAACTGATGGTGGAGGGGAAGAAGTTTTTCCTGAATCATTGAGTGCAGGTCTTCAGACTCCTGTACTTCTTCTCTGATGGTAGTAATGAGAAGAGGGTATGTCATGAAATTTTCTATAGAGCCCTTTAATAATTTTAACTGTTATTATTAATCTCTTTGATTCACTAGTTTAAGAACAAGACTTGGGCCTCAATATCCTATTGTGCAATAAGATCCTGGATTTCCTCACTTGCAGACCCCAGTCAGTTCAGATTGGCAAAAATATCTCCTCCACACTCTCCGTCAGCACAGGAACACCATAGGGATGTGTATTTAGCCTCCTTCTCTACTCATTTTACACCTATGATTGTGTGGGTGAGTACAGCTCCAACACCATATACAAGTTGGCTGATGACACCGTTGTTGTGGGCTGTATCAAAGGTGGGGATTGTGGTAACTTCTACTTTACAAAAAGACCACTCAACAACTTGATGGCCAAAAGAACGGGACGGCAAATGATATTTACAATACAGAGGCTTCCAGGTACCTCGTGCGGCATGGGTGTAGGAACTATATACAATGCATACTGGGAGTAAAAAGAGCAGAAGTAAAGACCCTGCCAACCCTGTAGTATTAACTTACTTTTAATAATACTCACATTACAACAGGGATGAAGGAGATTTAAAACTTGGCTGAATGGTGTAATAACAACAACATCTCACTCAATGTCAATTAGACCAAGGAATTGATTGTAGACTTCAGAAGAGGAAAACCAGAGGTCCAAGAACCAGTAATCACTGGAAGATCAGAGGTGGAGAGGGTCAGTAACTTTAAATTCCTGAGTGTCACTATTTCAGAGGACCTGTCCTGGGCCCATCATATAAATATAATTTCAAAGAAAGTGCAACAGCACTTCTATTTCTTCAGGAGTCTGCAGTGATTCAACATGTCATCAAAAAACCTTGACAAACTTCTATAGATGTGTGGTACGTATGCTGACTAGCTGCATTCAAAGGTTCAGAGGTTCATTTTATTGTCAAAGCATGCATGTACAAAACAACTCTGATATTTATCTTCTCCAGATAGTCATTAAATACAGGAAGGTGATGATGAAAGAAAAAACATCATCTTCTCCACTCGCCCCCCCCCCCATATCCAGGATGAAAAAGAAAAGAAACAAAACTCACAAGCCCTAAAATCCCCCACCCCCACAGTGAAAAACAATCACTGACCTCTACACATAACAATCCCCAACGCTCTCACTCACAAAAAAGAACAGCGACAGTAGCACCAAATCCCCAACCCCTCCTCTTACAGACAAAAATTAACAGATCACCCATCTGCCAAATGACCACAACATAGAAAACATGGAAAAACTGAAGGAAACCAATATACAGTCCAATAATCACATAAATCTCAGAATACGGGAAACGTTTTTTAGTCTGCATACGAGGAGACCAGCCGCACAAGCTTAGTCCTTCAATAAAGAGTAATCTTTAAGAGTGTATTACAGCCTGCTACGGGAACACCAATGCCTTTGAATGGAAACTCCTTCAATCAGCAGTAGATTCAGTCCAGTACATCACGAGTAAAACCCTCCCAACCACTGAGGACATCGACATGAAATGTTGCCATAGAAAAGCAGCATCCATCATCAAAGATCCTCCTCATCATCAATCACCACCCAGGCAATGCTCTTTTCTCACTGCTGCCATCAGGTAGAAGGTACAGGAGCCTCAGGACTCACACCTCCAGGTTCAAGAACAATTACTACCCCTCAACCATCAGGCTCCTGAACAAAAGGGGATAACTACACTCATTCTATTTCTGGTGTTCCTGCAACTGATGGTCTCACTTTAAGGACTCTTCATCTTGTTTTTTAATGCTTGTTATTTATTGCTACATTTATATTTCCATTTCACAGTTTGTTTTTCATTGACCCTGTTTACAGTTACTCTTCCATAGATTTGCTAAGTATGCCCATAGGAAAAAGAATCTCAGGGTTGTATTGGTGACATGTATGTACTCTGATAATAAACTCTACTCTGAACTTTGAGTTCCTCCCTCACCATTCATTGTTTTCGACCTTGCCCAGTTGCAATCCCCTCCATCCCTCATTCTCCCAAGTCTATTCCCCTCTTTTTTTGTCATCTCCCCCTTTATTGTCTTTCTCTTCGCTTGTGCTCCACCTTCTCCTTTACACTCTCTGCCTCCCTTGCGTAACATGGTAATTTTTATCTGGCATTGTACTTTTGCTATAAAACAGCAAATTTCAGTGATAATAGATCTGATTCTGATCTCTCTCTACCCATGACTGTGCGGCTAGGCAGAGCTTAAATGCCATGTATAAATTTGCTGGCAATACAACCATCGTGAGCAGAATCTCAGATGGTGCTGAAAGGGCACACAGGAGTGAGATATAACAGCGACAACTAGTGGTGGTTGTCACAAGTGGGGTCACAGCAACAACCTTGCACTGATTGAAAGAACTGATTGTGGATTTCAGGAAGGGTAAGATGAGGGAACACAAACCAATCCTCAAAGAGGCATCAGAAGTGGAGAGAGTGAGCAATTTCAAGTCCCTGGAAGTCAATTCCTCTTAAGACCAAACCTGATCCCAACATATAGATGTAGCTGCAAAGGCAGCGAGACAGTGGCTATATTTCATTCGGAGTTTGAGATTTGGTTCATCACCTAAAGCACTTGAAAACGTCTGTATGGAGAGCATTCTGACAGACTACATCACTGTCTGGTATGGGGAGGGGGGCTATTGCACAGGATCAAAAGAAGCTGCAGAAAGTTGTAAAATTTGTCAGCTCCAGCATGGGGACTAGCCTCTGTAGTTTCAGAGACACCGCTTTAACGAGCTATCACCCAGGACTTTCCCTCTTCTCATGGTTACCGTCAGGAAGGAGGTACAGAAGCATGAAGGAATTCACTCTGTGATTCAGAAAGTTTCTTCCCTTCAGCCATCCTATTTCTAAATGGACATGAACCCATGTACACTACTTCACGTTTTTTAATTATTTCTGTTTGGCACTATTTTTAAATTAACTATTTGATATACATAATATGCTATAATTCATGTATTTATTTGTTTCTATAGTTATCATGTATTTTATGATAAGTTATTAACCTGATTCCGATTAAAGGCCTTTCCCCCTCGCTTCCTACTTCCGACTGCTGCCCTTGAACTACAACTCCCATGATGCCATATGTCCGGAGTCTGCGCAGTTGCTCTATGGGGCTTGCTCCGGCCTCCTGGGGTGCGTGGTACCTGGGTGCCGGGCAAAGCCGGGGAGTTCGTTTTTCTGTCACCGGCAGCTGGAGCAGATGTCTTGGGTGTGCCAGGAGGTAAGGTGGCTTATAGTCTCTCCGCCGGCAATTGTGCGGCAGTTGGGCCCCAGGGTCCAAACAGGACAGCGTCAATGTCACCGGTGTCGAAGGGTGGCTGATGGCAGGTGGGTAGTGAGGGAAGAGAGAGGAGAGGAGGAAGAGTGGGTGGGGAGGGGGAAAGGGAGAGCAATGGTAGGGAGAGGTAGAGGAGCAGTGGAATGGGGAGGATACGGACCGGAGAGAGAGGTGAGGGGGACATGGGGGGAGGGGAATTCAAGTTTATTGACATTCAACCCACCAAATGAAACACTGTTCCTACGGATCAAAGTGCACAACACAGTACAGGTAATTTGCACACACCACAAAATAATGTTACCTGAAGTATAGTAACGAATGATAAAATATATTCCAGTTAAATTATGATGATGCTTTTCACTGTATACTTCCATCTACATGTGATAAATAAAGCTAATATTTTAATGTTCAGTTTGGTGAAGGAAGTGATGGAATGTGGTTTATGTTATTGATTTACAGTGAGTCATTGCATCTGGGGCTAAATGAGGAGCAATATTAGTGGTGAGATAAAGCACTGACCCTCCGACGTGCCTCTGCCTCAACAAAATGCCAGGTAACGAGTATTTCTGGAGTTATCTTAACTGCTACTTTGGTAGAATGTTCCGCTTCCCTCGGGTGTGTGCGCAAGAAGACATGGAGAGCCGGGATGAAAAGCTTCCAGAATTTATTGGTAGTTCCCAGATCCCTAAGACAGGATGGGATAGACTCCGGGAACTATTACACCGAGAGTAAGTATGAACCCAATCAATTTTTTAATGCAGTAAACCTGGGAAAGTGTAGTCATTTTAACATGCGTTCATAGAAAGTTGACTGAAGGAAAAGCTGAAAATTGGGGTGGGGGGAGGGAACACAAGAAATTCTGCAAATGCTGGAAATCCAGAGCAACACACAAAATGCTGGAGGAACTCAGTGGGTCAAAATAGAAATGATTAAACAGTCAGTGTTCAGGACCTAATGAAGGGTCTTGGCTCTAAATGTGGACTGTTTATTCATTTGCACTGATGGTGCTTGACCTGCTGAGTACCATTTTGTGTGGGGGGGTGTAGAGAGGTGTTTTTGAAATCTCTTTGACAGTCTCAGTCTTTCTGGCTATGAAACACAGTAACAGAAAGTGACCACTTAGTTCCACAATCTATCCTTCCATTCAGTGGTTAATCTACTAAAATTCTCATGCTTTGTTTGTCCATTTGTGACTTCCAATTAGCCCAAACAGTGCATTACAGCGGCACTTTTTTTTTACTACATCGACTTAAAATGCACTAACTTACAGAATGGATGCAACGCTCAGGGTTATATATCCGTATAAAATCGCTCACCTGTCAATTAACAGGCCCCGCTTTCCACAACCCGAGCTGATTCCAGCTTTAATGGAATCTGCGATGCGACACCACGACGCATGCGCTCGGCAGCTCACGATGCTCACAGCAGCAACGCCAACCGCAGCAAAAGGGCAGGGCTATCACATCTATTTAGGAGAGCACCAACCACATCATCAAGAAAAATCAGCGTCCTGGAGGCTTTGGTGTTACTGCTTTGTAACTCCTATCCAGTATTAGGGTAAAAAAAATATATGGACAGCCTAATTAAGGCGTGTGGAAAGAGAAGGGGGACATTATGGTCAAGAGATGATGCCAAGCATTGTCGGGAAGCAGCAAAGAGAGGGCAAGAACAAGAATCGGATGAGGCTAGAGCTTCAGGATCAAAGAATCAGGACAAAAAAGATGAGAGAAGAAGAGACAGAGGAGGAGAGGCATGCACGTTTCCAAAATGACAACAACAGGCACAGAAGGAGGAGAGAACAAGAATCGGGCCAGGCCAGGGCCGCGTGACCCCAGGATCAGAGAGAAAGAACATGCTTGAAGAGACGAAGGGTGAAAGGGTTGCGCATCTCCAGAATGACAAAAACAGGCAGAGAAGGAGGAGAGAGGAAGAGACAGGAGAAAAGGAAAGATCAACTCGAGAATAAGCAGCAAAGAGTAATTATCGTGAGAGTTGCTGAAGACGACAATGATTTGCTATGACTATACATAAGGCACAAGGCCAAACCATGGAGAATGTGTTGATTTATCTGGAGAAACCAGTATTCCAGCATGGTCAGCTGTATGTGGCTTTAAGCGAGGGGAGAAATAAATGAAACTGTTAGCATATTCTTGAAGGGTGGCAGATCAACCAGAAATGTTGTCATCAAAAGTGTCCTTCGTTAAACGAGGAGGAGCTATATTTGTCTTGCTATGCATCTTTATTCTTTAATAAACTGAGTTTTTCTTCTTTAATTTCCAAAGCACATCACATCAGACTGCACTACCTTTCTCTCAAAGGGTGCCCCAATGGGTCACCCGGTTGTCTAGCATACACTATAAATGAAATAAAAACTTAAAATATGTAATACATACTGCAGCATCTCAACCTGCTGAATCTTCCAGCAGTTTATTTTTGCTCCAAGAACTTGAAACACTTGACACATCAGACAGCATCTGTTGAAAGAGATTTGACCTAACTCTGTATGGTATATCTGCCTGTATCTTGTATCCTTAAGTATATTTAGTTAACAAAACCATCAGTTTTGGACAAAATTTAAAGTAGCAAGTTTTATTCCTCAGCAATATCAGCCCTTAGCTTATTTACATTGGAAACTTCCTCCAGGCAGTTAATCTGATGAACCATTCTAGTTAGCCCCCCACCCTCTTTGTCCATTACTCTGCACTGTAAACACTTTAAACTTCTTTTTATAATGTTCTTTGCACTGTAGATACATGATGGTATTTATATATTTATGCACATCATATTCCATATCTGTACTTTTTTAATGTAATTATTGAATATATTTTTTCGTTGCATGTTGTACTGACACACCACTGCAAATTCCCAATGCATGTAAATTTGCACTCAGTGGCTGCTTTATTAGGTAAACCTGTACACCTGCTCATTAATGCAATTATCTAATCAGCCAATCATTTGGCAGCAACTCAATGCATTAAAGCATGCAGACATGGTCAAGAGGTTCAGTTGTTGTTCAGACCAAACATCAGAATGGGGAAGAAATGTATTCTAAACGACTTTGACTGTGGAATGAATGTTGATGCCAGATGGGGTGGTTTGAGTATCTTTTGAGAAACTGCTGATCTCCTGGGGTTTTCATGCAAAACAATCTCTAGAGTTTATGGAAAATGGTTTGAAAAAGAAACAAAACATCCGATGAGTGGCAGTTCTGTGGCTAAAACACCTTGTTAATGAGAGAGGTCAGAGGAGAATGGCCAGACTGGTTTAAGCTGACAGGAAGGTGACAGTAACACAATCACCATACGATAGTGGTGTGCAGAACAGCATCTGTGAACACACCACTACACATTGAACTTTGAAGTGGATGGGCTGCAGTAGCAGAAGACCATGAACATGCACTCAGTGGCCACTTAATTATGTACAGGAGATTACTAATATATACTAAATGTATGTAAATATACATGACAAATAAAATTGAGCCTTGAGCCCAAGTTCATAATTGTATCTTTTTTTGAAATGGAAGTGTGGTTAACTGAGCAACAATTGAACCTTTATTGTCATTTGTGGTGTACTGGACAGTGAGGAAACTATCAAAGCTTGCAGTGAGATCTGGATCAGCTGGAAAATTGAATTTAATGCAGACAAGTGTGAGGTGTTGCACTTCGGTGGGACCAACCAGGGTAGATCATGTAAGGACACTGAGGAGTGTGGTAGAACAAAGGGATTTGAGAATACAGATCCATAATTCATTGAAAGTTGTGTCACAGGTAGATCAGTTCATAAATAAAGCCTTTATAAATCAGGGTACTGAGCACAGGAGATGGGATGTTATGTTGAAGTTATATAAGACATTGGTGAGGCCAAGTTTGGAGTATTATGTGCAGTTTTGGTCACCTAGAATAAAGATATAAGTAAGATTGAAAGAGTATAGAGAAAATATACAAGGATTTTGCTGGGACTGGGGGACCTGAGTTATAAGGAAAGATTGAATAGGTTTGAATTTTATTCTCTAGAACATAGAAGATTGAGGGGCAATTTGACAGACGTACAAAATTACGAGAGGCATGGATAGGGTAAATGTAAGCAGGCTTTTCTTACTGAGTTTAGGTGAGACTACAACTAGAGGTCATAGGTTAAGGGTGAAAGGTGAGTTTAAGGGGAAAGTGAGGGTTAATGTCTACTCAGAGTGGAAAGAGTACAGAACTAGCTGTCAGCACAAGTGGTAGATGTAATTGCAATTTCTGTGTTCAAGAGACATTTAGAGAGGTACATGGATGGGAGGTATGGTGCGGATGAAGGTTGATGGGTCTAGGCAATTTGAATGGTTCGGCACGGGCTGGATGGGCTGAAGTGTCTATGATTGTATGATTGAATACACGTTCTCTGCACGTAGCGAGATGAAGAATTACCCGGAGGAAGTCATCCATATCTGGAAGAGTGCTATTGTCGCTGGATTTGTTGGGATGGTGTACGGTGGTATTCCTGCAGCTCGGCATGCTAAAATCCGTTACATCGAACAGAGCCAGGCTGAGGTGTACAAAAATCGCTTGGAAGCTTTGGTGAGTGACAGAATTACATGACACAGAAACTGGAAACAGGCCCAGAGTGGTTCTGACTGTAAAGCACCTAGTTTTATTTCTTTTTCCTCCCACATTCCAAAGGCATGCAGGTTAGGGTTAGTAAGTTGTGGGCATGCTATTTTGGCACCGGAAGCATCCAACACTTTCAGGCTGCCCCAGCATACCCCCGCAGATTTGATGCAAATGGTGGCATTTCACTGTATCTTTTGATGTACATGTGATACATAAAGCTAATCTTTATTTGTGCTAATCTGACGGGAAGCTCTTATCACCAGCCCAGATCTAGTTACACAATAGGGACAATTAATAGTTGCTATTAACTTTGGGGTGTAAGTTCAAAGTAAATTTATTATCAAAGTACGTATTTGTTACAACATGCCATCTTGATATGGAATTTTCAGGGAAAAAGAAATACAATAAAGCTTTACATAAACAGACAAAAACTGACACAAATAACCAATGTGCAAAAGACACAAAAAATAAATGTTAAAGCTGAGAACATGGGAAAACCCTGCTGGCAACCTGTGGGGATCTCAGCCTCGATTACCAGTGTTATACAGATGAGTTGCAGGAAGCCTTGGGGGATGTTAGTGCAGATGGAGAGAAATAAAGAGTCAACATTTCAGGCCAAGACCCTTCATCAGGACTTACTGATGTGTCAGTTGCTTCCACTGTGTTTCCTTCAATTTTTCAAGTGTTGGGTGCCACACGGATTGCTTTCATTGTGTTAGGTACATAGAATAGTGAGCCATATCAAACTTGTCCCATCTGCTTGTACGTGGTCCATACCCTCCATTCCCTGCCTTTTCATGTGCCTGCCTAAATGCGTCATAAATGGTGATGGTTGTCCATCCTCTCTGATGATGATAGAAAACCTGTACGGGAGAGTATCTAAAATGGATAAGCTGTTGCACTGGGACAGTTCCGGTCTCTCAACCTCAGAAGTCCGGGTCCAGTGGTATGCACAAGTGTCACAAACTGGGGTCTCCCCTGGATGCAGTGGATGACCATGAGGTCCTCTGTGCCTTGTCATGCCCTTCACTCTCCACGGAGCGTTGGGGAACCACCACCCTGGCTGTTGGACCTCACTGTAGATCTCATCCGCCCAACCTGTTGCAGCTGCTTCACATGCTAGAACATTTATGTCCCTGTCTCTCTGGGGTATGAGGCTGCCGGCTACCCTCACCTGGTTTAGCTCACCTTTCGAAGAGGTGTACCCAGGTGTGGCTGCTGTCACATGCAAACAGTTACTGGAAGCCATAGGTAAATGCTTGGTGGGGACCAAAAGTAAGTGAGCTGCCCCAGAATGGATACGATTAGCCCCTTCACTAGAGGTGCTACCCCTCCCTGGATATCCCATACACCATTTTAAATACTAGCATTGTATCTGCCTCTTAGGAATTTCCCTGGTTTTGGGCACCTATCAGTCTCTCTTTAATTAAAAAAAACACAGCCTGCCATACAAATGTTTAAACTGTTGCACTCTTACCTTAACCTAAGCTATCCAACAATTAATATTCCCTCTCTGAAAAGGAAAATAAACCCTCTTAAGGCTCTCAATTTATGTCTTTTATTAGGTCAGTCTCCAAAACTGCAGTGACAATGCTGCAATATGTTGCAAATTGAAACCAATTAACTGCATTTGTTTTCTGTGTAGTACTACTATGTAGCTTGTGTGAGTGAGCAACAATTTCCCTGCATCAATGTTGCTTCTTCTCATCTGTTAGAGGTCAGCACAAGATGCTGCTGTCCGAGGTTTCATCCGTTATGGATGGCGGTGGAGCTGGAGGGTGACTGCATTTGTCACGATTTTCAAGTAAGTGTAATGTTTGGTCCATTACAGCATGTAAACTAATTGTGTTTAAAGTGTGAGCCAAATGCCCAGGAGCAACTCCTGGAACCACTTTAATATGTTTGGAAGGAAGCAGAATTTGGTTGTCACAAACTGGAAAGTTGGTGTGTTCTCAAGTGATAACTCGTATGTTTTTCAAGGTGTGTTAAACTTGATAATGTGAGTGTTCCCAAAAGCATAACACGGGAAAGTTAACTGCCTCTATCAGATTATGTTCCAGCATAAACCATTTTCCCTTACAGCTAGATTTTAATGTTTCTTTGAGCTACAATTTAGAAATGTCTGAATACCAGAAAGCATGTATTTAAGGTGAGGATAATTTCAAAAGAGATGTGGGGGGGGGGGGGGAGAGATGTTTTTTTTAAAACAGAGTGGTGGGTGCCTGGGATGTGCTGCCTGGCCAGATGGTAAAGACAGAAACTTTTGGAACTGTTAAGAGGCAGATAGACACATCAATGTGAGGGAAATGGAAGGATATGGACATTGTGTAGGCAGAAGGCATTAGTTTAGTTGCCCGTTTGGTTACTAATTGGTTCAGCAAAACATTGTGGGCTGAAGGGCCTGTTCCTGTACTGTTCAATGAACTATTGTGGGCCTGTTCAATGAACTATTTTTGCATAATATGTACTGAAATTTCAGTAAACTGCTATTTCTCTGCCTTTAATTTTAAATTGTTGGTTGTAATGGCACATTTAAAAAGCTACATAGCACAGATGCTGAAAATGAGAAACGCATGGTTTAATCAGACCTGAAACATTGAGTGTCCATCTCCCTCCAGAGATGCTGCCTGACCTGCATGTTGTGCGTTGCTCCAGATTCCGATATCTGTAGTCTCTAGTCTCTCCATGGATAGATTGAGCAGGCTGGTTGGCTTCCAAATAAACATAGGTACTAAGAAAACTGCATTAATAGTGTGAGTAAAACTGAATGGAGGTAATTACACACATCATCACTAGTAACAGAGAGGAATTCTGATTGGAATGACAGTTTGATTTGGATGAGATTTCTCTCCTGTGCCAATGGTGAAATAACATGAGGAAAATATTCTCTTTAATTTGATTTGTTATTTTAGATGCAAGATTACCCAAACATTAACATCTTTTGGATCCAAAGAGCTGACTTTGGATTCTGTTTTCAGATTTGAAGGAGCTTTCGTGAACATTTTGTCTATAGTATCACAGAGTGAGTTAACATTAGACTTTAAACAAGATAGATAATGTAAAATAAAGGATGCTGTATAAAAGAAATGATGCAAACTGTAAGCTACTCAGTGGTCACTGCTTGTAAATGCAAATATCTAATCAGCCAGTCATGCAGCAGCAGCTCGATTCATGAAAGCATGCCGACATGGTCAAGAGGTTCAGACCAAACATCAGAATGGGGAAGAAATGTGATCCAAGTGACAGACCATTGAATGATGGCAGACAGTGGTTTGAGTATCTGAGAAACTGCCGATGATCTGGGATTTTCATGCACAACAGTGTCTAGAGTTTACAGAGAATGGAGCAAAAAACAAAAAAACACACTTCTAGTAAGTGGCAGTTCTGTGGGTGAAAACACCTTGTTAATGAGAGAGGTCAGAAGAGAAATGGCAGGCTGGATCAAGCTGACAGGAAAGTGACAATAACTCAAATAACCACACGTTACAATAATGGCAAGCAGAAGAACATTCCTGAAGTGTTTGGGCTACACCAACAGAAGAGCACAAACATACACTCAGTGGCCACTTTATTAGGTACAGAGAGTCCACACTACCCAATTACACCCATGTGACTAACCCATAGGTCCTTGGAATGTGCGAGGAAACCAGAGCACCTGGAGGAAACCCACGTGGTCACAGGGAAAATGTACAAACTCCTTACAGACAGCAGTGGGAATTCAACCTTGATTGCCAGTGCGGTAATAGTGTTGCGCTGACGGCTACACTACCATGCCGCCCCAATTATATGTATGGGTGCAGGTTTACTTTCCCTTTTCAGGCCATGTAGATGTGATTACATTGTTTTTCCTTGTTTATTCTTACTTCATTATTTTTCCCCCAAACAGTACAGTTAGCACGGGTCTATCGGTGTATCACGATCAGAATCTCCTGAGGTACTATTGCACAGCTGGAGGTGAGAGCCTGCTTAAACTTGCACTTTTCGAATCATGAACCTCCCCCTGCATTTTTTATTTATTAATTGTAACATTTTATTTATTTTCAAGCGCATTGATGAAATGAAATGTCTTTGTGGTCCTTGCATAGTACAATTTGTCATGCACCAATACAGCAAAAATGAGTTTGCAACTCTCATACTCAATGCTATAACACAACAAATAAAATAAATAAACAACAGATAAAATCCAGTAACCAGCCAGTACAAGCAATGTCCAGCAGTACAAAAGCGCAACTCAGATGCATGACAGCCATAAAACTAGTGTTAAAGGTAGCAATATAACAAATTTATGGATGATGCTTGATCGATTGGTTCAGAACAATTATAGCTCTGGGGAAAAAGCTACTTTTCAGTCTGGAAGTGCAGGCATAGAAAATCTTATAATGTCTGCCAGGTGGAAGAAGTTCAAACAGATGATTGCATAGGTGTGTATTGTCCTTACAGATACTTGTAGCTTTCCTTAGGCAGTGTGAGTTGTAGGTGTCCTCCAGGGCTGGGAGCTGTGTCCCGATGATTTTCTGTGTGCTAGAGACGACCTGCTGAAGTGCTTTTCTATCAGCTGCTGTACAACTGAGATACCACACAGAGATGCAGTATGTTTAGTTGCTCTCTATGGTGCAGCGGTAAAAGGTCACCAGCATCTGTTCAGGTAGACCAGCTTTCTTCAGTGTCCTGAGGAAAAACAAGCGTTGTTGTGCTTTCTTAACTATTGTTGTGGTGTTAGTGGACCATGTAAGGTCTTCTGAGATGTGTATTCCCAGAAACCTGAAACTGGACACTCTCTCCACTATGTCTCCGTTAATGTAGACTGGAGCGTACTCGTCATCCCGTGACTTTTCAAAGTTGATAATTTGGTTCAAATGCTCTATACCTAGTTTTATACTCTACCTAGTCTTCACCCACCACCCCACCCTCAGATGCTGAGCTAATTTACATTTAAATGAGTTATCTATTGCAACCGATCTGAGGGGGGAGAAAACATTTCTTCTAGGAATCAGAAGTTAACAGCGTTATGTGTGTGTGGCTCCCAAACTGTCAAGCTTAGCAACAGTTCTTAAAATCTTAAGATGGCAAACTGGAAAGGTCCAGTAATAGGTGAGGGGAGGGACTGGTAAATCCACGTTAAAATGTACAGAGGAGGCGATCACGAAGAATTTCACAGATTCCATGCTGGGAAAACAAAGTAACAGTCACTGAAGATCTTATCTGTTGAGTCATCCCAAAATCCACGTAGAAATATCACAAGATGACAGTCATGGAATATACCCTAGCACAAGCGGATACCCAAAACCAGATAAGGGTTAACAAAAGTGGTTGCCACAGGATACTCCCAACAAAATCCACGTATGGATCATACGAAGCGACAGTCACACATCCAATGTGCACTGTGTGCCATTAATCAACCCAGTCCTTTGAGCATGGGAAAGTATCAGACTTTACCTATTGTCACAGCAAGCTCCTGCCAGCAGCTTGCAGTCCAAAACATTCTCCCTCTTCCCCTCTGAAAGTGCCAGCAGTCTGTCGCAGCTTGTTATACTGATCTCAAAGTCCCACCTCATCCAGGCATTTTAAAGTGACACCCACAGTAAACAAAACTATGGTCACATAACAGTTCCATCTTACTTTTCTCCCCCTTTGCCTGTGATCTTCCCTAGAATTTGAATCTTTTTCAGATTCTTTATCATGCCTCTTTTGGTTGAATGGTTTTCATCAGTCCCAACTCGCCTAATGACCATTTTTCATGAGGTCACTGTGAGAGTGCTGATTGACTGTTTGATCAGGGAAGAGCCATGGCATAATCCGGACCACAGGTGTTGCTTAATCGTTTCAAAAGTGACCAAGAAATGGAAATCTAGACTGATTTATTTTTTAATCCTCTGAATGGTGGAGCTAACTTTGACATGGTCTTACCATCACCACCAGCATTGCTGAATGAACTAGAGGCTTCAATAGGCGGTTCAGCTGAACACTGTCACTAGAATGTTGTAAGTGGGCAGTATGGCTTCTTCAAAGCAATTTGCAATTCAACGTGCTTGTGGGTCCTCTTTTCTGCTAGATCTGTTCCTTTATAACAGGGGTTCCCAACCTGGGGTCAATGGACTCCTTGGTTAATGGTCGATCTCTGTGGCATAAAAATGGTCTGGAGTCCTTGCTTCAGAACAGAGATGAGGAATTTTTTTTTAGTGAGAGTCTGGTGAATCTGTTGAGTTAATTGCCATCATTAGGTAATTTTAAAGCAGAAGTTGATAGGTGCTTGATTAGTCAGGAAATCAAAGGTTACGGGAGAAGGAAAGAGAATGGGGTTCAGAGGGGTAATAAATCAGCCATGAAGGAAGTAGACACGATGGGCCAAATGGCCTAATTCTGCTCCTATGTCCTATGGTGTCTCCATAATCCTCAATTTTCCCCTGTGGTTCAGAAATCTGTCCCCGACTTGAATGTACAGTATTGAATGATTCATCATCTACAGTCCCTTGTGCTAGACATATTTGTTAATCCAAGCCTGAAAGCATGTGCCACCAGACTCAAAGACAGCTATCCTGTTGTAATAAGATTATTGAATAGTTCCCTAATACGGTAAGTTGTACTCATGTCATCACAATCTACCTCATTATGATCTTTCGCCTTACCTACCTGCACTGTGTATTCTCTATAAACTATTATACTTTATTCTGCATCTTCATCAACTTCATGAAGTTGTGGGAATAACATCACTCAACTTCACTTGTCTCATCACTGAACTGTGTCCCTAACCTATGGACTCACTTTCAAGGACACTTCATCTCATGTCATTAATATTATTGCTTATTTACTTTTATTATTTTTTCTTTTTGTATTTGCATAATTTATTGTCTTTTGCACATTGTTTGACAGCCTTGTGTGCAGTCTTTCATTGATTCTATCATGTTTCTTTATATTTACTGTGTATGCCCTCAACAAAATGAATCTCAGGGTTGTATTTGTTGACATAAATGAACTTCAATAATAAATTTACTTTGAACTTTTGATCTGTCGTCACTTTATTTTTATTTATTTAGTGATACAGTGCAGAGTAGGCCCTTTCAACCCCTCAAGCAGAGGCACCCCAGCAACCCTGATTTTAGCCCTAACCTAATCACAGGACAGTTTACAATGACCAATTAACCTACCCAGTATGTCTTTTGTCTGTGGTACAAAACTGAAAACCCACCCATTCCACAAGGAGGACATAGAGACTTCTTACAGAAGATGCCAAAATTAAACTCCAAACTCTTTAGGCCCGAATTGTAATAGTGTCACACTAATTGCTGCGCTACCATGATGCCCCAATTTTCCTTGTTCTACCTCAGTGTACTGTATAATGATTTGATCTGTATGAACGGTGTGCAAGATAAACTTTTCACTGTTTCTTGTACATATGACAATAATAACCAATATCAATTGACTCCAAGAAGAAATTCCTGTCCATCTATATTAAATGGGTGACTTCTTATTCTGAAACTTTTTACCCACCTCCTAATTCTAGATTTCCTATCATCCTTTCAACTCCCTCAGAATCTCATGTTTCAATAAGGTCATCTATCATTTTTCCCAGCGGTAAGGAGTGTAGCCTCAGCCTTCCTTTGTAAAATGGTCTTTCATCCCAGGAATCAACATGGTGAACCTTCTCCAAATGTTCTGCAATGCAAGGATATCCCTTTGTGTAATGTCATGGCTGGTGTTGAAACCTGACCTCTTATACAACAAGAGAAGCTTGCAGCAAGCTCCACAAACTGTACAAAACCAGTATTTGTGTACATTGAATACAGGGCTCAAAGAGTGAAGCTTTTGTTTCCTTTGTCATTTACAAGTAGCACCAGTTACTGAGAGCTAATGTGAAGCATGTACCTCTGGTTTTAGCAATCACAGGAGGACTATTCCGGATGAATCTCGGACTGGGTGGATTTTTAGCTGGTTCAGCCATTGGCGCAGTCATGGGGTGAGTCAGAAAATGTATTTAATTTAGTGATACAGCACGGTAATGGGCCCTTATGACCTAACGAGCTCATGCTGCCCAGTTACACCCATGTGACCAATTAACCTACTTACCCTGTGTCTTTGGACTGTGGGAGGAAACCCATACAGTCATGGGGAGAACATACAAGCTCCTTACAGACAGTGGCGGAATTAATGCTGTCTCTGGTGCTGTAATAGTGTTACAGTAACCGCTACGCTACCATGCTGCCCCCTGATTTATTGGGGGGTAAAAGTCGCTCTAGGAGCCAGTCATCATTAGGGGATCAGAGGTGGAGAGGGTCAGTAACTTTAAATTCCTTGGCATTAACGTCTCAGAGGATCTCTCTTGCGGCCATCACAAAAAAGGCCCAGCAGCTGTACTTAAAGTTTGTGTAGCTGTCCCCAAAAACTTTAACAAACTTCTGTATCTGTATCAAACTTAGAGAATATCCTAACTGGTTGCACCACCCCGCCGAAAGATCTTAGCCCGAAATGTTGACTGTACTTTTTTCCACAGATGCTGCCTGCCCTGCTGAGTCCCTCCAGCATTTTGTGTATGTTGCTTGGATTTCCAAAATATGCAATTTCTTTAGTTTGTGGTTGCATCATCATCTGGTATAGAAGCACCAACCCCCAGCTTACATGAGGAGCTGAATACAACCTAGTCCATCACAGGAAAAGCCCTCCCTACTATTGAGAACATTTACATGGAGTGCTGCCACAAAAAAATCAGCATCCATCATCAAAAACCTCCAGCATTCTGGCCATGTTATCTTCTTGCTACTAGCATTGGACAGGAATTGCAGAAGCCCTGGGTCCCTCTATTCTCTCAAGAAAGAACACAATTAGAACAAAAAGAAGTATATTTGAGTGCAAGATGGTCACAGTGTTGCTAAACTGTAGTGATTAGGTTGGTTCAAGAACTGAATGGTTGAAGTGAAACTGTTTTTAGAAACATAGAAAGCCTACAGCACAAAGTTGTGCCAAACATGTTCTTAACTGAGAAATTACCTAGGGTTGCCCATAGCCCTCTATTTTTCTGAGCTCCATGTGCCTATCCAGGAGTCTCTTAAAAGACCCTATCGTATCCACCTCCACCACTGTCGTTGGCAGCCTAGTCCATACACTCACCACTCTGTGTTTTTAAAGAAAAAATAAACAAACAAATAAAAAATTACCCTTGATATCTCCTCTGTACCTACTTCCAAGCACCTTAAACCTGTGCCCTCTCGTGTTAGCCATTTCAGCCCTGGGGGAGAAAGCCTCTGACTATCCACGTGATCAATGCCTCTCATCGTCTTATACACCTCCATCAGGTCACCTCTCATCCTCTGTTGCTCCAAGGGAAAAAGGCATAGTTCACTCAACCTATTCTCATAAGGCATGCTCCCCAATCCAGGCAACATCCTTGTAAATCTCCTCTGCACCCTTTCTATGGTTTCCACATCCTTCCTGTAGTGAGGTGACCAGAACTGAGCACAGTACCTCAAGTGGGGTCTGACCAGTGTCCTATATAGCTGCAACATTACTTCTCAAACAGTCCCACTGTTGATGAAGGCCAATGCACCATATGCCTTCTTAACCACACAGTCAACCTACACAGTAGCTTTGAGTGTCCTATGGACAGACCCCAAGATCCCTCTGATCCTCCACACTGCCAGGAGTCTTTAATATTACATTCTGCCATATTTGACCTACCAAAATGAACCACCTCAGACTTATCTGGGTTGAACTCCATCTGCCACTTCTCAGCCCAGTTTTGCATTCTATCAAGGTCCCGCTGTAATCTCTGACAGCCCTCCACACTATCCACAACAACTCCAACCTTTGTGTCATCAACAAATTTACTAACCCATCCCTTCACTTCCTCATCCACATCATTTTTAAAAAGAGTAGGGGTCCCAGAACAGATCCCCGAGGCACACCACTAGTGACCGATCTCCATACAGAATATAACCCATCTATAACCACTCTTTGCTTTCTGTCTGGTCCCGGTGACTTAACCAACTTGATGATTTCCAAAAACTCCAGCACATCCTCTTTCTTAATATCTACATGCTCAAGCTTTTCAGTCTGCTGTAAGTCATCCCTACAATCACCAACATCCTCTTTTGTAATGAATACTGAAGCAAAGTACTCAGTAAGTATATCTGCTATCTCCTCCAGTTCCATACACACTTTTCCACTGTCACACTTGATAGGTCTTATTCTTTCACGTCTTATCCTCTTGCTCTTCTCATACTTGTAGAATGCCTTGGGGTTTTCCTTAATCCTGTCTGCCATGGCCTTCTCATGGCCCCTTTTGGCTCTCCTAATTTCTTAAGCTCCTTCCTGCTAGCCCTATAATCGTCTAAATCTCTATCATTATCTAGTTTTTTTTAACCTTCCGTAAGCTCTTCTTCTTGACTAGTTTTACAAAAGCCTTTGTACACCATAGTTCCTGTACCCTACCATCCTTTCCCTGTCTCATTGGAATGTACCTATGCAGAACTCCACACAAATATCCCCTGAACATTTGGTGGTATGGGACTTCAGACTTCTGTACCTCCTGCTTGATTGGAGCACGAGATGATGGTATGGCCCAGATGATGGCAATCTTTGGACGTTGCCTTCAAGAGGCAGCGCCTCCAGTCAATACTACCTATGGTAGGGAGGAAGTATTTTAAAGGTAGTTTGTACTTCATGTAAAGCAGGGGTTCCCAACCTCGGGCCCACAGATCCCTTGCTTAATGGTATTGGTCCATGGTATTAAAAAAGGTTGGGAACCACTGTTGTAAAGGAAGTTCTATTACTGAGAGTCAACATGTTGAAGTAGTGAAATCCATTGGATAGGCTGCTGGCTGGAGAAGGTGGTGCCAGGAGAGGGTTCATGTTTTTTGGTTGTTACGTACCCCGTAACTGGGTCACTTACCAGCAAAGATAGAGAGGTCTGTTAAAGTCTGATGGTACTATTTTAACAGTATTTATTGGTAAAAATACACAAAAGTAATATCAATGCAAACATACAGATACTATACATCGTCAATACTAGATCTAAAATTGCAGGTATAATAATAATCAATAAGAAATAGCTCTATCGTTGTCTAGGGGATAATGTATTGTCCGATGGAAATATAAAAGTCACTCAAGTTCATTCAGGCTGCAGCTTTTGGTTGGAGAGAGAGAGATGGATTTTTAGAACTTGCTAGTTTTTCCTTTTTTTGATGTTGATCCTTCGAAATGTCGTTGGTGGTGGTTTCTCCTTTTAGCTAAAGCCGTTCTTCCGTGGTAAGGCCCACCAATTCCGAGGCAAATGGAAAAGGACGCACGCGGGCCCCCCACCAGCTGTCGCTATTAAACGCCGTCACGGGATTTCTAGCGTTTCTCCTGGTGCGTCTAAAGGGGTTGTTCCCCAGACCCTCTTTTATCCTTACTCACGGGGTCTCAGATGTCAATCAGGTTGGGATGATGCAATCCCTCAACCAGCCCCCTCTGATCATTCCCTGAGGGCTTCAGTGAATAGTACAGTACTCAATACACAATTCCGTCTCCAAGAGACAATGGCCGTTATCCGTGGCTTTGTATCGCGGAGGCCAGGACACATTCCAAACGTCTCTCTCTCATTTCCTGGGTCTCCTGACCTGAATTAATAGCGATCTTGCGATTCTCAAAAAGGAGGGGGCTACTTTGTACCCTTCAGCCCCTCAGAGTTGGGGCACAGGCATAACACAGTGTAAAGACAAAACTGAAATATATAAAGTTGCCCTCAGATTTCTAGTGCTTCATGAGCAAGTGAGTAATATTGTCCAGGCTGGAAGTGGTAGCAATACACTTCCATGAAAAACATCCGTCTTTTTGGCTACAAATCTTGTTCCCTCCTTTTCATTGTGTGCTGACTGTCACTGTAGTGGTTTTCCCTGAGTGAAGGTGGTTGAAGACTGGTGAAGGTAGTGAGTTTTAATTGTTTTTAAAATATTTGCAATTGGTGTTTGTTTTTTTTTCTGTAAGTACTTGAAGACAGAGTCACCCAATGCCTGAGAAAAGTCAGTGAGCTTTCCAGTCCAGTTTCAGGTAGATTGTGTACTGACAGCTATATATGCCATTTTCTTCCAGGATACCAGCTGGGGCCTTGATCCTGGGAATTCAGAAAGTTAATGGAGAGACCCTGCAGGAAAGGAAACGTAGACAACGTCAAGAAAATTATAAACTTAAGTTGGAAGAATGGTAAGAAGTTATAATTTTGTGACCTCTGAAATTAGAATAAGACATGGGAAAATCTTTGAAACAAGCTTTGAAATGTATTTTAAAATGTAGCTTATTAACATAATGCTTTACAGTGCAGGCTGTAAAATCAGTATTTAATTCCCGCCACAGTCTTCTCCTGGTGACCCCATGAATTTCCTCTGGGTGCTCCAGTTTCCTCCCATATTTCAAAGATGTTTGGGTCAGAATTATTAAGTTGTGGGCATACTCTGTTGGTGCTGGAAGCCTGGTGACACTTACGAGCTGCCCAGCACGATATTCACTGATTTGATTCACTGCAAAATGTTTTGATAGACAGGTGACAAATAAATCTGATAAAGCTATAGATAACATGCTTGATACATCCAAGCAATAGATCTGAAACTAGTATATTTAGTATTGCTAGTTTTATTGGTTCACCATTTCTCACCAATACGTAGATTTATAGAGAGATACGGCACAGAAACAGGTCCACACTGCCTGTCAAGCACCTATTCGTATACAAATCTTATGCTAGTTAGTCTTCTCCACACTTACTTATGCCCTCCAGATTCTAAATTCTCCTACACAATACAGTGGGCAATCCACAGTTTTTTTTGAGAAGTTGGAGTTTCCTGATTGGTTGCATCAGGGCCTGGTGTGGAAAAGAAAGGTCTACAAGGTGGTGGATACATCCCAGTCCTTTACAGGCAAAGCGCTCGCCACTATTCAGCCCATCAAAGACCCCTACCATCCAGGCCATGCCCTTTTCTCATACTGCCATCGTGAAGGAGGTACAGGAGTCTCAGCACCCACACCACCCCAGGTTCAGGAACAGTTATTATCCCTCAACCATCAGGTTTCTGAACCAGCATGGATCACTTCACTCACCTCAACTCTGAACTGATTCAACAACCTGCAGACTCTCATTCACAAACTCTACAACTCATGCTTCCAATATTATTTCTTGCTTATTTTTATTTGTACTATTTGTCTTTGTCTTTTGCACATTGGTTATCAGTCTTTATTTACAGTTTTTCCTAAATTCTATTGTATATCTTTATTTTCCTGTAAATGCCTGCAAGAATCTTAAGGTCGTATTTGATGACATACACATACTTTGACTTTAAAGTTTTTTTTTTACTTTGATTGGAACACTGGAGGGAAGACACACTTCTTATGGAAAACATACAAACTCCAGACTGACTACACCCAAGGACAGGATTGAACTAGGTCAATGGAATAGTGAGTCAGCAGCTCTACTTTCTGTGCCAGTTTAAATTATAATTTGTTCTGATTTGTACAAATCACACTGCGATTATCATCAGCTCATCGTTTAAGGAATTGTGTTTGTTACATAAACAATTTGCATCTTCTCCGCAGGAGAGCCAGACTTAATGTGACAGAAGATTTAGTACATGAAATTGCTGGAAAAGATTCAGTGGAAGATGATTTGGAGAAACTGGAGGAGTTACTGAAGCAGCCCAGAAATCCCAGTTCATCTGTTCAAGAGAAAAGCTGACTCATTTAAAGAGTTAAGAAGAGTGTTTGTAACAGATACCAAAATTCAAATATCTTTTTTTAAAAAGATATTGAACATACCCAAGGCACTCACAATAGTGATATTCTTGGCTTGCTGGAGGACAATGGAGATTGATAAGTGAAATTACTGTGCAAGCTATAAATCTCACAAGACTGAATATACTGGACCGGTGAAGATGTGTTACCTTCTGTTAGTATTCTCACAATACTTGTTTCACACAAGAAATCTGCACCTGGTTTAGCTAAAGATTAGTTAAAGGTGACTATCTTCCTTTACATAAGAAAACAGTGGCCATTTCTCAAGCTCATCCCTCAAACATGAGATCAAGATGGATCAGCACACTGTAACTCCTGAATACTACCTCACAATTCAGGCTGTACAATGCCTATAAAAAGTATTCACCCCCTTGGAAGGGTTCATGCTTTATTGTTTTACAACATTGAATCACAGTGGATTTAATTTGTCACAAACGAGAAAATCGGATGGCCTGCTGAGTTCCTCCAGCATTTTGTGTCGATTTAATTTGGCTTTTTTTTACACTGCTCAGTAAAAGACTCTTGTGTCAAAGTGAAAACAGATTTCTGCAAAGTGATCTAAATTACTTACAAATATAAAACGATTGATTGCATACGTATTCACCCCCTTCAAGTCAGTATTTAGATGCACCTTTGGCAGCAATTACAGCCTTGAGTCTGTGTAGATAGGTCTCTATCAGCTTTGCACATCTGGACACTGCAGTTTTTCCCCATTCTTTATAAAACTGCTCAAGTGCTGTCAGATTGCATGGAAATCATAAGTGAACAGACCTTTTCAAGTCCAGCCACAAATTCTCAATTGGTTTGAGGTCTGGACTCCGACTTTGGTGTTTTTAAGCCATTCCTGTGTAGCTTTGGTTTTATGCTAGGGATCTTGCTGGATCCCTAGCATAAAGCAAGATCCCTGGATGCAGCAAGATCCCTGTCTTGCTGGAAAACAAATCTTCTCCCAAGTCGCAGTTCTCTTGCAGACTGCATCAGATTTTCCCTCAGGTTTCCCTGTACTTTGCTGCATTCATTTTACCCTCTACCTTCACAAGCCTTCCAGGGCCTGCTGCAAGTGAAGCATTCCCAGAGAAAGATGCAGTCACCACCATGCTTCATGTTAGGGACTTTTTTTTTTGATGATATGTGGTATTAGGCTTATGCTGAATATAGCATTTAGTTGGATGGCCAAAAAGCTTAATTTTGGTGTCATCAGACCATAGAACCTTCTAGCTAACTTCAGAGTATCCCATATGCTTTCTGGCAACTCTAGCCAAGATTTCATGTGAGTTATTTTTCATCAGTGGCTTTCCCTTTTCCAGTCTCCCATCTCAGCCACTGGGACTTGTAACTCCAGAGTTGTCAGTATGTCTCTTGGTGGTCTCCCTCACTAGTTTCTTTCTTGCATGATCACTCAGTTCTTGGGGACGGCCTTCCCCAGGCAGATTTACAGCTTTTCATTTATTCATGATTACTTAACTGTACTCCAAGTGATATTCAGACACTTGGAAATTTTCTGGTATCCATCTCCTGACTTGTACTTTTCAATAACCTTTTTGCAGAGTTGCTTCGAGTGTTCTTTTGTCTTCATGGTGTAGTTTTTGCCAGGGTACTGACTCACCAGCAATTGTACCTTCCCGATACAGCTGTATTTCTACTACAATCAATGGTAACACTTAGACTGCACTCAGTGATTTCCATTCAGCCCTAATTATGTGACTTCTAAAATCAATGAATACTTTTTATAAGTACTGTATTTCATTAAATTTTCTGTTTTATTTTAAGTATGCTGGTTAAAAATCTAACATGCATTCTTGCCTTTGATAATCATTATGATTTAAAGTAGTGACAAATGAATTTTCAAAATCATATTAACCCAGTGATCTTGAAAAACATACTGTGGAAATGAAGACTATTCGTATGTAGGCCAAGCAGTAGGAATCTGTCCTTTTATAACTAGTGTTGTCACCACACTTTAATCTTATAAAGTGTTAACATTGCAAATAATGTCACTAAGCTGAAATGTTTTCTTCAACCAGTCAGGTTTATTATCACTGATGTAAAGGTCGTATACTTAGTGGCCTCTGCATTAGGTACACCTGCTCATTAATGCAAATAACTAATTAGCCAATCATGTGACAGCACCACAATGTATAAAAGCATGCAGATGTGGTCAAGAGGTTCATTTCAAACGGAACATCAGAATGGGGAAGAAATGAGATCTAAAGTGACTTTGATCATGGAATAATTGTTGGTGCTAGGTGGAGTGGTTTGAGTATGTCAGAAACTGGTAATCTGGAATTTTCATGCATAAGTCTCGAATTTACAGAGAATGGTACAAAAAAAACAAAACAAAAAATCCAGTGAGTGGCAGTTTTTTGGGTGAAAGTACCTTGTTAATGAGGTCATACAAAAATGGCCAGACTGGTTCAAGCTGATAGGAAGTTGGCAGTAACTCAAATAACCACACATTGCAACATTGGTACAGAAGGGCATCTCTCAACACAAAACGCATCGAACATAAGTGGGTAGGCTATAGCAGCAGAGGATTGCACTAGGTTCCACTCCTGTACCTAATAAAGTGGTCACTTAGAGTATCTTGTGAAACCTATTTTGTAGCAGCAGTACAATGCAATACACAAAATAAACAATAAGAAATGTAGTGACATGTGGTCCACACCACTCCCCCCTCTTTCTCAATCTGGACCATCAGTCACACCTCCCATCCCTTTCTCTCTGGAGATGAACTGTTGGCCAACATCTTCTGTAGACCTAGCAATTTCCATGATTACCTTGACTACTTCTTCCCACCATGTCTCCTGGTAAAATGCTATTCCCTGTTCTCCATTCCTTCATCTCCCACTGTATCTGTTGCCAGGATGTGGCTTTCCTTTCAAGCACATCAGAGATGTCCTCCTTCAAAGAATGGTGTTTCCCTTCTTCTGCCATTGATGCTTCCCTCACCAATATCTCCATTTCATGAACATATGTGCTCAGTCCATTTTCCCACCACCTTAATAGTGATATACTTCCTTCAGTCCTTACCTACCACCAAATATACCTTTACCTACCTCTCCCCCCCCCCCCCCGCAGGTATTTGCAGGGATTGCTCCCTCCATGATTTCTTTGTCCATTTGTCCTTCCCAGCACTTATCCCTGCGAGCATCTGTCCATTCACCACCATTCAGGGCCCCAAACAGTCCTTCCAGGTGAGGTAACACTTCACCTGCATATCTGCTGGGCCCACCTATTGTGTCCAGTGCTGCCAGTAAGGCCTCTTGTGCTTTGATGAGACCCATCATAAATCTTCGAGCACTTGCATTCCATCTGCCAAAATTGGAACTTCCCAATGGCCAAACATTTTAATTCTGATTCCCATTCCCATAATGACATGTGCTTTTGTGCCATGATGAGGGTGGAGGAGCCACATCTTGTATTCCGTCTGCATAACCTCCAATCTAATGGCATGAACATTGATTTCTCCTCACTCCCCTCATCTTCTAATCCCCACTCTGGCCTCTTATCTCTTCTCACCTGTCTTATCACCTCCTACTGGGTCCTCTCCTCCCCTTTCTCTTATGGTCCACTCTTTTAACAGATTCCTTTTCAGTCCTTCATTGCCCTCCTCCCACCTTTTTATTCTGGTATCTTTCCCCTTTTCCAATCCTGAAGAAGGGTCTCAGTCCGACAAGTTTATTCATTTCTATAGATGCTGCGTAACTTGCTGAGTTCCTCCAGCAATTAGTGTGTGTTGCTTTGGATTTCCAGCATCTGCAGAATTTCTTGTGACGTATGTATGTGTATATATATTTTATATATTTATAATTTACTTGTTTAATTTATATGAAATAAATTAAATATATAATAAATAAGAATTACAAAATTAGTGAGGCATATTCAAGGGTTTATGAACGATTCAGAAATCTGATGATGAAGCTCTTCCTAAAATACTGAATGTGTTGTCAGGCCCAGATACCTCCTCCCTGATGGAAGAAATGAGAAGAGGGCATGTCCTGGATTGTAAGGGTCCTTAACGTTGGATGCTGCCTTTTTGAGGCATCGCCTTTTGAAGATGCCCTTGATGGTGAGGAGGCTAGTGGCGCAAAGTAGGTCTGTGAATGCTAAATTCAAAATTCTAATATTTTATTTACAAGTTATTTGTCACCATACACTATCTTGAAATTCATTTTTAGTGGGTATTTTCAGTAAAAATAAAGAAATACAATGGAATTTATCAAAAATTATAGATGAATGAAGACTAACAAACAATGAATGTGCAAAAGACAAACTACAAGTAGAAAAAATAATGTTCTCACTGGATTTCTGAAATTGTTCCATACTACAGTTAATGGGTAAGTATAGTAACACAGATCAGAGAATGCCTTGAGCTAATAAATCACCTTTACCCTTGGAATTTGGAACACATCTGAATTTCTGAAACTGTACTGACTGAAAATTGGGAGTGCTGAGGGAATTATGTATGAATCATTGGAAAAGGATGCTGAGTGTCCATTTAATGGCCTAACCTCCACGTCATGGATATGCCTGATCCTGAAGTTTTCAAAATACCTACAGTATTTTATCCCTCATTTTTAAATAAAAGATTTTGCAAAATAACTGGTTATAACTTAAGTTGGTTTTCACTATGAAGCAATTGTCAAATCAAATCCAATACAGATGATCATTTTGATGGTAAATTATAATCTCAGCCTAATGTAATAAGACCACAAAACATACAGTAGGAGAACCGTTTGATAATTTTCCCTCAATCCCATTCTCCTTCCTTCTCTACGTAACCTTTCATGCCCTTGCTAATCAAGAACTATCAACCTCCGCTTTAAATATACCCTAAGACTTGATCTCCACAGCAGTTTGTGGCAAGGAATTCCACAGATTCACCACAGTTGGGCTAAAGTATCTCATTTCTAAAGGCACTGTGCCCTCTGGTCCCAGACTTTCCTAATCCTGTCCACATCTACTTTCGATATTCGATAAGCTTCAAAGAGGTTCTTGTAAATTTCAGCATGTACAGGCCCAGAGCTATCAAATACTCCTTATACCTTAACCGTTTCATTCCCAGGATAATTCTCGAGTATTTCCTCTGGACCCTCTCCAATGCCAATACATCCTTTCGTAAATTGGCCCAATATTGCCAATAAAACTCCAAATGTGATCTGACCAAATCCTTAAAAAGCCTCAGCATTATTTTGATATTCTAAATGAATGTTAACTTTATATTTGCCGTCCTCACTACCGACTGCCAAATCCTTTTGCAATTACGATTTCTGAATTCACTCACCGTTTAGACAATAGTCTATGCCGTTATTCCTTCTACCAAAGTACACGAATATTTTAATGTTTAATTATGTAGAAAATGCAGCTGGCAGTATGAATTTATAAAACTCCTACATATTATACAATTAAAACAACCAGGCAATTTGATCCATCTGATAGTGTGAGTCATAAATAATTATTAGCCCCATGGCGTAGGAAATAATTCTACTCTCTACAGCGGCACATTTACAAACAATGCGGTAATGAGATATTGAAATTCCAGTTTACATTTTTCTTCTCCAGTCTGTAGAGTGCCAACTTTTAAGGTTAGATCTCCAGGGTAGTGTGCACGAGTGTGCTGTACCTTTGAGAACTGTGCATGATTTTGAGAATTATTGTTCTGTTAATAGCTCTGCAGCTGTAATTAGATTTTGCAAACAACAGCGTTAAATTGCTATGGACACCGCCCCTGTGGTTGAAGATTGATCTGCAGTACAATGGTGGATGTAACAACTCATGAGCAGGTCGTTCATGTTTTAATATTTCTGGGAGTTTTAAACGTGCTGGAAATGGGGGAGGAGGTAGAATCGTTTGACTGACAAGCCTAGAAGACCAATGATGAACGGGAAAGGGTCAATCCTATCAGAATTCACGTCTCGAGTAGTGCGTGGCTGCACGAATTTGACAAACTCTACAGAGAGTGCAAACGAAGTTTTAAATTTATGAACGCTACATTTGAATCCCTGACTCTAGGTAAAATTCACCATTTATCAGTAGGCTGAGATAGCCGGGCAGTCATCATCAGTTGCATCAACAGGTTGTGTACACGATCAGGCCTGGGCGCCGTCGCCATGGTAACCACAGGCCAGACCGTGTAATAGATCGCAGAGTCGTGGATGTGCGCAGGCGCATTGTGCGATGGCGACAAGATGGCTCCTGCTGGCGGCTTTTGTGTGGTGCTCAAATGTAATCGCGGCCGCAGGCGGCGGCGGGACAGGTAGAGTGACTCCGGCCAGGTTTGGTAGGCAGGGCCCGGCAGTGGCTTCAGCAACTGAAAGCAGAGAATTCCACGGATGGGGAAGAGAGAGGTTACAGACAGGGTGGGGGATGGGGTGGTGAGGGTTGGGTAGAATTAGAGTTAAGGTGGTGTATTGGTGTCGAGGGATTGAATGGGGATGTTGGGAAAGTTACACCGATTGCGCCAAGATCTGGGTTAAATCGACCTTACTGGCACCTTGAGGCAGCGGTTCATTGACTCTATTCATAGACTGATATAAGATGGAAACAGATAAATTGCAAGTAAATCTGGTGAGCTGCCGCAATGTTTTTATTCAAACTTCTAAGTAAATTTATTATCAAAGTACATATATCATCATATACAACCTTGAAATTCGTTATTTTTTGTGGACGATGTTGTGGGAATAACAGAGACACGGCTTCAAGCGGACAGGGCCTGGGAAATGAATATTCAAGGATATACATCTTATCAAAAGGACAGACTGACTGGCAGAGGGGGTGGGGTGGCTCTGTAGGTGAGGAATGATATTCAGTCCCTTGCGAGGGGTGACATAGAATCAGGAGATATAGAGTCAGTATGGATAGAACTGAGAAATTCTAAGGGTAGAAAGACCCTAATGGGAGTTATCTACAGGCCCCCAAACAGCAGTCTGGATGTAGGATGTAAGTTGAATGAAGAGTTAAAATTGGCATGTCGCAAAAGTAATGATACAGTTGTCATGGGGGATTTCAACATGCAGGTAGACTGGGAGAATCAGAATGGTACTGGACCCCAAGAAAGGGAGTTTGTGGAGTACCTCCGAGATGGATTCTTAGAACAGCTTGTACTGGAGCCTACCAGGGAGAAGGCAATTCTAGATTTAGTGTTGTGCAATGAACCGGATTTGATCAGGGACCTCGAGGTAAAGGAACCATTGGGAGGTAGTGACCATAATATGATATGTTTTAACCTACAATTTGAGAAGGAGAAGAGAAAATCGGATGTGTCAGTATTACAGTTGAACAAATAATATGGAGCTATGAGGGAGGAGCTGGCCAAAGTTCAATGGAACAATACCTTAGCAGGGAAGACAGTAGAACAACAATGGCAGGTATTTCTGGGAATAATGCAGAAGGTGCAGGATCGGTTCATTCCAAAGAGGAAGAAAGATCCTAAGGGGAGTAAGGGGTGGCCGTGGCTGACAAGGGAAGTAAAGGGCAGTATAAAAATAAAAGAGAAGAAGTATAACATAGCAAAGATGAGCGGGAAACCAGAGGACTGGGAAGCTTTTAAAGAGCAACAGAAGATAACAAAAAAGGCAATACGCCAAGAAAAAATGAGGTACGAAGATAAACTAGCCAAGAATATAATATAGTAAAAGCTTCTTTAGGTATGTGAATAGCAAAAAAATAGTTAAGACCAAAATTGGGCCATTGAAGACAAACGGGTGAATTTATTATTGGGAACAAGGCAGATGAGCTGAACAGGTACTTTGGATCTGTCTTCACTAGGGAAGGCACAAACAATCTCCCAGATGTAATAGTGGCCAAAGGAACTAGGGTAAAGGATGAACTGAAGGAAATTTATATTAGGCAAGAAACAGAGTTGGATAGACTGTTGAGTCTGAAGGCTGATAAATCCCCAGGACCTGATGGTCTGCATCGCAGGGTACTTAAAGAGGTGGCTCTAGAAATCATGGACGCATTGGTAATCATTTTCCAATGTTCTATAGATTCGGGAACAGTTCCTACTGATTGGAGGGTGGCTAATGTTGTCCCACTTTTCAAGAAAGGAGGGAGAGAGAAAACAGGGAATTATAGACCGGTTAGCCTGACGTCAGTGGTGGGAAAGATGCTGGAGTCAATTATAAAAGAGGAAATTACGAAACATTTGGATAGCAGTAAAAGGATCAGTCTGAGTCAGCATGGATTTATGAAGGGAAAATCATGCTTGACCTAGGTATTGTTAAGTTTTTTGAGGATGTAACTATGAAAATGGACAAGGGAGAGCCAGTGGATGTAGTGTACCTGGACTTCCAGAAAGCTTTTGATAAAGTCCCACATAGGAGATTAGTGGGCAAAATTAGAGCACATGATTTAAATGTGGCATTGGAGCTGTGTTTAGCCTCACAGTCATAAGTATAAAGTTAGTAGAGCAGGATGCTAAGCACACAGTCTTGTGGTGCATCTGTGCTGATGGAGATTGTGAAGGAGATATTGTTGCCAATCCAAATTGACGGAGGTCTGTAAATGAGGAAATTGAAGATCCATTTGCACAAGGAGGTATTGAGAGAAAATTCTTGAAGCTTATTTTGTTTTGAGGGGATGATAGTATTGAAAGCCAAGCTGTAGTTCATAAAGAGCATCCTGCTGTATACATCTTTGCTGTTCCAGGGTTGAATGAAAAGCCAATGAAAAAGACAACAAGGTTCATGACATATGCCGGTGACATTAAACTTGATTTTGATTCTGAAATGGCATCTGCTGTGGACATTTTGTGCTGGTAGGCAAATTGGAGTGGATCCAAGTCACTTCTCAGAGAGGACTTGATATGTTTCATTGCCAACTTTTCAAAGTACTTAATTTCAGTTCATTACCACAATCTTCTTGGGCACTAAAAGGTTATGTATAATTTTCTTTGGTGGACTAAGTTTGATTCGATGGAGGAGACGTTTGAAAATTGATTTGTAAAAGTGAATGCACAATTGCAAAGTTCAAAATAAATATATTATCTAAGTCTCATATACTACCTGAGATTCATTTTCTCACTGGCATTCACAGTGGAAGAAAGTGATACAAGAGAATTAATGAAAAATTACACATAAGCCAAGACCGACAAACAACTAATGTACGAAAGAAAACAAACTGCAAATACAAAAATAAATAAGTAAATGGAAAGATAATAAGAACGTAAGTTGTAGAGTCCTTCAAAGTGAGTTTGTAGGTTGTGGAATCAGTTCAGAGTTGAGATGAGTGAAGTTATCCACACTGGTTCAGGAGCCTGGTGGCTGAGGGGTAATAACTGTTCCTGAACCTGGTCCTGAGGCTCCTGTACTTTCTAATGGCAACAGCGAGAAGAAGGCATGGCCTGGATGGTGGGGAACCTTGGTGATGAATGCTGCTTTCCTGTGGCATGTAGATATGCTGTGAGGTTGCTTTAATCATAGGTGATTCTAAAAGTATGAGACTGGAGCTGGTGGAGAACATGTATGTTGTGCAACCTTTGTCATCTTGGCACTGAGCAATGTTGCATATGCTGGCATAAGGTTGGATGATGAGAAGTAATTTAATTACTATTTGCCATTTCGAGCCCTGTATGATTGGACTTGCCTCATGATGTTACTGCTCCATTGCAAAGTAAGCCAGTTGAAGAATTAGAAACACAAGTGCAAAGCAATGAATCAGTCATTGCATTGAGACCATACCACTGTCACTTCCATGCTAGGAACATCAGGAGAAGGATCTGGCTGTTCATCTCGATATTCACTTGACGATGCCTGATTTGTCTTTCATTGTTCCATGTTCAAGAACAATCACAAATGATAGGTTAGTGGTTTCGTTACTCAACGAGCATTCAACACCTTGATTAGTGTTCCAGAAATGTGAGTTCAAATGCTATTAGAACAGTAGTTTTAAAGCAGTACAGTAGCATACCATAGTAGTGTAACGCTATTACAGCACAAGTGACCCAGGTTCAATTCCCACCGCTGTCTGTAAGGAGTTTGTACATTCTCCCCGTGACTGCGTGGGTTTTATCTGGATACTCTGGTTTCCTCCACATTTCAAAGAAGTATGGGTTAGTAGGATAATCGGTCGCATGGATGTAATTGCGCAGCATATGTTTGTTGGGCCAGAAGAGCCTGTGAGCACACTGTAACCTCTATTTCAAATAACCTCTAACTAGATCTACTTGGTTTTGAACACCGTTCACAGCCTTACAGGAAAAAGAGTATCTATCTCCATTTATATGGAATTTGTTTCCTGATTATGCTGCTGAATAGTTTGAATTTAATTCCGCAATTAATAATAATTATCTCAAGATATCCAACACGAAATGAAGTTTTCTTGATGACTTTTCATATTGAAAATCTGTCAGTCTGTCAGTTGGAATGTCATTCTCTGGTCTTGGAAATACAGATGTCTTAAAAAAAAATCACATAATTCAAGTTTGTTTATTATCATTCGACCATACAGACCTGTGCAAAAATCTTAGATATACATATATATATATATATATATAGTGCTAGAGTAGCTAAGGCTTTTGCACAATTCTGTAGTAATTTTGTGTATTGCACTGTACTGCCACAAAATAAAAACAAATTTCATGACATTTGTGAGTGATGATAAACCTGATTCTGATATGTGTCTGTATTGTGGATGAGAGTGGGAATGGGGCAGGGAGAGAGGAATCATGGCTAGGAAAAGGGGAAGGGAGTGGGAAGCACCAGAGAGACATTTTGTAATGATCAAAAAACAATTCTTTGGATTCATATGACCTTACCTGGTATCTGCACCCATGTCACACCCTACCTCGGCACTCCTTCTCTGCCCTGTCCCACACCCTTCCCACTGTGCGTCACCTGCGCCATTCCCAATGTCCTTTGCTCCTGCCAGGTTTACAAACTCACTCTTTGCTCCACGTTGACAAATACAGTACTGTGCAAAAGTCTTGGGCACCCTAGCCGTATATATGTGCCTAAGACTTTTGCACAGTATAGTACATCGTTCCTCTGGAGCCAAGGTGCTAAACACAGTACACACAGCACATTAGTTATGATAAAGCACAGTGCATTCACAAAATAATAATCCCTTTACTGTTGGTTGTTTGCATTTTAGATTAAATGGGTGTAGATCTTACTCACTAACAGAGGAACGAGAGGAATTAGTGGCTTCAGCCAGAATCAAGCTGTTGTATTCACTGATCTTTGAGTGATTACAACTCTGCTGCTAACATTGTTATCTTTATTTTCTAAATGTAGATTGGCAGAAATACAAGGACATGATATCAGCTGCTTTGGAATTTTACCAGTCTTGTAGCCCGCATAACTGTAGCTGTCACCGAAGGTATGTGCTTACTGTTGTTTAGTTTTTTTAAAGCATGCTTTGGATTTTGAATTATGTTTTGATGTTATAATTCCCCACCACCACCAGCTGTGAACTTCTGTGCATCTGGCTCTGTCGCATTCTTTTTCCATTTAAGGTTGTGATCCATTTCACCCTTGCCCCACATTAAATTGGTGGGTTGCTGGGCAGCGTGGGATGTTCCACATTGTATTTCTAAATAATTAAATAAAAATAATAAGAGATTAACTTGTCACATGTACAGTGGTGCTAGAACACTGTAGAATTTTCTCTGTTTCTGCATAAATATGACTTAAAATATGATCTGATCTTCATGTAAGTCCTAAAACCCAATTTAATAAATAACACAAAAAACATTTTACTTGTTCATTTATTTATTGAGAAAAAGATCCAATATTACGGTCGGCCCTCCTTATCCGCGAATTCAACCAACCGCGAATCGAGAAAACCCAGAAGTGCTCTTCCAGCACTTGTTGTTCGAGCATGTACAGACTTTTTTTCTTAATATTATTCCCTAAACAATGCAGTAGAACAACCATTTTACATAGCATTTACATTGTATTAGATATTATAAGTGATCTAGAGATGATTTAAAGTATACGGGAGGATGTGCGTGGGTTATCGTGGATTGGGATTGGAAAAAATTGGAAGTTCTCTTACTAAGTAAGTCGGAACAGGTACATCCAGCATTACTTGGCGTCAGTTAGTCAAACATTTGTCTTGGTATATAGTATATATTTTACCTTTCTATGCATATAAAATGCTTAAGAACGTATGTTTCAGCGCCAGGCTTGGGAACAGAAGTTCCCGAGTTCGATCCAGTAACAGACCACTCCCGAGTGCTCTCTCCACCGTGCTGGGTTGATGTGGAGGATCAAAAACCCAAAACCCAATAATTAAACCACTGTATTGCTTAGTAATAATTGTAGCTTTCATCGGGGCAGGACCTTTCTCACTTTATCCTTTAAAATTGTTCCGATCATTGACCGACATAGCATGACGCTTTTCCAGTGCCCGATGGTGTTTCACCTCTTTTCCGATCACTTTATTGTTTCCACTTTATTTTCAACCGTGATTATTTTCGTGAACAGAAAAGCTGTGGATTCAGAGCCCACCGCCAGGTCCTAATGTCCACAGCACTGAGACATGTTAAATATGGCCTGGGGTTCCCCTGGGTCCTAAGTACCACCACTGTAGTAAGACAGGTTGAATAAGGGACTTGAGCATCCGCGATTTTTGGTATCTGCGAGGGGTTCCGGAACCAATCCCTCACAGATAAGGAGGGCCAACTATACATGCTTCAGTTTGAAAAAGTATGTGAACCTTTTGGTAACTGGTGTGACCCTCTTGTACAGCAGTAATTTCAATCAAACATTTCCAGTAACTGTTGATCAGTGCTGCATATCAGCCTCGAGGAATTTTAGGCAATTCCTCCTTACAAAACTGCTTCAGCTCGGGGATGTTGGTGGGCTTCCTTACATGAACCGCTTGCTTCAGGTCCTTCCACAATATTTCTATAGGATTAAGGTCCGGACTTTGACTTGGCCATTCCAAAACAGGAATTCTTTTTTTTTTAAACCATTCTGTTATATCAAGCAGTACTAAATCAAGGCAACTGGACTTGCTGTGTTGTCTAGAAGACTTTACACCATTTGTCCGAGAGACTTTCTCAGTTCTGAACCATGTAGTTGTCCAATTTATAAACCCTGTGAGTTGTTTAAAGGTATAGCAAGCACCTGAGGGTCAGTAAGAGTTGTAGAGGTAATGAAAGGATCATCAGTCTTATGACAGACTGCTACCCTGATATTCTCCTGTAAAATATCTTGATACAATTTTGAATTCATTGTTTCTTCAACGATTGCCAGTTGTCCAGACCCTGAGGCAGCAAAGCAGCCCCAAACCATGATGCTCCTTCCACTGTGCTTCACAGTTGGGATGATGTTTTGGTGTTGGTGTGCAGTACCCTTTTTTTCCTCCAAACATAGCGATGTGCATTTCTCCCAGAAAGTTCAACTTTTGTCATATCTATCTGTAGAACATTGTCCCAGAAGCATTGTAGAACATACAGGTGGCCTTTTGCAATCTTGAGATATGCAGCAGTGTTTTCTTTGCAATGATTTCCTCCATGGTGTCCTTTTGTGAAAACTATTCTTGTTCAGTGTTTTTCTTAAAGTGAACACATGAACAGAGACTTTAGCAAGTTCTAGAGTTTCTGCAGGCCTTTTGCTGTTTCTTTTGGGTTCTTTTTCACCTTCAGCATTGCGTTCTGTGCTCTTGATCTGATCTTTGCAGGATGCCCGCTCCTAGGGAGAGTTGCAACAGCTTCCTCCATTTGTAGACAATTTCTCTTACTGTGGACTGATGAACACTCAGGACTTTAGAAATATTTTTGTAGCCTTCCCCAGCTTCATGCATCTCTACAATTCTTCTTCCAAGGTATTCTGAAAATTGTTTTGACTGAGGCATGGTGCACATAAACAGATTTTTCTTGAGAAGAGCAGCTTCTGTCGATAACCTGGCTTTGTGTGCCTTTTTTATAGGGTAGGGCACTTCTACAACCACACCTCCAATCTCATCTTATTGATTGGAACACCTGACTCCAAATAGCTTTTGTAGAGGGTGTTATCCTAGAGGTTCACATACTTTTTCCAACAAATACATATAATATTGAATAATTTTCCTCAATAAATAAATGAACACAATATTTTTGTGTTATTTAATTGGCTTCTCTTTCTCTGGTTTGAGGATTTGCATGAAGATCTAATCACATTTCAGGTCATATTTATGTAGAAACAGAAAATTCTACAGGGTTCACAAACCTTTTAGCACCACTGTATATGAATATACAGTGAACTGTGCCATTTATGTCAGCAACTAATAAAGTTTGAGGATGTGCTGGAAGGCAGCCCACAAGTGTCACCATATTCCAGTGCCAACTTGGCATGCTCACAACCTACTAACTGTAACCTGTATGTCTTTGGAATGTGGGAGGAAACAGGATTACCCAAAGATAACCCTCACTGTTCTGGGGAAAACATACAAATTGCCTACAGATAGTGGCTGGAGATGAGCCCAGGCCACTGATGCTGTAAACAGTGATGCTAACCACTTGACTCCCACACTCATGATACTGACGAAGGGTCTCAGCCTGAAATATGTGTATGTTGCTTGTACGTTTCCTTGCCTTGTTCCATCTCAACCCAAAATGTCAGCATGGTTCTTCTCTCATTCCCAATTTCTATCATCTGCAGAATTTAGCTTTTCAGTAGGCTAGTATACTAGTGTTTGCTATAGACTTGCTAACAATCTATGATTATGAACCTCTGACCAATTGAGAATATTTTATTCTTTACACAGTGTTCTAGAGGATGACCTTTCACCTTTTCAGCAAGGAATCTCGGAAGAAACGATGGCAGCGACTGTCCGTCAGGACGTGGGGAGCCACTACCAGATTATTAAGGGCAAGCTCTATCGACAAGACAACTGCATGTTTCCTGCCAGGTGGGAGCGCAACGTACCCTGCAGGGCCTTGATATATTTATTCCAGGACTGAAATGGCCACAAGCGTAGAATCTTTCCTGGAGAGATGTTTGACTCTGCGCCTGTTAACAGTGAAAATTCGACTTCGCCGTCCGTGAGGCTGCTTGTTGAGTCAAATGTTCTAACGTGCAGTGAAGAACGAGTAAAATCCTCTAAGATAACCAGAAGTGAGTTGCACAGTAGAACAAGGCAAGAGATTTGATGGAGGCTTGAAAGATTATGAGAGGCATAGATAGAGTTGACAATATATTTTTTCCCAGGGTGAAATGTCTAATATGAGAGGTGAGAGGGGGTAATTTCGAAGGAGATGTGAGGGCCAGGTTTTTTACATATGAGTGGTGATTGCATGGGGTGTTGTAGAGGCAGATATGTTAGGGACTTATAAGAGGTGTTTAGATAGAAAATGGAAGAATATGGACATTGTGTAGGTGGAAGAGTTTAGTTTAGTTGGCTATTTAATTGGTTCAGCACACAATTGTGGGCTGAGGAGCCTGTTCCTGTGCTGTATTGCTCTACTTTCTAAGATCACAGTCAAGTAATGACCCCAGCAGATTCCCAGATGAGTATTGCCTCACCTGGAAGGACTGTTTGGGGCCCCAAATGGTAGTGAGGAAGGAGGTGTAGGAGCAGACCTGGCGCTTGTTCTGCTTGCAAGGATAAGTACCGGGAGGGACGAGTCATGTAGGGAGTGATCCCTGCGGGAGGGAGGGAAAGATGTGCTTGATGGTGGGATCCTGTTGTAGATGGCATAAGTTACAGAGAATTACGCCTCTTGTCACCTTGTAGACTTCTGTCAAGTTTATAATAGCATCGAGATGAAGGAGGGATTCAGAGGGATGTACAACAATCTGAATGCGGCAAAGGGGTTTTACTCTGAAATTAAAGCAGAAAAGCCACAGTTTGTGGAAAGTTAGTGTTTCAAGTCAGAGATTCTTTGTCAGAGGACTTGTTTGCATAATTCTGAATAAGAAATATCCTCCAGTCTTTAGCTCTATCATCTATTCTTAATAGTCTGTCACTTTATGGTAATCTGTGTGTTCTTGAGGTCTGGTTTGATTTCTGCAAACGAGTCCTCTAACAAGGAATTTCTGACTTGAAAAACTGGGATCTCCCAGTAGCCACCCATTTCAATTCTACTTCACATTCCCATTCTGGCATGTCAATCCATAGCCTCCTCTACTATCGCAATGAGACCACACTCAGGTTATAGGAACAACACCTTGTATTCCATCTGGATGGCCTCCAACCTGACGGTATTAACATCAATTTCTTGAACTTCTGATCATTGCCTCCTCCCTCCCCCACCACCATTCCCCATTCCTGTTTCCCTTTCTCACCTTCTCTGCCCATTCACCTCCCTCTGGTTCTCTTCCTTTCTTCCATGGTCATCTTCTGCCTTCTATCAGGTTCACCCATATCTTTTTCACCAATCGACTTCCTGGTTCTTCCTTCACGCAGCACTGCCTCTCCCGATTTCACCTATCACCTACCAACTTATATTTCTTCCTCCCCCCCCCCCCCCCCACCTTTTCCTGATCTGTCTTTTTTCCAGTCCTGATGAAAGGTGTCAGCCTGAACCGCCAACTATTTATTCTTTTCCATTGATGCTGCCTGGCCTACTGAGCTCCTCCAGCTTTTTGTGTGTGTTGCCTTAAATTTCCAGTGTCTGCAGATTTTCTCATGTTCATGGCAAGAGGCATTGATGGATTGGACAGACAGAGACTTCTCCCATAGTTGAATGGCTAATACCAGGAGGCATAATTTTAAGGAGTCTGGAGGAAAGTATAGGGGATGTCAGAGTTTTTTTTACACACAGAGTGGTGGGTATATGGAAGTAGAGACAGATACATTAGAGACAGTTAAGAGTCTCTTAGATAGGCGCATGGATGATAGAAAAATGGAGGGTTATGTAGGAGGGAAGGGGTAGATTGATCTTAGAGTAGGTTAAAAGCTCGGCACAACATTGTGGGCAGACGAGCCTATGTGCTGTTCTGTATTAAGGCAATGATGATATCAAAATAGCACAGACAGTTTGCAGCTCAAATTCTAAACCAGCAGATGGATCTCAACCCTTTCTCTTTTGAGTTCAGGTGCAGTGGGGTAGAGCATTTTATACTGGAAATAATCGATGAGCTCCCTGACATGGAATTTGTCCTCAATGTTCGAGACTACCCTCAGATTCCAAAGTGGATACAATCAATTAAGCCCGTTTTATCGTTCAGCAAGGTAAGTGGGTGATGGATATTCTCAGGTTGTCAAAGAAGAGCACAGTTTTGCTCATCTTTTACATAGAAAAGTACAGCACAGAAACAGGCCCTTCGGTCCATTTTATCTATGCCGAGCCGTTTAAACTGCCTACACCCATCAATATGCATTGGAACCATAGCCCTCTATACTCCTACCATTAGTGTCCTGTTTATTGTTGCTGTTATTCCTTCCCACGCCTGTGGTGCATTGGGGCACAACCTTACCATTTCATTAGCATTTTTCTCTGTGTTTTTACGATGCCAGGTTGCTAGCTCGATGTTGAACCCAGCAAATACAAGTACTTACAAATACTTTATTGTCACCAAACAATTGATACCAGAGCGTAAATCATCACAGTGATATTTGTTTCTGCACTTCGTGCTCCATGAAGTACAAATCAATAGAAAGTATGCAAGGAGCCAGCTGAATTCTAACCTGGGACCACTCACTTTGAAGTCCGGTGCAGATGCCACTATAACACCAGCCAAAGTCCTATCTATGCCCCTAATATTTTGTACACCTCTATCAAATTTCCTCTCAAAGTCCTATGTTCCAAGAAATAAAGTCCTTTACATGGGAACTTTCACATTTCTCTTGATGGAAGGTTGAATCAGGAGTGTAAACTTTTGTGAGGCTTCAACATAATGGATAGGAAAGACAATTTTCCTTAAGCAAAAACACCAAAACCTATAGGGCAATGAATTCCACAAACATTCCTCCTCACCTCTGTTTTAAAGGAACTTCCGTGTATTCTGAGACTGTCCTTTACTCCTAGACTCCTTCGCTATTGGCAACACCCTGTCCGTGTCGACTGTGTCTAGGCCTTTTCCGAAAGCTATTGTATCAATTCATGATCTTAGCAAACTTGTGGAAGAAATGAGACTTCTGCAGTCACCTTCTTATAGTTCAGACTCCCTGCTGTAGGAGTGAAAGATGAGCAATAATCATAACCACCCATAACTTGCACTAGTATCATAACTTGTATTTTATGTGGAAGTTATAATAGTAATTTGTTTATATCAACTTCAGATGTTTTTATCACATGTACATGTTACCATACAGGGAAATGCCTCATTTACATTATCAACCTAAGGATGTGCTGGGGGCAGTCCACAAGTGTCGCCATACATTCAGCACCAACATATCGTGCCCACAATGCTTGGCAGAACAACACAACAAAACTATGACAGGAAAACAAACTGTTAAATTGCTCCCACCACACACATGAAGAGTTCTCCAACTCCAGAATAGGTCTCCAGGTTTCAGCCATAGGACATTAATTTCCAGACTTCCTATCGAACTTTGGGTTTCAATCTTCAAAATCAACTTCTATTTTGTAATGTACTGTGCTACTGCTGCAAGAATCAAATTTTTGTGGCACTTATACCATGAGTAGATATGCCTGTGGCAATAAACTTTACAATTAACTCTTCCTTTCCAGTGTTTGAAGAGAATTCTCTCTCTTTCCCACACAGACAGCAGAATACTATGATATCATGTACCCAGCATGGACCTTCTGGGAGGGAGGTCCAGCAGTTTGGCCAATTTATCCCACAGGACTCGGACGTTGGGACCTCATGAGGGAGGAGCTGAAAACGTGAGTTGGCTGAATAAATTACCTTATTGTGTCTAACTGTGCAAATGGTGCATTGCATGACCTCTCCACCTGTTGGGTTCTGATGTTTTTAGTACAAGGTTCTTTTGAAGGTCAAAAAAGTGGCAGAAACTTTTTGCTTCTCGATTGGTTATATTAAACACTAATAGAACAAAGAGAATCAGAAGTTTAGAGCTGTAAAGTCCAGTAGCTAAGAACAAAGAATAAAAAAGACAAAGAATAACAGGCCAACGTGGTTCACCCTTCTTATACTCCATAAGTAAGAGATATTCCATTCAAATATATAGATAAGAGTTAACCTATTAAATAACCCCTATTCAAATAATGCTACACCAGAGAAGCTTCCAAAATCATACAGCTGTAATCACTAGGGAATACACTAAAAATACTGTGACCACTAGGAAACATGCTGAACAGTTCCATGTTTATAGATAATTATATAAAATACAAGAAGGCATGAATAGTTAATCTGCACAGGAATAACAATTATACAGTCTAATCCAAAACATGTAATCTGGACATAAGAAAGTCTGCAAATGCTGGAAATCCAAAGCAACACACACACCCACACACACACTCACTCAGTCACTCGCCCACTCTGCTGGAAGAATCAGCAAGTCAGACAGCATCTATAAAAGTGAATAAAAACTCAACGTTATGGGCCAAGACCTTTCCTAAGGACTGAAAAGGAAGGGGCAAGATGCCAAAGTAAAAAGGTGGGAGTGGGGAAGGAGGCTAGCTGGGTAAGGTGACAGGTGAAGCCAGGTAGATAGAAAAGGTAAAAGGCTGGAGAAGAAGGAATCTGATAGGAGAGGAGAGTAGACCTAAGAGAAAGGGAAGGAGGATGGGACTCGGGAGGTAATAGGCGGATGAGATGACATAAAAGACCAGAGTGGAGAGAAGAGTAAGGGGGGAGTGGTTTAACATGAAAGAGAAATGGATATTTATGTCATCAGGTTGGGGGCTACCCAGACAGAATATAAGGTGTTATTCCTCCACCCTGAGGGTGGCCTCATTGGCACAAGAGAAGGCCATGGACATGTTGGAAAGGGGATTTGAATCAGAATGAAAATGTTTGACCACTGGGTAGTTCTGCTTTCAGCGGATGGAGTGGAGCTGCTTGATGAAGCTGTCCCCCAGTTTACAACAGGTCTCGCCAATGTAGAGGAGGCCGCATCAGGAGCACCAGACATAATTGACAAGCCCAGCAGATTTGCAGGTGGAGGTTTGCCTCACCTAGAAGGACTGTTTGGGGGCCTGAATGGATGAGAGGGAGGAGGTGTAGCACTTGTGCTACTTGTAGGGATAAGTGCTGAGAGGGAGATTAGTGGGGAGGAACAAATGGAGAAGGGAGGGAACGATCCCTGCAGAAAGGGAGGGAAGGTAAAGTTATATCTAGTGGTAGGATCGGTTTAGAGATTGTGGAAGTTGTAGGGAATGATGTGTTGGATGTGGAGGCTCATGCGGTGATGGGTAAGGACATCACTGTTAAGGCGGCAGGAAAATGGGGTGAGCATGGATGTCCAGGAAATGGAGGTGATACGGTTGACGGCAGTATCAATAGTGGTGGAATGAAAATCCCATTCTTTGAAGAATGAGGACATTTCTATGTCCTGGAAAGCAAAGCCACATCCTGGGAACATACGGCAGAGGCAAAGGAAATGAGAAAAGAGAATAGCCTTTTTACAGGAGACAGGGTGCGGAGAGGTATAGTCAAGATAAGTGTGGGTATTGGTAGGATCATTAACAATGTTGTTCGACACTTTGTCTCCAGAGATGGAGAAAGAGAGATCAAAAAGGGGACGAAATGTCAGAAGTGGACTAAGTGAATTTAAGGGCAGGGTAGAAGTTAGAGGCAAAGTTGCTGAAATTGATGAGCTCAGTTTGGTTGCATGAAGCAGCACCAATGCAGTCGTCAGTATAGTGGAGGAAGAGTTACATAGAAACATAGAAGACCTACAGCACAATACAGGCCCTTTGGCCCTCAATCTGTGGAATTCTCTGCCACAGGAAACAGTTGAGGCCAGTTCATTGGCTATATTTAAGAGGGAGTTAGATATAGCCCTTGTAGCTAAAGGGATCAGGGGGTATGGAGAGAAGGCAGGTACAGGGTTCTGAGTTGGATGATCAGCCATGATCATACTGAATGGTGGTGCAAGCTCGAAGGGCCGAATGGCCTACTCCACCTATTTTCCATGCTGTGCCGAACATGTACTTTAGAAATTACCTCAGGTTACCCATAGCCCTCTATTTTTCTGAGCTCCATGTACCTATCCAGAAGTTTCTTAAAAGACCCTATTGTATTCGCCTCCACCACCATCACCGGCAGCCCATTCCACACACTCACCACTCTCTGCGTAAAAAAAACTTACCCCTGACACCTCCTCTGTACCTACTTCCAAGCACCCTAAAACTGTGCCCTCTTGTGCTAGCCAATTCAGTCCTGGGAAAAAGCCTCTGACTATCCACACGATCAATGTCTCTCATCATCTTATACACCTCCATCAGGTCACCTCTCATCCTCTGTGGCTCCAAGGAGAAAAAGGCCAAGTACACTCAACCTTTTCTCATACATTACTCCCTCTAATCCAGGCAACATCCTTGTAACTCTCTCTATAGTATCCACATCCTTCCTATAGTGAGGTGACCAGATCTGAGCACAGTACTCCAAGAAGGGTTTGACCAGGGTCCGATATAGCTGTAATGTTACCTATGGGCTCTTGAGCTCAATCCCAGGGTTGGTGCAGGCTAATACTCCTTAAGTCTTCTTAGATCCCTCTGATCCTCCACACTGCCAAGTGTCTTACCATTAATACTATATTCTGCCATCACATTTAACCTACCTAAATGAACCACCTCACACTTAACTGAGTTGAACTCCATCTGCCACTTCTCAGTCCAGTTTTGCATCCTATCGATGTCCCACTGTAACCTCCGACAGTCCTCCACACTATCCACAACACCTCCAACCTTTGTCTGATCAGCAAATTTACTAACTCAACCATCCACTTCCTCATTCAGGTCATTTATAAAAATCATGAAGAGTAGGGGTCCCAGAACAGATCTCTGAGGCACTCCATTGGTCACCAACCTCCGGGAAGAATCTGACCCGTCTACAACCACTCTTTGCCTTCTGAATTCACAAAGCAAGGTCTTCTTAGATCTCATGCCTCCTTACTTTCTCAATAAGCCTTGTATGAGGTACCTTATCAAATGCCTTGCTGAAATCCATATACACTACATCTACTGCTTTACATGCATCAGCATGTTTAGTCACATCCTCCAGGTAAACTCCTCAAGTCTAGCTAGTACTCTTGTTTTTGCTTAATCCAATTTGAATAGACTTTTCTAAAGTTACGTAACAATTAGAACAAGTTACATGATGGTAAGTACAGCATGTGAAATAGAAGGGGTATGTGTTTACAGTCAATGGCATCTATCATAACTTACTCACTGTTTCCTTCACTAGATCAGCTGAAGAATGGCCATGGGAGAAGAAAATCTCAAAAGGTTTCTTTAGAGGATCAAGGTAATTGTAAAGATGTACCAAATAAATGCTGGAGAGTATTTGAGAACTTGACTAATAAACCCAGTCTCTGAACCCAATGTGGCTTCCTCCCCCTCACAGGGTGAGGACCGATTCCAAAATGTACCCTTGTTGAAAGGTTTAGTACATAAACAAACGTAATTAGAGAAGGCTTGCTGCAAGAGATGGATAGGTTTATTAAAATTATACCTTAGAATATATGGGGTAGAAGATAGGGTCTTAAAGAAAGCTTTTGGCACTTTGGCCTCATAAACCAATGTATTGAGTACAAGAGTTGGAATGTTATGTTGAAGATGTGTAAGATGTTGGTGAGGCCTAATTTTGAGTATTGTGTGCAGTTTTGGTCACCTACCTACAGGAGAGATGTAAAAAGGTTGAAAGAGTACAGAAAAAATTAGCAAGGATGTTGCCAAGTTTAGAGAAACGTAAGTTATGAGGAAAGGATGAATAGGCTAGAACTTTATATTCCTTGGAATGTAGAAGGTCGAGGGGAGATTTGTAGAGATGTACAAAATTTTGAGAGAGATAGATATGGTAAATGTGAGCAGCTTTTTTCCACTGAGGTTGGGTGGGACTACAACTAGAGGTCATGGGTTCAGAGTGAAAAGTTTAAAGGGGACATGAAGGGAAACTTCATGCAGAGGGTCGTGAGAGTGTGGAACAAGTTGCTAGTGCAAGTGGTGCTTGTAAGCTCGATTTCAACATTTAAGAGAAGTTTGGATAGGTACTTTATTGTACTGATCTGTGTGAACAGTATACAAGTCAAGTTATTTATTTTATCTTGGTACATGTGACAATAGTAAACCAATGCAAAATAATTTATCTATTATGAAACACTTACATTGGCAATAATATGCCTGTAAAGAGTTTGTACGTTTTTCCTGTGACCACATGGGTTTCCTGTGAATACTCCAGTTTCCTCCCACAGTCCAGAGACCTACAGGTTGATAGGTTAATTGGTCATTGTAAATTGTCCTGTGATTAGTGCAGGATTAAATAGAGGGTTTGCTGGGCAGCGTTGGGTCTATTTTTCATTGTATCTAAGTCAGTTATTAAGTAAGTAAGTAAATGTGTCAAATGGTAAATGAAACACCCTATCATCGTATGAACATTCAGACACTACGCATGACTCCTCTCTATGAATGCCCCTTTCCCTGACACGTGACGTGGCAATACCAAGTTTATTGTTTCCATCTCAGGACGAGCTCAGAGCGGGATCCTCTTGTTCTGCTGTCTCGTGAGGACCCATCACTGGTAGATGCAGCGTACACTAAAAACCAGGCCTGGAAGTCTGAGAAGGTAAGCTGCAGGAACAGGGAGCTGAATTGAAGTCTCATTGAAGTTGATGGTATATGGACATTCTGGACTGCTACAAAGTTCCAATGCGTGAGGAAACGTGACCAAAATGAATCTTGCACTTCTCAGCTTCCTTCACAAGTTGGCAAAGAAGACCAATGAAAGCAGGATTTATTTCAAAATCTCAAGTCAGGCATGGCGTATTAATTAGCATAACGCTATCTCAGAGTCAGCAACCTGAGTTCGATTCCCGCCGCTGTCTGTAAGGAGTTGGTGCGTTCTTTGACTGTGTGGGTTTCCTCCGGGTGCTCCAGTCAGTTTCTTTCCACATTCCAAAGGTGTACTGGTCAGGAGGTTAATTACAGTGTAATTGTGCTGCGCAGTCTTGTAGAGCCAGAGGGCCTGTTACTGTGCTGTATCTCTGAATAGGTAACTCGTACCATCCTGTTGTTGTCATTGAGCATATTTAAAGCGGAGGTTGATAGGTTTTTGATAATTTATTACTTTTTAGTTTAGAGATGCAGAGTGGAACTGGCCCACCCAGCAAGAGCATCAATGGTTGCAGGGAGAAGGCAGGAGAATGGGGTTGAGAGGGATAGTAAGTCAGCCATGATTGAATTGTGGAGCAGACTTGATGGCTACATTGCCTAATTCTGCTCCTACGTCTCAGTTCCCATGTCAGCACTGTCTCAGTATTAAAATCTTCACTGACTTTCAAATTCCTCCCTATGCTAGCCTCTTTTTGCTTCTGAAAAGACCTTCCTGCCTACAACCTTTAGGTCATACCGCTCCTGTGGTTTTAATCTACTCCGAATTGCATTGTTTCCACCATAGGCAGTTGCCCTCGAGCTGTCTGGTCACCACTTGGGAATCCTTCAGCCCTTTTCCTCCACAGATGCTGCCTAGTTTTAACTTTCCACATATTGACTGGGATTCCCATACTGTAAAAGGGCTGATAAGTTTGCCAAATGTATTCATAAGGTTTCCCTAACAGTACATTGAAGTCCCAACTAGGAGAAAGTTTGCTAGAAGCTTTCTTATTGAGGAATGAGAGGGCAGGTGACAGAAGTTTGTGTAGCAGAATACCATGATCATAATGCCATTAGTTTCAAGGTAATTATGAAAAAGCATAGGTCTATGCCTTGGGCTGAGATTCTGAGTTGGAGAAAGGCCAATTTTGATGATATCAGAAAGGATCTGGCAAGTATAGATTGGGGTCAGTTTTCTGACAAAGGTGTACTTGGTAAGTGAAATTTTGAAAGTACAGATTCTGTATGTTCTTGTCAGAATAAAAGTCAAGGGTAACAGGTTATGGGACCTTGAGAGAGATTGAGGCTCTGGTTTTTAAAAAATGGAGTTGCAGAGCAGATATAGCAGGTAGAAGCAAATTAGATACTTGAGTATAAGCAATGCAAGAGAACATTTAAGGATATCAGGAGGGCTAAAAGAAAGCACGCAGTTGCTCTAGTGGACAAGGTGAAGGAGAGTCCTAAGGGTTTCTACAAATATATTAAGAGTAAAAAGATAGCAAGGAATAAATTTGGTCCTCTAGGAGAAGAGAGTGATAATCTATTCATGGATTCAAAAGAGATGAAGGAGATCTCATATTGATTTTTTTGCAACACTCACAAAATGCTGGAGGAACTCAGCAGTCCAGGCAGCATCCTTGGAAAAGAGCACAGTCAACGCCTTTGGGTCTCGGCCTGAGGTGTCAGCTGTGCTCTTTTCCGTAGATGCTGCCTGGCCTGCTGAGTTCCTCCAGCATTTTCTGTGTGTTGCTGGGATTTCCAGCATCTGTAGATGATTTCCTCTTGTTTGTAATTGATTTTTTTGCATCTGTATTTATTCTACTCAGAGTCTATAGAAGGGAGGCAAAGTAGCAGCAAGATCATGGACACTGTGCGTATTACAAAGGAGAAGGTGTTTGCTGCTTAATTGGGACAGGAGATGTTGCCGAGCAGTTTCTAACTAGCATCAGTCACGTGTACTTGTGTGGCCCTATGGAGCAAACGGGCTTTAAATGATGTCAGATGCATAAGCTTATGTTGTCGACAGACTCCAATTCAAAAAGCTGTTGATAAACTTCAGACCCTTGCCAAGATGTCACGAAAAGATTTGACACTAAGTGAAAAATTTACTCTAGATTCCTGCACTGAATTTGTTCTTTTACAGTCAATCAAAAGAACATGGCAGCATACACTGGATGAATTCCTCTGTCAATAACTATTAGGAACTATACACAGTTTTATAGTACAGTAGTTCTATTGGTAGTGTTCTAATTTGTTCTATGTTTCAGTTAAATATATAATTTATTATTTAGTTAAATGGTAGTTTGTCTTTTTATAGCATTTTAACTGTTTCCACGAAACTTCAGTTAATTGGGACAGCTGTTTAATTGGGCCAAATGTACTTTTCTCAATGTGTCTTAATTAACCAGAATCCACTGTAGATGCAAATTGCAGCTGTTGTTAATCTTATAATTTGATCTATTTACAGGACACACTGGGGAGACCTCCTGCTAAAGAAATTCCATTGGTGGAACACTGCAAATACAAGTATGTAGTTAAATTACTGAGCTAGTAATCCAGAGATTTAGACTAACAATCAGTAATAGAAAGCAGACAGCCTGAGATTTTTCTCTCAGGGTGGAAATGGCTAGTACAAGGGGGCAAAATTTTTAAGCTGATTGGAGGAAAGCAGAGAGAGGTGTCAGAGTTGATGTTTTTTTTACCACAGAGAGTGGTGGGAGTGTGAAATGCCCTGCCAGAAGTGGTAGAGACAGGTACATTAGAGGCATTTAAGAGAATTTTAGATAGGTGCATAAATGAAAAAAAAATAGAGGGCTATGGAGGAGAGAAGGGTTAGATTGATCATAGAGTAGGTTAAAAGGTTAGTACAGCATCGTGGGCCGAAGGGCCTGTACTGTGCTGTACTGTTCTATATTCTACAGCAGGAAAATGGGGTTGAGAGGGAAAATAAATCAGCTAAGGTGGAATGATGGAACAGATTTGATGGGCCGACTGGCTTAATTCTGCTCTGATTACTCTTACTATCTGCTGTTTTACTGTCTTACCCTATCTCCTCCCACTGCATAACACGCTAATCCTTTCCTGGTTTCTAACAGTTTCCCAATCCCCTAGCCTATCAATAATCATCTTAGTGTTGCATTCCTTTATTCCATTGACTTAATCTTGATACTGGAAGCCATTAGTACAACAAAGGACTGAAATGCATACACTTTTCTTTACCCAGATATTTGTTTAACTTCCGGGGAGTTGCAGCCAGTTTCCGATTCAAGCACCTCTTTCTGTGTGGATCGTTGGTTTTCCATGTTGGGAATGAGTGGCTGGAATTCTTTTACCCTCAGCTGAAACCATGGGTGCATTATATTCCTGTCAGTCAAGACCTCTCTGACGTACGGTAAGCTGAGGGCAAGGGCAGCAGCAAGGAGCTTGAGTCTTACTGAGCCGCCATTTGGGTCCACCTTCCCCTGGGAATTCTGCATGGGGGAGAAATCTGTCCCCAAGGATGATTCCTTCTTGTTTAACTCTGTAGCGTTAGTGGGATGCAGGCAATCCCACAATAGAATGTACAAAACCAGAGGAGACAGCTAGAAAAACCTTTCCTTGGAACAGATAGTGTGTGAAGACCATAAGACTGTAAGATACAGGAGCAGAAATAGGCCATTTGGCCCATCAAGTCTGCTCTGCCATTCAATCATGGCTGATCCTTTTTTCCCCTCCTCAGCCCCACTCCCTGGTCTTCTCTCCGTAACCTTTGATGCTGTGTCCAATCAAGTACCTATCCAGCTCTGCCTTAAATAAACCCAACAACCTGGCCTCCACAGCTGTCTGTGCTCACAAATTCACCGCCGTCTGGCTAAAGAAATGTCTCCGCATCTCTGTTTTAAATGGATGCCCCTCTAACCTGAGGTTCTGCTCTCTTGTCCTAGGCTCCCTCTCCATGGCAAACATCCTCCTAGACCTGGACCCACTGCAATTTGTCTATCGCCACAATAGGTCAATGGCTCTTCGCGTGGTCTTAGAAAAACCCGGACAATACAAACGCCTATGTCAGGATGCTGGTCATCGACTATAGCTCAGCATTTAACACATCATTCCCACAATCCTGATTGATAAGTAAAAGAATCTGGGCCTCTGTACCTCCCTCTGCAATTGGATCCTCGACTTCCTAACAGGAAGACCACTATCTGTGCAGATTGGTGATAATATCTCCTTGCTGACGATCAACACCAGTGCACCTCGGGTGTGTGCTTAGCCCACTGCTTTATTGTTGGTAGAATCTCAGATGGAGATGAGAGGGCGTACAGGAGCAAGGTATACCAACTAGTGGAGTGGTGTTGCAGCAGCAACCTTGCACTGAGCATCAGTAAGTCGAAGGAACACATACCAATTCTCATAGAGGGATCAGAAGTGGAGAGAGTGAGCATTTTCAAGTTCTTGGGTGTCAAGATGTCTATGAGGACCTAACCTGGTCCCAATATACTGATGCAGCTATAAAGAAGGCAAGACAGTGACTATACTTTATTAGGAGTTTGAAGAGATTTGTTATATCAACAAAAACACTCAAAAACTTTTATAGATGTACTGTGGAGAGCATTCTGACAGACTGCATCACTGTATGGGGGGTGGGAGGGTGGCTACTGCACAGGACCGAAAGAAGTTTCAAAGGGTCGTAAATTTAATTGGTTCCATCTTGGGTACTAGCCTACAAAGTACCCAGGACATCTTCAAGGAGTGGTGTCTCAGAAAGGCAGCGTCCATTGTTGAGACCCCCAGCACCCAGGGCATGCCCTTTTCTCACTGTTACCATCAGGTAGGAGGTACAGAAGCCTGAAGGCACACACTCAATGATGCAGGAACAGCTTCTTCCCCTCTGCCATCCGATTCCTAAATGGACATTGAGCTCATGGACAATACCTTTTTTAATGTATATCTATTTTGGCACACTTTTTAATCTGTTCAATATGCATATTGAATTTACTTTTTTACTTTTTCTCTTCTATATTATGTATTGCATTGAACTGCTGCTGCTAAGTTAACAAATTTCACAACACATGGCGGTGATAAACCAGATTCTGATCTCTGATTCTGAGGTTTGCCGGGCAAGACTTTTCCTTAAGGAAACCATGCTGACTTGGTCCTATATCATCCAGTGTCACCAAGTACTCGATAACCTTATTCTTAACAATTGATTCTAACATCTTCCAACCACTGAGGTTAGGCTAACAGGTTTATAATTTCCTTTCTACTGCTTCCTCCTTTCTTAAAGAGTGGAGTACATTTGCAATTTTCCAGTCCTCCAGCATCATGCCAGACTCCAATGATTTTTGAAAGATTATTTCTAATGCCTCCACAATCTCGACAGCTACCTGATTCAGAACCCAGAACTGATCTGAGTGTCTTATGTACCCTTAGGTCTTTCAGCTTTTCGAGCACCTTCTCCCTTGCGATAGTAACTGCACCCACTTATCTTCCCTCACACCCTTTATCATCTGGCACACTGCTAGTGTCTTCCACACAGATGCAAAATACTCATTTAGTTCATCTGCCATCTCGTCCCCCGTTATTATTTCTCCAGCCTCATTTTCTAGCAGACCTCTAACCACTCTCATCTCTTAAATTTTTACATACTTGAAAAAGCTTTTACGATCCACTTTGATATTGTTTGCTAGCTTGCTTTCATATTTCATCTTTTCCCTCCTAATGATTCTTTTGGTTGCTCTCTGTAGGTTTTTAAAAGCTTCCCAATCCTCTGTCTTCCCTCTAATTTTTACTTCGTATGCCCTCTCTTTTGCTTTTACATTAGCTTTGACTCCCCTTGTCAGCCACTGTTGTACTATTTTGCCATTTGAGTATTTATTTGTTTTTGGAATACATTTATCTTGCACATTTCTCATTTTTCCCAGAGATTTAAGCCATTGCCGCTCTGCTGTCATCCCTGCCAGCATCTCCTTCCTATTTACTTTGGCCAACTCCTCTCTTATGCCACTGTAATTTCCTTTACTCCACTGAAGTACTGCTACATCAGACTTTACTTTCTCCCTATCAAATTTCAAGTTGAACACGATCATATTGTGAGCACTGTCTTTTTTTTTACCTTAAGCTCCCTAATCACCTCTGGTTCATTACATTACACCCAATCCAGTGTAGCTGATCCCATAGTAGGCTCAACAACAAACTGCTCCAAAAAGCCAACTTGTAGGCGTTCAACATACTCACTCTCTTGAGATCCATTACGAACCTGATTTTCCCATCAACCTTCATGTTAAAATCTCCCATGATTTTCATAACATTGCCCTTTTGACACGCCTTTTCTGTTCCCTGTTGTAATCTGTGGGCCACATCCCAGCCACTGTTGGGAGGCCTGTATATAACTATCAACAGGGTCCTTTTACCCTTGCAGTTTCTTAACCCACACAGATTCAACATCTTTCTACAGATCTGATGCCATTCTTTACCAGCAGAGTCACACCACCCCCTCTGCCTACCTTCCTATCCCTCCGATACAACATGTAACCTCGGATATTCAGCTCCCAACTACAACCATCCTTCATCCATGATTCAGTGATGGCCCTGCTAGTCTGTAATAGTACATCCACCTTATTTCTTATACTCCGTGCATTGAGATATAACACTTTGAGTGCTGTATCTGCTACCCTTTTTGATTCTGCATCCCTAATGAACTGATACTCACCCTATTGGCTGCAATTTTATCCTATCATCTGCCTGCCCTATCTTTGCTGTTTTACCTTCCGTTCTATCATGAGTCCCTTCACTCCGGTTCCCACACCTCCTGCCAAACTAAACGCTCCCAGATAGCTCTAACAAACCTGTCCACAAGAATAGTTGCCCCTGTCAGGTTCAAGTACAACCCGTCCCTTTTGTGCAGGTCATACCTCCTCCAGAAGAAATCCTAATGATCCAAGAACCTGAAGCCCTGTGCCAGCTTCTCAGCCATGCATTTATCTGCTATATCATCCTGTTTCTACTCTCACTGGCACGTTTAGAAATCCAGAAATTGCTATCCTGCAGGAGGGTAAACAGTGTGGTCTGATTGTGTACACAGGATGGTCCGAGTGTGCACAGGGTGGTCATGTTGAAAGAGTGTGCACAGAGAGTGGACTGAGTGTGTGCTGATTAGAATGGGTGTGCATGGTATCCATCCATCCTCACAGAGCCAGGTGTGTGTGGATGCGAGTGAAGTGTGACTTGTGCTTGACTTGGGTCATCGACTGTGGGAACCCTGAACTGCAGAGCGTGAGAGGGCAGCTTGTTTATTAGAAGGGGAGCACTACAACTCAGAAACAGACCCTTCAGCTCATTGAGTTTGTGCCAGCCTGTTTTGTCTAATCTTGACCCACACCTGGACCTTAACACATCCATCCATGAACTTATCCAAACCTCTTAAATGTTGCAATCGACCCCACATCCACCACTTGCCCTGGCAGCTCGTTCCACACTCTGACCACCCTTTCATCCTAAATCAACGACCTCTAGTTGCAGTTTCAACCAAGCTGAGGGGGAAAAGCTGCTTGGATTTACCCTCTCTATACCCCTCATTTGTTTGTGTTTATTTTTAGGGACCTCTTGCAGTTTGTTAAGGAAAATGATCAGATTGCCCGAGACATCGCAGAAAGGTGAGTATGCCCAGTCCTTTCAGTAACCTTGATGAAATCCAACATTTGGTGTACTGTGCTCTCTCAGGTTGTTTTCTCTGTCAGCATTCAACATAGGAAGACACAAGATGCTGGAATCTGGAACAAGGCGCAGGTCAGGCAGCATCTGTGATGGCGAGGAATAGATGATGATTTGAATTTCCAGAGATGCTGCTTCACCCCACTGAGTTCCTCCAGCACTTTGTTTAAAGTCGTAAAGTGCTACAGCATAGAAACAGGTCCTTCAGCCCATCTAGTCCATGCCTAACTATTATTCTCCCTCGTCCTTTTGACTTGCACCTGGACCGTCACCCTCTGTACCCCTCCCATCATGTACTTATCCAAACTTCTCGTCAATATTGAAATCAAACCTGTATTCACCACCTTTGTTGACAGCATGTTCCACTCTCTCCCCACCCTCTGAATGAAGACCTTTTCCACTCAGGTTGTCCTTAAATATTTCACCTTTCACCCTTAACCCATGACCTCTAATGTTTGTCTCACCTGACCTCAGTGGAAAAAGCCTGCTTGCATTTACCCTCTCTGTACTGTTTGTTCTACCTTTCAGGCAATTGATTTATGTTAAGTGTATTCAGCTTTTATTTTAACAAGCAGCTTCAGATCTATATTAGGTCAGTTCCTGTGCAGTAAGTATAAAAGCACATTGGCTGGCAGTAGACCCGAGGTTTATGTTTGGAGGAAAAGAAGGTTCCATCTAAAGTCGTCCTGTTTTTTCCCCCAGCAGAAGCTTTCCTTCTGCACTGTCCTACCCTTACTGAGGCATTGTAAAATCAACTGGTCAGTCAGCCAAACTGCAGTCAAAAATGACATGAGAGTCAGGGTGTAGCATCCTAGCTGCTCTTCGTTATGTTGTGACATTGAGTCTGCAATAAACCCAAGGTGCTAGGATGCTATACCCTGGCTCTTGTGTTGGTTTCGAATGGAGTTTGGCTGACTGTCTAGTTAATGTTACAACACCTCAGCAAGGGCAATATGCTGCTCAAAATTCTATATACTTCTATCTTATCTCCTGTCATTCTCCATCCTGTTCATTTCTTTGCTTCAACTTCATAGAAATTTTACTTTTTACAGTGACTCTCAATGTTGTTAATAATCTTGCTGCTCACGGTTGACAGTTAATTTCATCCATTTTAGCTTTATTCTCTGAAGTTTGCTCTGGAGCCAGCTATGAGCCAAACACAATGTGGAAAGACTTTCCTTTTTCTGTTGTAAGTTTATTGTCACTGTCCCCAAAATAACAGCAACTTCATCATCCACTATCATATCTCTGTACTGGGTGCAGGGATGCAAGGTTGCGTTAATTTGAATTATCTTCCCTGTTATCAATGCCTAATTATTAGAACAACATAGAACATAGAATACTACAGCACAGTACAGGCCCTTCGGCCCACAATGTGCCGACCCTCAAACCCTGCCTTCCATATAACCCCACACCTTAAATTCCTCCATATACCTGTCTAGTAGTCTCCTAAACTTCACTAGTGTATCTGCCTCCACCACTGACTCAGGCAGTGCATTCCACGCACCAACCACTCTCTGAGTAAAAAAACTTTCCTCTAATATCCCCCTTGAACTTCCCTCCCTTTATCTTAATGCCATGTCCTCTTGTACTGAGCAGTGGTGACCTGGGGAAGAGGCGCTGGCTGTCCACTCTGTCTATTCTTCTTAATATCTTGTACACCTCTATCACGTATCCTCTAATCCTCCTTCTCTCCAATGAGTAAAGCCCTAGCTCCCTTAATCTTTGATTGTAATCCATACTCTCTAAAACAGGCAGCATCCTGGTAAATCTCCTCTGTACCCTTTCCAATGCTTCCACATCCTTCCTATAGTGAGGCAACCAGAACTGAACACAGTACTCCCAAGTGTGGCCTAACCAGAGTTTTATAGAGCTGCATCATTACATCGTAACTCTGAAACTCTATCCCTTGATCTATGAAAGCTAACACCCCATAAGCTTTCTTAACTACCCTATCTACCTGTGAGGCAACTTTCAGGGATTTGTGGACATGTACCCCCAGATCCCTCTGCTCCTTCACACTACCAAGTATCCTGTCATTTACTTTGTACTCTGCCTTGGAGTTTGTCCTTCCAAAGTGTATCACCTCACATTTCTCTGCATTGAACTCCATCTGCCACTTCTGCATCCTATCAATGTCTCTCTGCAATCTTTGACAATCCTCTGCACTATCTACAACACCACCAACCTTTGTGTTGTCTGCAAACTTGCCAACCCAGCCTTCTACCCCCACATCCAGGTCGTTAATAAAAATCACGAAAAGTAGGGTCCCAGAACAGATCCTTGTGGGACACCACTAGTCACAACCCTCCAATCTGAATGTACTCCCTCCACCACGGCCCTCTGCCTTCTGCAGGCAAGCCTATTCTGAATCCACCTGGCCAAACTTCCCTGGATCCCATGCCTTCTGACTTTCTGAATAAGCCTACCATGTGGAACCTTGTCAAATGCCTTACTAAAATCCATGTAGATCACATCCACTGCACTACCCTCATCTATATGCCTGGTCACCTCCTCAAAGAACTCTATATCAGGCTTGTTAGACACGATCTGCCCTTCACAAAGCCATGCTGACTGTCCCTGATCAGACCATGATTCTCTAAATGCCCATAGATCCTATCTCTTAAGAATCTTTTCCAACAGTTTTCCCACCACAGACTTAAGGCTCACTGGTCTATAATTACCCAGACTATCCCTACTACCTTTTTTGAACAAGGGGACAACATTCGCCTCCCTCCAATCCTCCGGTACCATTCCCGTGGACAATGAGGACTTAAAGATCCTAGCCAGAGGCTCAGCAATCTCTTCCCTCGTCTCGTGGAGCAGCCTGGGGAATTTTCCGTCAGGCCCCGGAGACTTACCCGTCCTAATGTATTTTAACAACTTCAACACCTCCTCTCCTTTAATTACAACATGCTCCAGAACATCAACCTCATTTTGTCCTCAAGTTCCCTCTCATTGGTGAATACTGAAGAGAAGTATTCATTGAGGACCTCGCTCACTTCAACAGCCTCCAGGCACATCTTCCCACTTTTATCTCTAATCAGTCCTACCTTCATCCTTTTGTTCTTCACATAATTGAAGAATGCCTTGGGGTTTTCCTTTACCCTTCTCGCCAAGGATTTCTCATGCCGCCTTCTTGCTCTTCTCAGCCCCTTCTTAAGCTCCTTTCTTGCTACCCTATATTCCTCAATAGAACCACTGATCCTTGCTTCCTAAACCTCATGTATGCTGCCTTCTTCCACCTGACTAGATTTTCCACCTCACTTGTCACCCATGGTTCCTTCACCCTACCATTCTTTATCTTCCTCACCGGGACAAATTTATCCCTAACATCCTGCAAGAGATCCTTAAACAACGACCACATGTCCACAGTATATTTCCCTGCAAAAAACATCATCCCAATTCACACCTGCAAGTTCTAGCCTTCTAGCCTCATAATTTGCCTTTCCCCAATTAAAAATTTTCCTGTCCTCTCTGATTCTATCCTTTTCCATGATAATACTAAAGGCCGGGGAGCGGTGATCACTGTCCCCCAGATGCTCACCCACTGACAGATCTGTGACCTGACCCGGTTCGTTACCTAATACTAGATCTAGTATGGCATTCCCCCTAGTCGGCCTATCAGCATACTGTGACAGGAATTAGAATTGGTCTGAGCTCTCATGCCTAAAAGTTAGCTTTACTTGTCACTTTTACATTGAAAAATACAGAGAAATGTGTCGATCGTATCAATGACCAACACAGTCCGAGGATGTGCTGGGTGGGTTGCAAGTTTTGCCATGCTTCCAGCGCTGACATAACATGTTCACAGCTTACAAACCCCCTGCAAGTCTTTGGAATGGGAGAAACCGGAGCACCAGGAGGAAATCCATGTCTCCACAGGGAGAACATAGAAACTCCTTGCAGGCAGCGGCAGGAATTGAACCCAGGTATTGGCACTGTAAAGAGTTGTACTAACCACTAAGTAATTGTGCTTTCCTGTAATTCCAGCATGTGTTTGTCTTCACCAGGGGCCGCAGGTTCATCCAGGATCACCTCAAGATGAAGGACGTTTCCTGTTACTGGAAGCAGCTGCTAGTGGAGTATTCCAAGCTGCTCCTTTACAAACCCAGGAGACACAGGAGCTACTCCCAGATCCTCAGCAAGGACAGGCACAGTGAACTGTAGCTTCCGAAACTACCTGAACCTTCCAGGTCCCTCTCTACAACACCTAACACATTCCATGCCAAACTTTCAGCGTGGGTAGCAAGCTTCTTGACCTCTGGGTTTTCTAAAAGGGTTTGACTAGTATTTGTATTTGCCTGTGCCCAGGACATCGGAGATATACTCCCTCCACTGTTGATGTGGCCTTCACCTGCATCTCCCATACACCCACACCCACTGCATCTTCCTTAATAGTGATATTTCCTCTTGTCCTTACCTATCACCCTCCACATCCAACACGTTATACATCGCAACCTTTTATCTCTAAAGAGATCCTGCCACTAACATATCTTTACCTCCCCCACTCTGCTTCCCGCTGTGATTCCCTTGTCCGTTGTCCCTCCCAGCATTTATCCCTGCAAGCAGCCTAAGTATCCATTCCCCTCCTCCCTCACCTCCATTCAGGGCCCCAGGCAGTCCTTCCAGGTGAGGCAACACTCTACCTGGGGTCGTCTATTGTGTCTGGTGCTCCCAGTGCAGCCTCCTCTACATTGGTGAGACCCGTCATAAATGGGGGACCATTTTGTTGAGTACCGTGCACCATCTGCCATGGGGGACTTCCCAGCGCCCAAACACTTCAGTTCCCAATCCTTTCTGATGTCAGTCTGTGGCCTCCTTTTGTGCCAAGATGTGGCCACTCTCAGGGTGGAGGATATTCTATCTGGGTATCCTCCAATTTGAATAGGATGAATATCGATTCCCCCCCCCCCCACCAGTAAACAAATCCCCTCCCCACCCTCATCTGTTACCCACACCGACCTTTCACTTCTTCTCACCTGCCTATTACATCCCCTGGTACCCTTTCTCTTTCTCCTATGGTCCACTGTCCTCTTTTATCTGATTCCTTCCTCTCCAGCCCTTTATATTTCCTACGCACCTGGATTCACCTATTACTTTCCAGCTATCCTTTCCTTCCCCTATCCTTTTTCTCTGGTGTCTTCTCCTTTCTAGTCCTGAAGAAGGGTCTTGGCCTAAAATAGAGACCGTTGGTTCATTTCATTGACACTCCCTGGCCTGCTGAGTTTTTCCAGCATTTTGTGTGTATTGCTTTGGATTTCCAGCATCTGCAGACCTTCTTGTGTTTATGATTTGTACTCCCCTTCTCCTCTCCTGCCTGCCCATCAGCTCACTGGTTCCCCTCCTCCCATGGTCCACTCTCTTCTCCTTTTAGATTTCTTCTTCAGCCATTTATCCCATCCACCTCCCACCTCCCAGCTTGTACTTCTTCCCCTCCTCCTACCACCTTATTATTCTGCTTTCTTTCCCCTTCCTTTCCAGTACTGATGACTAGCATCAGCTGTCTATTCCTCTCCATAGATGCTGCCTGACTTGCTGGGTTCCTCCAGTACTTGGTGTGTGTTACTCTAGATTTCCAGCATCTGCAGAATCTCTTGTGTTTATTAGTACTTTTAACTATCACATGTTATTGAGGCTCACAGCCAGTCAGAACACCCCTCCACATTTTGATAACTGTTCGTTGATGTAATTGTAAGGGAGATTGTGCTGCCTGGAAGGCTCGTTAGCTTTTTGGACAAGATGAACTGTAACCACCCATTTATTCCCCTGGACTCCCCTCATGAAAATGGAGGAAATTTCTGTGCATCTTCTGCTTATTGTTTTGCCCTAATCTTTGGAGTGACGTTCCCACGTATTTTACCTCGTACATCAGTATTAATAAACCTAATTCTGATCCAGGAGCCATTGTGCTCCCCTCATTATTCCACAGAAACTTTCCCAAACTGTATTCCTATCCTATTCCCATCCAGTGAGTTGATGATTTCATCCCTGGAGCCCACTTGATGGGGGGAGGGATCAGTCATACACTCTGCCTGCCCACCTCCAGAAACATGGACCCAAGGGTGGCAGAACTCCCACACAGCTCCTCCCATCCACTTCTGAAGGTCAGGAGAAAGCTAGTTACTACGAAGGAACTTTCTAGTCGTGCAGCTTCCGTGCATCGGCCACACGGGCAAGCAAGAAAGACAAAATGATGGATTTGATTAGTTTAATAAATGGATTTTTCTAGAGTGTGTGTAACCAGATTTAAATTATTTTCACAATTGAAACTGTCAACCTTTCTCCAAGCTTCAGTGTAAATCACAAACTTTAGGACAGAATAGAGGAGGGGACATTACATTCTAACTTTACAAAGCACAGATAGGACCACACTTGGAGTACAGAGTGCATTTCTGGTCACAACAGTGCTTCAGAGAGAGTTTGGAGGAGTTTCACCAGAGTGTCATAAAGCTCAGGAGCAGGCCCTTTGGCCCATCTAATCTGTGCCGAACTGTTATTCTGCCTGGTTCTGCTGCCAGCAGAAGTGGTGAATGCGAGTTTGATTGCAACATTTAAGATAAGTTTGGATAAGTACATGGATGGGAGGGGTATAGTCTAAGCGCAGGTCAATGGGACGAAGCAGAATAATAGTTTGGACAAGTACTTTGGTTCCATTTACACTACAGAGAAGGATTTTGGCGATTGTAGGAATGACTTGCAGAAGACTGAAAAGCTTGAGAATGTAGATATTAAGGAAGAGGGTGTGTTGGAGCTTTTGGAAAGCTTCAAGTTGGATAAGTCACCGGGACCGGACGGGATGTACCCCAGGCTACTGTGGGAGGCGAGGGAGGAGATTGCTGAGCCTCTGGCGATGATCTTTGGATCATCAATGAGGACAGGAGAGGTTCTGGAGGATTGGAGGGTTGTGGATGTTGTTCCCTTATTCAAGAAAGGGAGTAGAGATAGCCCAAGAAATTATAGACCAGTGAGTCTTACTTCAGTAGTTGGTAAGTTGATGGAGAAGATCCTGAGAGGCAGGATTTATGAATGTTACGAATGTGCCACAGCTCTGAGGGGCTGAAGGGTGCGGGGTAGCCCCCTCCTTTTTGAGAATCGCAAGATCACTATTGAGTCAGTTCAAGGAGACCCAGGAAATGAGAGAAAGACGTGCAGAATCCACAAAGAGTTTGGAATGTGTCCTGGCCTCCGAAAGGCGGAACCATTGATAACGGCTATTGTCTCTTGGAGACGGAATTGTGTATTGAATCCTGTACGATGCATCGAAGCCCCCAGGCAATGAACTGAGGGGGGGGGGGCGGTTGGTGGAGGGATTGCATCATCCCAACATCTGAGACCCTGTGAGTCAGGATAAACAGACAGGACAGACGCACCAGAAGAAACGCTAGCGATCCCGTAACAGCAAAAGCCGGTGGGAGGGCCACGTGCGTCCTTTTCCATTTGCCCCGGAATCGGTGGGCCCTTAACACGGAAGAATGGTTTTTAGCTAACAACGGGGAAATCAACTCCCAACGACTCTCGAAGGATTGACATCATAAAAAGAATGGGCAAGTTTTAACCCGTCTTCCTCTCCAACCAAAAAGCTGCAGCTTAAATGAACTAAAGTGACTTTTATATTTCCATCAGACAAGACACTAACCCCTAGACAATGATAGAGCTATTCCTTATCAATTATTATGATACCCAAGCTTTTAGATTTAGTATTGACGGCGTATATTATCTGTATGTTTGCATTGATATTATTTTTGTCAATAAATACTGTTAAAAATAGTACCATCAGACTTCAACTGACCTCTCTATCTTTGCTGGTAAGTGACCCAGTTACGAGGTTCGTAACATGAACATTTGGAGAGGCATAATATGATTAGGAGTAGTCAGCATAGCTTTGTCAAAGGCAGGTCATACCTTACGAGCCTGATTGAATTTTTTGAGAAAGTGACTAAACACATTAATGAAGGAAGTGCAGTAGATGTAGTGTATATGGATTTCAGCAAGGTATTCGATAAGGTACCCCATGCAAGGCTTATTTAGAAAGTAAGGAGGCATGGGATCCAAGGAGAAATTGCTTTGTGGATTCAGAACTGGCTTGCCCACAGAAGGCAAAGAGTAGTTGTAGACGGGTCATATTCTGCATGGAGGTCGGTGACCAGTGGTGTGCCTCAGGGATCTGTTCTGGGACCCCTTCTCTTCATGATTTTTATAAATGACCTGGATGAGGAAGCGGAGGGATGGGTTATTAAGTTTGCTGATGACACAAAGGTTGGAGGAGGTGTGCAGGGCTGTCGGAGGGTACAGCGGGACATTGTAAAACTGGGCTGAGAAGTGGCAGATGGAATTCAACCCAGAGAAGTGTGAAGTGGTTCACTTTGGTCAAATATGATGACAGAATATTGTATTAATGGTAAGACTCTTGGCAGCGTGGAGGATCAGAGGGATCTTGGGGACCGAGTCCATAGGACGCTCAAAGCAGCTGCGCAAGTTGACTCTGTGGTTAAGAAGGCGTACAGTGTGTTGGCCTTCATCAATCGTGGAATTGAATTTAGGAGCTGAGAGGTAATGTTGTAGCTCTGGTCAGACCCCCTTGGAGTACTGTGCTCAGTTCTGGTCACCTCACTACAGGAAGGATGTGGAAGCCATAGAAAGGGTGCAGAGGAGATTTACAAGGACGTTGCTGGGATTGGGGAGCATGCCTTGAACTCGGCCTTTTCTCCTTGGAGCGATGGAGGATAAGAGGTGTAAGATGATGAGAGGCCTTGATTGTGTGGATAGTTGGAGGCTTTTTCCCAGGTCTGAAATGGTTGCTACTAGAGGACACATGTTTATGGTAATGGGGAGTTGCTACAGAAGAGATGTCAGGGGTAATTTTTTTACTCAGTGGTGAGTGCGTGACATCGGTGGTGGAGGCAGATACGATAGGGTCTTTTAAGAGACTTTTGGATAGGTACATGGAGCTTAGTAAAATAGAGGGCTATAGGTAAGCCTAGTAATTTCTAAGATAAGGACATGTTCAGTACAACTTTATGGGCCAAAGGGCTTGTATTGTGCTGTAGATTTTGTATGTTTCTATGTATTAGCAATGTTCTTTCAAAAAGCAATAGATTTTAGTATGGTCTGGAGGACTGGAAAATTGCAAATGTCACTCCATTCTTCGGGGGGGTGGGGGGCAGAAGGAAAGAAATTACAGCCTAGCTAGCCTGACTTCTGTGGTTGGGAAGATATTGGGGTCGATTGTTAAGGATCAGGTTTCGGGGTATTTGGAGGCTCATGGCAAAATAGATTGTAGTCAGCATCGTTTTCTTAAAGGAAAATCTTGCCTAACCAATCTGTTGGAATTATTTGAGAAAATAGCAAGCAGGATAAACAACAGAGAATAGGTAGATGTGTACTTGGATTTTCAGAAGGCCTTTGACAAGGTGCCACAGATGAAGCTACTGAACACGAGCCCATGGTGTTATAGGAAAGATACTAGCATCAATAGAGCTTTGGTTGATTGGCAGGAAGCAAAGGTTGAGAACCCCATGTGTTCTGCAGGGGTTGATAATGGGACCTCTTCTCTTTATTTTGAATATCAATAACTTGCATGACAGAACTGATGGCTTTGCGGACAATACAAAGAAAGGTGGAAGGGCAGGTAGTGTTGAGGAAGCAGGGAGGCTACAAAGGACAGATTAGGAGAATGGGCAGAGATGGCAGATGGAATACAGTGTCAGGAAGTGTGTGCACCGGTGGAAAGAATAAAAGCATAGGGTTGTAGGGTGAAGGCAGGAGTTTGGGGTTGAGAGGGAATTGGATCAGCCATGATGAAATGGCAGAGCAGACTCGATAGGCCAAATGTCTTATGGGGTAAATTCCACAGCATAGTTACTCCACACTGGAAGATGATAAATGCAACCCTGCTGTGCAAGGGAGTAGTGAGAAAAAGTCGGTGCAGATTCAGATTTATTTATCATGTACAGTACAGTAAGATGTATTATTTGCATTAACAACACAATTTAGGGATTTCCTAGGGGCAGGCCTCAAGTGTTTCCTCACATTCCATCACCAACATAGCCAACCCACAATGTTCAACAGAACAACACAAACACCAGAACTAGATCCTATCTTCCAACGAACCACCCACCCACACACACATCAGTCCTCCAACTCTAGGACAGGCAGCCTCTGGGCCTCCAGTGGACTCGTGCTGGAGTTAGCCTAATGTCATTCACAGGAAAAGTGCTGGTAACTTTGAGGTTCTAAAATTTTCTGTCTTTCATTCTTTGGGGGTTTTTTTTCTGTTCTGTGGATGTCTGAAGAATAAGAGTTTCAAGTTATATATTGTATACAATCTCTGATATTAAATTGAACCATTGAATCATTAAGCAAAAAAAATAGCATGGTTAATCAGAGCAGATTTGATGGGTTGAATGGCCTAATTCTGCTTTTTGTCTAAGTGGTAACAGACAGGATTGGACAGATCAATACTGAGTTTTAAAAGGGGATATAGTTTGAACTCAATTGGTGTTTTGAGGTTGTAACTAGTAGAGTAGATCAGAATACAATAGTAGATACAGTATGTTTAAACTTTCAGGGACCTTTGATTGAAAAATGCCACTGATAAGTTCATTAAACAAAGTGAGGGTACGTGGGGTTGGGTGAGCGATGGTTAGCAGATAGGAAAAAAATCTGTGACAGGTGGCAACAGTGCTGGACCCAACGTCAATAAATCTAACACAGTAATCTTGCAATATATGTAACATAATCAATGTTAAAAGTTAATTTATTATCAAAGTACATTTATGTCACTATGTACCATACAACCCTGGAACTCATTTTCTTGTGGGGATTCACAGTAAGTACAAAGAAGCAGAATGGAATCAATGAAAACATAAAACAAATGCAAACAACAAGTGCAAAAGTCAACAAACTGTGCAAATACACAGAAAATAATTTATAATAAATAAACAATAAATATTGAGAACATGAGATGAACAATCCTTAGAAGTGAGTCCATAGTTTGTGGAAACTGTTCGGTGTTGGGGTGAGTGCAGTTGAAATTATCCCCACTGGTTTAAGCGCCTAATGGTTGAGGATTAATAACTGTTGGTGGTGTGGGGCTTGAGGCTCCTGTACTTCCTTCCTTCCTGACAGCAGCAGCGAGACGAGAGCATGGACTGGACAGTGAGAGATGCTGCTTTCCTGTGACAGTGCATCAGGACTGAAATGTCAGCTGTTTATTTGCCACCATAGCTGCTGCCTGATTTGCTGAGTTCCGACAACAAGATATTCAGCATCTGCAGAGTCTCTCGTGTTTATTGATTGACTCTGGATGTTCAGGGATTCAGAGAAATCTGGAATGGAGGTACCATGATTCTGATAAACAGTAGAGTAGCTTTTAAGGACCAAATGCCCACGGCTCCTATTTCTTATGTTCCTGTAATTATCACCATGTCTGCCCTATCGCCGTCCTGGGGGATGAGGTTAGCTGGAATCCTTACTACACCAGCTTAACCACACAGCAGTAGGAGCAGGTCAGAGATTGGGTATCCTGTGGTAAATATCAGCACTCAATGCAAACATCTTTCAAGAGTCTCAAGGGCCTGTGCCAGGAACTCTCCACTTGTTCAGGTAGGTGACCTGACAGACAACTTGAGCAGCTCATCAGCATTCTGGACAAAGTAACTAACATCGTTATAAGATCATAAAACAGGAGCAGAATTCGGCCATTTGGCCCATCAAGTCTGCTTTGCCATTTCAATCATGGCTGATCTATTTTCCTTCTCAATCCCATTCTCCAGCCTTCTGCCCATAACCTTTGATGTCCATACTAATACCTATATACCCTATACCTATACCTATATACCCTATATACCTGAAGACTTGCTCTCCATGGTTGTCTGTGACATTGAATTCCACAGATTCATTATCCTCTAGTTAAATTCCTCCTCATCTCTGATCTAAAGGGACGACCTTGCATTCTCAGACTCTCCCAGTATCAGAAATATCCTCTCCACATCCATGTTATCTAGATCTTTAAATCTTCAATAGGTTTTAATGAGATCCACACCCCCGCCCCCATTACTCTCCTAAATTCCAGAGTCATCAAACATCATACATTAACTCTATTAACTCTTTAATTCCTGGGATCATCTTCTGGACTCCGTCCAATTCCAGCACATCCTTTCCTAGATATGGGGCCTAATGCTGGTAATAATACTCCAAGTGTAATCTGATCAATGTATTATAAAGCCTCAGCATTATATCCTTGATTCTATATTCTAGCCCTCTCAAAATGAATGAACTGAATTGAATGATCTTTATTGTCATTATACATAGATACAATGAAACTCTGTTTGGCTTCCTCTCAAGCAATTAAAGCAGTAAATAAAAACAAGACGGTAATAGAAAAACAGTATTAAATAGATAAGTAGCAGAAAATAAGTTGCAGCAGCACCAGAATGTCACAGTAATGCACAAAGTGCTGTTAGTGTAAGTATTTGAGCCCTTGAGAAGGCAAATATAATGTGAACATTACATTTGCCTTCTTTGCTACCATTGTAAGTAGATCTTAAAACACTTGTTCATTTGCCAATTTGACCTTATTTGCAAACTTCAGGCTTTGTCAAACCATACAAGTGTAGCAAGAGGGAGGAGCATACAGTCTAGTGCGGAGGGGCCGCTGCACAGGATCAGGAAAAGCTGCAGGAACTTGTAAACTCAGTCAGCTCGATCCTGGACACTAGCCTCCACAGCATCCAGAACACCATCAAAAGGCGATATCTCAAAAAGGCAACATCCATCACCCAGGGTATGCCCTCTTCTCATTGTTACCATCAAGGAGAAGGTACAGGAGCCTGAAGACCCACACTTGACATTGAGCTTCCCCTCCACTGTCAGATTTCTGAATGGGCATGTACACTACCTCACTGTTTTTTCCTCTCTTTTTGCTCTACTTATTTAATTTTATATATATCAAACAGCAAATTTCACAACATATGCCAGTGATAGTGAACCTGATTCTGACTGTCACAAAAATAGATATTCCAGAGGTGAGATGGTGAGACTGAACACAACAGTTTAGGAAGGAACGCAGCTTGAATGTATCCAAGTACCAAATTATTGTGGTGCCACTGACCGGCTTCCGGGCAGAGGGAGCTCATTAACCGCAGATGGTAGCTCATCTAGGAGAGGTCAAACTCTGATTTCAAACCTCCGCTGCCTTGCAGCTATACCTGCTCACGGGAAAGGCTTTGGGAGTAAACCCCGAGGAAAAATCCGGAGTCGGAGTCCCGAAGGCGGCTGACCGCTGAACCCAGCACCGGCACGGCAACTCCTGCGATGCTGCTGGCTCCAAACTGTACTGACTTTCGTTGTTCCTTTGGACTGTCATCAGCATGGAGAGGGGGTTCCCACTGCACGGGCAACAGACGGATCTCCATATCAACTCTGCCCTGGCTTGCACCCTGGAGAGGCCACTCCCAGAGGCGCAGTACCCATGGTCAACCACGACCGACGGAGGCCACACACACACACACTGACCAGCTGTTCCAGGGTTCCAGATGTGGAATGAGCTGTCAGCGTAAGTGGTGCATGCAAGCACATTTTCAACATTTAAGAGAAGTTTGGATGGATACATGGATAGTAGTGGTATGGATGACGATGGTCCAGGTGCAGGTTAAAGGGATTAGGCAGTTTAAATTGTTTAGCATGGACTACGTGGACCAACAGATTCTATGAATCTGTTAACTTGCAAGTTCACCCTCCAGACTGCACGGTTTTTAATAGAGTCGTAGAGCTCTACAGCACAGGAAGAGATGCTTCAGCTTGTCTGCTCCTTGACAAAATAGTATTCTGTCAAGTCCCATTGACCTCTATACCTCTCCCATCCATGTACTTATTCAAACTTCTCTTGAATCAGGGTTTCCGATTTCTGCATTATTGGAATCTCTTCTGGGGAAGGTATGACCTGTACAAAACAACAGGTTACACCTAAACCCAAGGAGACCAATATCTTTGCTGGCAGGTTTGCTGGACCTGTTGAGGGTTTTAACTAATTTGGCCGGGAGATGGAAACTGGAATAACAGAGCTGAGGATGGGGCAGTTGGTATACAAGTAGATGTAGTGTTTAGTGGGACTGTGAGGAAGGACAGGAAGATGATTGGGCAAAACTGCAGTCAGTATGATGAGTTGTGCTGTAAGATGGGGGCAAAATTGAAGAGGGTGACGAATACTGGACTGAAGGAGTTAAATTTGCATGCAGAATATGGAGTAAAGTGGGTGATCTTGTAGTACAGTTAGAGATTGGCAAATACGTATGTTGTAGGCGTCACTAAGCTATGGCTGAAAGAAGATCATAGTCGGGAGCTTAACATCCAAGGATACACTTTGTATCGAAAGGACAGGCAGGTAAGCGGAGAGTGGGGGGGGTGCTCTGTTGGTAAAATTGAAATCAAATCCTTAGAATGAGGTGACATAGGATTGGAAGGTATAGAATCCTTGTGGGCAGAGTTAAGAAACTGCGAGGGTGAAAGGGAGTGATATACAGGCCTTCAAATAGTAGCGAGCGTGGGATACAAATTAAAACAGGGGATAAGACGGGCAATGCTACAAAACTCACCGGGAATTTCGATGGACAAGTAGATTAATAAACTCAGGTTGGTGCTGGATCCCAAGAGAGGGAATTTGCAGAATACCCACATGGTAGCTTTTTAGAGCAGCTTGTGGTTGAGTCCACTAGGGGAAAGGCAATTATCAATTGGATGTTGTGTAATAAACCAGATTTGATTCGGGAGCTTAAAGTAAAGGGACCTTTAGGAGGCAATGATTATAATATGATAGAATTTACCCTGCAGTTTGAACAGGAGAAGATAAAGTCAAATATATCAGTTTTAAAGTTCTGAATAAAGTACCTGAAGAGATTGAGGAGCATTAGTATATGATCTTTCAAGAATCAACGGACTCTGGATTGGTTTTGGAGGCCTGGAAAATCGCAAATGTCACTCCATTCTTTAAGAAGGGAGTGAAGCAGAAGAAAGGAAATTATAGACCAGTTAGCGTGACCTCAGTGGTTGGGAAGATGTTGGAGTCTATTGTTAAGGATGTGGTTTCAGGGAACTTGGAGGCACAGGATAAAATAGGCTAAAGTCAGCATGGTTTCCTTATGGGGAAATCCAGCCTGACAAATCTATTGGAATTCTTCGAGGAGAGTAACAGGCAGGATAGGCAAAGTGGGTGTTGTTTACTTGGATTTTCAGAAGGCTTTTGGTAAGGTGCCACACATGTTGGTTGTTTAAGACATTGGTGAGACCTAATTTGGAGTATTGTGTGCTGTTTTGGTCACCTACCTACAGGAAAGATGTAAACAAGGTTGAAAAAGTGCAGAGAACAGTTAAAGGATGTTGCCAGGATTGAAGGACCTGAATTATAACAAAAAATTGAATAGGTTAGAACTTTATTCACTGGAACGTAAAAGATTGAGGGGAGATTTGATAGAGGTATAAAAAATTATGGGAGGTATAGATAGAGTAAATGCAAGGAGGATTTTTCCACTGAGATTTGGTGAGACTACAACTGGAGGTCATGGGTTAAGGGTGAAAGGTGAAATGTTTAAGGGGAACATGAGGGGGAGCTTCTTCACTCAGAGGGTGGTAAGAGTGTGGGACGAGCGGCCAGTGAAAGTGGTGGATTCGATTTCAACATCAACGTTTAAGAGAAGCTTGGATGTGCACATGGTTGGGAGCTGTGTGAGGGCAGGTTGATGGGACTAGGATGGTCTATGCGGGCCGAAGGGCAGGCTTTTGTGCTGGAGGTTTCTATGATGCTGCTTAACATGATAAAAGACCTTGTTATTTCAAGGAAGATACTAACATAGATAGGTTTGGCTAATTGGCAGGAGGCAAAGAGTGGAAATAAAGGGGGCCTTTTTTGGTTGGCTGCCGGTGACTGTGGTGTTCCGCAGAGTGCAATGTTTGGACCTCTTCTTTTCATATTATACATCAATACTTTGGATGATGGAATTGATGGCTTTGTGGCCAAGGATGCAGATGACACGAAGATAGGTGGAGGGGCAGGTAGTGTTGAGGCAGTAGAGAGTCTGTAAAAGAGGCAGATTAGGAGAGTGGGCAGATGGAATAGGAATTGCATTGGTAGAAGGAATAAAGGTATAGACTGTTTTCTAATTGGAGCGAAACTTCAAAAACTGAGGTGCAAAGGGATTTGGGAATCCTTGTCCAGGATTCCCTAAAGGTTCACTTGCAGGTTGAGTTGTTTCAATGTTAGCATTCATTTCAAGAGGTCTAGAATACAAGAGCAGGGATGTGATACTGAGGCTTTATAAGGCACTGGTGAGACCTCACTTGGAGTATTGTGAGCAATTTTGTGCCTCTTATCCACTGGCAGCACCAGAGGGTTTTCCTTGCTGGTGCTACGGTGGGGCTGAATTATTCATTATTCAGTGATGGTGCTGAGGGATGTACTGTATGGTAATATGTATTCGCAAGGCCAGTTCGAAAGTCAGTTTCAAGCATTATGTGCCTACTATAAATGCCTCTGTTGATTCACAAGCAACAGCAATTGATGGATCTAATATGTAAGTGAACTGTGACAGTGTCAACAGCATCGGAGACAACCCGCGCTACACAGAGCATAAACGAACAAACCGACAGAGCATCTTTCCCACAGCGCACAACGTGAATCACGCACCAATCCCGCAATCAGCGTCAAATGCGTACTCTTCAACTGAAAAACACACTAACCCACAATGTCCACCGCTATTCGCATTACATAGACAGACAATGCCAAAAGATACACTGTTATTAAAGTCAAATAAGGCAAACAACAGATGCAAGGCCTTACCAGGAGTTGGACAAATCATACTCTGACCATGCAATACCTCAATTAATTCGGCTACTGAAAATAAAACAAAAATCAACAGAATCACTGTTTGGAAGTCTAAGCAAAACTAGTAGGCTTAATAGCAGTAAATGTAATATTTTAGGATTTGCAGGAAACATAAGGACTATGGGGTATCCACCACAAAATAATAATTATAATCAGCATTAGTCTAAGCCCAAATTTTTTTAAAAAATCAACTGCACTCACCATTGATGTTTTCAGAGAAGCGCAATCTGTCTGTTGTTGTGATTGGTGGCAAAAGCAACAGAGACTTTCTGGATGTCAAGTGCCTTGGTCCTCCGGCTGTTTGTGGCCAACAGGGCCAAGGTGCTGTTCCGAGCATCGCTGCTGCTATTCCTTATGTTGTTTTGAGGCATCTGAGGCAAGAGAAAGTCCATTTGCATGAGGCAGATGTCACAGGCGGAGTCAGATTAGTTTGTATAAATCTATAAATGCATCGCGGTAGGGCCTCAGAGCTGGAAATTCCACTGTGTCATTCACTGTCTGTCCTTGCTTTTGTTTTGTTTCCAGCAGACGCTGAACCTGATGTAGCCCTACAGTCAGGTTCACTTCAGTCACTCCACAGTATTGGGCCATTGGCCAAAGACAACTCTTGTCTAGGAAGAGCTTGTGTTTGGGGCTCAGTGCTGAGACTCCAGTCAGAACACCCTCAGTCTCAGCCGTCTCTTCATTTTTCATTTTTCACTGTTTCACAGAAACCGTGCTTGGGAAGGTCATCAGAGGATGTGATAGGTGTGCATGTGGTTTGGGCCTCAACAACAAAACCATGTAGGCAGTGGGGTGGCTGGGCCTGTCTCCTTTCCTGTGGTCTGCTCTGTACACCGGCCTTGACGCACAGGTCCCTAGCTCTTGCCTGAATTTCACTCCGTGATTCCTCGCCCCATTTTGCTGAAAGAGCATCGAGAACAGACCGAGCCAAGTCCACAGTGATGGACCTGATGGGAGTTCGGGGAGCTGGGTTAAGCACAATAGGCAGCGATTCAAACAGAGAGAGGAGAAATGGGCTAAAAATTCTATATCTGAATGCACGAAGTGTCAGAAATAAGGCAGATGAGCTTGAAGCTCAGGTGCGAATGGGTAACTATGATGTTGTTGGGATAACGGAGACATGGCTGCAGAGAGATCAGACCTGGGAAATTAATGTACAAGGGTATACTTGCTATCATAGGGACAGAAATGTGGGCAGAAGGGGTGAGGTGGCCCTGTTGGTGAGGAATGAGATTCAATGCTTTGCAAGGGGGACATAGGGTCAGGAGAAGTAGAGTTTGTGTGGATAGAACTGAGGAACAGTAAGGGCAAAAGGACCCAAATGGGTGTTGTCTACAGGCCACCAAACAGTAGCATGGATATTGGGTGCAAGTTGAATAGGGAGTTAACATTGGCATGTGGCAAAGGTAATGTTGCAGTAGTTATGGGGGATTTCAACATGCAGGTGAACTGGGAGAATCAGGTTGGTGCTGGACCACAGGATAGGGAGTTTGTAGAGTGCCTATGGGATGCATTCTTGGAACAGCTTGTACGAGAGCTGACCAGGGACAAGACTATTCTGGATTTAGTGTTATGTAATGAACAGGATTTGATAAGCGATCTTGTAGTAAAGGAGCCATTAGGAGGTAGTGATCATAAAATGATAAGTTTTTATCTACAATTTGAGAAGGATAAGGGCAGCTCGGAGGTGTCAGTGTTGCAGATGAACAGGGGAAACTATGGAGCCATGAGGGAGGAGCTAGCCAAAGTTGACTGGACGGATATCCTAGCAGAAAAGACAGTGGAACAGCAAAGGCAGGTATTCTTGGGAATAATGCACAAGGTGTAAAATCAGTTCATCCCCCAGAGAAGGAAGGATTCAAAGGGGGGGAAAGGGGCCACAGTGGTTGACAAAGGAAGTCAGAGTTTGCATAGCATTAAAAAAAAAGGAAGTATGACAGAGCTAAGGTGAGTGGGAGGACAGATGATTGGGAAATTTTTAAGGAACAACAGAACTTAACTAAAAAGACAATACGGGGAGAAAAAATGAGGTACGAATGCAAGCTAGCCAGGAATATAAAGGAAGATAGCAAAAGCTTTTTTAGGTATGTGAAGAGAAAGAAGATAGTTAGGAACAATGTTGGGCCCTTGAAGAATGAATTGGGTGAAATTGTTCTGGGAAACAGAGAAATAGCAGAAGAATTTAATGAGTACTTTAGATCTGTTTTCACTAAGGAAGACACAAGCAATCTCCCAGATGTATGGATGGGCCAAGGACATAGGGTAACAGAGGAAATGAAACAGATTGACATTAGGAAGGAAACGGTGATGAGAAGACTGATGGGATTGAAGGCTGACAAATCCCCAGGTCCAGACGGTCTGCATCCTAGGGTACTAAAGGAGGTGGCCCTGGAAATTGTGGATGCATTGGTAATCATTTTCCAATGTTCCTTAGATTTAGGATTAGTTCCTGAGGATTGGAGAATGGCTAATGTTATCCCACTTTTTAAGAAAGGAGGGAGGGAGAAAACAGAGAACTATCGACCTGTCAGCCTGACATCGGTGGTGGGGGAGATGCTAGAGTCCATTATTAAGGATGAAATAGTGGCACATCTAGATAGCAGTGATAGGATTGGGCCGAGCCAGCATGGATTTACCAAGGGTAAATCATGCTTGACTAATCTGTTGGAGTTTTTTGAGGATGTAACCAGGAAGTTAGACAGGGGAGATCCAGTGGATGTAGTGTACCTCGATTTTCAGAAGGCATTTGATAAGGTCCCACATAGGAGACTGGTGGGTAAAATCAAAGCTCAGGGCATCGGGGGGAAGGTACTGACATGGATAGAAAACTGGTTGGCAGATAGAAAGCAAAGGGTAGCGGTGAATGGGTGTTTCTCAGAATGGCAGGTGGTGACTAGTGGGGTGCCACAGGGATCGGTATTGGGACCACAACTGTTTACAATTTACGTCAACAATTTGGATGAAGGCATTGAAAATAACATCAGCAAATTTGCTGATGATACTAAGCTGGGTGGCAGTGTGACATGTGATGAGGATGTTAGGAGAATTCAGGGTGACTTAGATAGGCTGGGTGAGTGGGCAGATACTTGGCAGATGGCGTTTAATGTGAATAAGTGTGAGGTTATCCACTTTGGGAGTAAGAACAGGAAGGCAGATTATTATCTGAATGGTGTAGAGTTAGGTAAGGGAGAAATACAAAGAGATCTAGGAGTCCTTGATCATCAGTCACTGAAGGTGAATGAGCAAGTGCAGCAGGCAGTGAAGAAGCCTAATGGAATGTTGGCCTTTATTACAAAGGGAATTGAGTACAAGAGCAAGGAAATCCTTTTGCATTTGTACAGGGCCCTGGTGAGACCGCACCTGGAGTATTGTGTACAGTTCTGGACTCCAGGGTTAAGGAAGGACATCCTGGCTGTAGAGGAAGTGCAGCGTAGATTCACAAGGTTAATTCCTGGGATGTCTGGACTGTCTTACGCAGAGAGGTTAAAGAGACTGGGCTTGTACATGCTGGGATTAAGGAGATTGAGAGGGGATCTGATTGAAACATATAAGATTATTAAGGGATTGGGTAAGATAGAGGCAGGAAATATGTTCCAGATGCTGGGAGAGTCCAGTACCAGAGGGCATGGTTTGAGAATAAGGGGTAGGTCATTTAGGACAGATTTAAGGAAAAACTTCTTCTCCCAGAGTTGTGGGGGTCTGGAATGCACTGCCTTGGAAGGTAGTGGAGACCAATTCTCTGGATGCTTTCAAGAAGGAGCTAGATAGGTATCTTATGGATAGGGGAATCAAGGGATATGGGGACAAGGCAGGGACCGAGTATTGATAGTAGTTGATCAGCCATGATCTCAAAATGGCAGTGCAGGCTCGAAGGGCCGAATGGTCTACTTCTGCACCTATTGTCTATTGGCAGAGCAGCCTTAATGGGCTGAATGGCCTAATTCTGCTGCTATCTCTTATTGTCTGAATGTTGAAATGAACCCACATTCATCCACTCTCCTACCACCCTCAGGTTCCCCTTAAATATGTCACCTTTCACCCTTAACCTATGACCTAATTAGTTTCATTCAACATCAATGGAAAACAGCCTTCTTGCATTTACCGTATCTCTAACCGCTCATGATTTTGTAGACCAGTCCATTTACAAGCAGCACTGCCACAAGAAAGCAGCCTCTGTTATTAGAGACTCTCGTCATCAAGGTCATGCTCTGTCCTTGCTACTAGCATCGAGGAGGAGGGTACAGGACCCTTAGGTCTCACAGCAGCTGATTCAGGAACAGTTGTTACTCTCAACCATCAGGGGCCTGAACTGGCATGGACAACTACACTCAACACAACTCTGAGATAAGCCCACAACCTACAAATTCACTTCCAAGATCTCTTAACAACTCTTGTTCTCAGTACTATGTATTTATTTGCACAGCTCTCCTTCAGCACATTGGTTGTTTGTCAGTCTTTGTTCATGCAAAGTTTTTCTTTTGTAAATTCTTTTTATATATTTCCTACCTACGCCCACAAGAAAACAGATCTCAAGGTTGTATATGGTAACATAAACATACTTTGATAATAAATTTATTTTGAACTGTTTATCTTTTTCTTGTGGACGCTGTGCCTGTGGTGGTGCTGCAGGTGAGTTTTCCCTTGCAATCTGTGCAGATGGCGATCAACTCAACTTTGATGTTCAGCAGCATGCTCCTGGTTCCTCCCACATCCCAAAGACATGCTGGTGAATTGAAATGACTACTGTAAGTGGCAAAAAAATAATCAAAGGGGAGTTGGTGGACATGCGATAACAGGACCACAGAGAAATGAGAGGGAGAATTGCCTTTCTGGGCATTAGCATCAGTTTAATGAATTGAATTGTCCCCAGTCTTGTAAATTACACTCAGGAGAGATTACAAAACGAGTGATACATTTATTGGTAATTTGAACATTGGGTGAAATGAATAAGTGTTATAGATAATTCTCTTTTTGCTGGTTGGGTAAGTCCAGATCTAGAAACATAGAAAACCTACGTCAGAATACAGGCCCTTCGGCCCACAAAGCTGTGTCAAACATGTCCTTACCTTAGAACTACCTAGACTTACCCATAGTCCTCTATTTATCTAAGCTCCATGTACCTACCCAGGAGTCTCTTAAAAGACCCTATCATTTCCACCTCCACATTTATGACTCTTCCTTCATCAATGTGTTCAGTCACATCCCCAAAAAATTCAATCAGGCTCGTATGGCACGACCTGCCCTTGACAAAGCCATGCTGCCTATTCCTAATCATATTATGACTCTCCAAATATTCATAAATCCTGCCTCTCAGGATCTTCTCCATCAACTTACCAACCACTGAAGTAAGACTCACTGGTCTATAATTTCCTGGGCTATACCTACTCCCTTTCTTGAATAAGGGAACAACATCTACAACCCTTCAATCCTCCGGAACCTCTTCCATCCCCATTGATGATGCAAAGATCATTGACAGAGGCTCAGCAATCTCCTCCCTCACTTCCCACAGTAGCCTGGGGTACATCCCATCCAGTCCCGGTAACTTATCCAACTTGATGCTTTCCAAAAGCTCCAGCACATCCTCTTCTGTAATATCTCCATTCTCAAGCTTTTCAGTCCATTGCAAATCATCCCTACAATCGCCAAGATCCTTTTCCATAGTGAATACTGAAGCATAACCTAGGGCAGAGTTTAAAATTTGGAACCAAATCTGCACCATTGATGTTGAGCAACATTTCTAAACATAAAGCACACAGACTACACAGAACGTTGCTAATTTGCCTGTTAACACTAGAGATTAATGAACTTTCAACTGAAGATAATAAAGAATGTAAGGAATTGGAAGGCATGCAGTCACACCCTACAATCTCACTCAGAATGGAAGCGATTCAAAAAGCTGAGTAGCCTTTGTTTGAATTCATGTCACCTTGGAATCAAACTTTGGGCAGTAGGAAGTATTTGAGTCCAATCCCCGATCTATGCAGGCAAATGAGATCAGTATTCATAGACATGATGATCCATTTAGATACAGTGGGCTCGTTTCTGTGTTGCACAAATCTATGGCTACCTTTAATAATTGACCTGGGCAAACAGAACTTAGTCCTGACCTCATAATCCAATATTATGTTCGTATAGATGTATTTATCTTCAATTATAAATATTCATCTCTATATTTATAGTGAAACTTACTACATAAACTGGAGTCACATGAAACTGGAAAGACGAAGTTGCTGGAGAACTCAGTATCTGTGGAAGGAAATGGACAGTTGTTGCTTCTAGTCACAATCCTTCATCTGGGCGGGTAGCTACGGGAGAGAAGCAACAGTACTGAGTTTCCTGCATTTGTGGACAATTTCTCTTACTGTGGACTGATGAACATTCAGGTTTTTAGAAATGCTTTTGTAGCTTTTTCTAGTTTCATGTATGTTGATAATTCTTTGAAGGTCCATTGAGAGTTGTTTTGATTGAGGTCTAAACAAATCTTTCTTGAGAAAAAGAGGCTCTGTTAGCAACTTGATGTTGTGTGTCTTTTAAAACAAATAGGGCAAGGCATCTCTATAACCCATACCTCCAATCTCATCTCATTCATTGAAAAACCAGACTCCAAATAGCTTTTGTAGATGGCATTTACCGCAGAAGTTCACATACTTTCCCCCAACAAATACATGTAATATTGGATCGTTTTTCTCAATAAATATGATGGCAGAATATAATATTAATGGTAAGACTCTTGGCAGTGTGGAGGATCAGAGGGATCTTGGGGTCCGAATCCATAGGATGCTCAAAGCAGCTGCGCAGGTTAACTCTGTGGTTAAGAAGATGTATGATGTATTGGCCTTCATCAATCGTGGAATTGAATTTAGGAGCCAAGAGGTAATGTTGCAGCTATATAGGACCCTGGTCAGACCCCACTTGGAGTACTGTGCTCAGTTCTGGTCGCCTCACGACAGGAAGGATGTAGAAACCATAGAAAGGGTGCAGAGGAGATTTACAAGGACGTTGCCTGGATTGGGGAGCATGCTTTATGAGAATAGGTTGAGTGAACTCGGCCTTTTCTGCTTAGAGCGATGGAGGATGAGAGGTGACCTGATAGAGGTGTATAAGATGATGAGAGGCATTGATCGTGTGCATAGTCAGAGGCTTTTTCCCAGGGCTGAAATGGTTGCCACAAGAGCACACAGGTTTAAGGTGCTGGGGAGTAGGTATGGAGGAGATGTCAGGGGTAGGTTTTTTACTCAGAGAGTGGTGAGTGTGTGGAATGGGCTGCCAGCAACAGTGGTGGAGGCGGATATGATAGGGTCTTTTAAGAGACTTTTGGATAGGTACATAGAACTTAGTAAAACAGAGGGCTATAGGTAAGCCTAGTAATTTCTAAGGTAGGGACGTGTTCAGCACAACTTTGTGCCTGTATTGTGCTGTAGGTTTCTATGTTTATGTTAATAAGTAAATGAACAATTATGCTTTGGTGTTATTTAATAGAGTTCTCTATCTAGTTTTTGGACTTATGCAAAGATCTGATCACATTTTAGGTCATATTTATGCAGAAATAGAGAAAATTCTACAGTGTTCACAAACTTTGTAGCACCACTATATACTCCCTATCTATAGAACTCAGCCCTGAATATACCTGTTTATAAAGCACCTTGCAACGTCCTGAGGTTACAAGAGTTATGGACACATCTTTTCTCCTTTAACTGGTTCCTTGGATTGGCACCAGCAGTGAATAATGTCTTATCACTTGCAACCAATATGTAGAACAGTACAGCACTAGACAGGCAATTCAGCCACAATTTGCATCATTCTTATTGCTAATTTATACAAACTGTCCTCCTCTTATTTATTATACATATCCTTTTATAGCCATGTGTTGATCTCAATGGTGTCAAACTGCCCACTTCCACTACTAGCCCTGGTAGCCCATTCCAGACACCTAGCATGCTGTGTAAAACACATGCCCCTAACATTGCCTAACACGTTCTCACATTTTAAGTCACCCCCACAATCTCTTTCCAGTTTCCTGCTACTTTTCGTTGAAACAAACCCTCCCATCTCCCACAAACATTCAAGTTAAAGTTTGTCATTCAATCATACACACGTACAGTATACAACTAAACAAAACAGCATAACATAGTATTAACTCTCACACAGCACATATAATTACAATAACACACGTAGCCAATGAAACTATTGATCCGCTTACCCATGCCTTCCCTACTTTGACCATTTCAGTGCCAATTGACCTGGCCTACAAGACACTGCACCATATACAGACTAGACTAGCCCCTCTGAAAACGTCAGCAAGGTTCTTCCTGAAATTCTGTTCTAAACACAGTGCTGTTTGACTGCCAAGGTGACACATCATCTGCGGTGCAGTCATTCTAGACCATGGGTGTACCTCAGAAGAACCATGGATTGGCAATGATCTTACTTTGACCTCTCGCATATATTTTGGCTCCCATTAAAAATCCAAAACACTATTTGTGTGTAAATGCTGCTTCATATATTATCACCTGATAAAGTAAATTAAAATTAAGTTGATTGGAGAAAAGTTTAACAGAATACTACAGCACAGTACAGGCCCTTCGGCCCATAATGTTGTGCAACCCCTTAAACCCTGCCTCCCATATAACCCACCACCTTAAATTCCTCCATATACCTGTCTAGTAGTCTCTTAAATTTCACTAGGGTATCTGCCTCCACCACTGACCCAGGCAGTGCATTCCACACACCAACCACTCTCTGAGTAAAAAACCTTCCTCTAATGTCCCCCTTGAACTTCCCTCCCCTCATCTTAAAGCCATGTCCTCTTGTATTGAGCAGTGGTGCCCTGGGGAAGAGGCGCTGGCTGTCCACTCTATCTATTCCTCTTAATATCTTGTATACCTCTGTCATGTCTCCTCTTATCCTCCTTCTCTCCAATGAGTAAAGCCCTAGCTCCCATAATCTCTGATTGTAATCCATGCTCTCTAAACCAGGCAGCATCCTGGTAAAACTCCTCTGTACCCTTTCCAATGCCTCCACATCCTTCCTATAATGAGGGGACCAGAACTGGACACAGGACTCCAAGTGTGGCCTAACCAGAGTTTTATAGAACTGCATCATTCTCATGACTCTTAAACTCTATCCCTCGACTTATGAAAGCTAACACCCCATAAGCTTTCTTAACTACCCCATCTACCTGTGAGGCAACTTTCAGGGATCTGTGGACATGTACCCCCAGATCTCTCTGCTCCTCCACACTACCAAGTATCCTGCCATTTACTTTGTACTCTGCCTTGGAGTTTGTCCTTCCAAAGTGAACCACCTCACACTTCTCCAAGTTGAATTCCATCTGCCACTTCTCAGTCCACTTCTGCATCCTATCAATACTGGAGAATTTATATGGGGGAGGGGCTATCGGGTGTAGTTTGTTTTTAAAAGTGTGGTGGACGAATGGAACACTCTGTTCGGAGTAGTGGTAGAAGCAGAGGCAGATAAATTAGGGACAATTAAAAGTGCCTTAGGTCGGCACAGGGATGTTAGGAAAATGGGGGGCCAAGTGGGAGGGAAGAGCTAGATCGATCTTAGAGTAGGTTAAAGGGCTGACAACATTATGGGCCAAAGGACCTGCATTGGGCTGTAATATCCTCTGTTCCTTAGTGTTTTCAGACATTCCTACCTTAGTGAACAGAAGTGGATTTCACCATTCACCCAAGGACAAATGACCTGGAACAACACCCTCCCCACTTATCAAATATCATATAAAGTTCACAGTAAAATTATTATCAAGGTTGATGTATGTCACCATTTACAATGCTGAGATTGGTTTTCTTGTGGACATACTGAATAAATCCAGTAACCACAATTGAATCACTGGCTCTCTCTCAACCGCCTCCCTCCATTTTACTTGCTTGACCCTTTCCCAGTGCCTCCCTTGGATATGATATTCGACTGAACCCGATGTGCAAATTACCACTGGCTACGGAGCGAGTTTCCTACTCCTGAACGAGACCAAATTAACTCCACGCATGTAAAAAAAAACACAAGACTACAGACATATTTGAATTGTGATTTTCTTTTAATTATACTGTACATTTCACCTTCTTAACCCCCTCCCCCGAATCAAATCAAAACCAGTCAGGTTCGTCTTTACATCCAGTGATAAAGTCTATTGGTTTCACTAACACGTTTAAAAAAAAAACTTCAGGTAGTGTGACCGTGAGCCGGGCCCCTGAATTGCTCAGAACTGGAGTAACTGGGTAGTAATAAAAAAATATCTACAAGTGGTAAAAGGTAGTGGAACAAAATAATCCTTTTTGCATATCTACCTTGAAAGGCTCTCCATTCGCAATGATTGAAATGTTAAGATTCCAAGAACTTTAAAAAAAAAATGCTCAGGATGGGAAAAGACCCTGAATCCATAGGCAAGGATGTCGGACAGGAGCTTTTCACAGGCGTTTACAAACTCCAGCAATCATGCCGAGGGTTTCAGCAACTTCCGGTTTTTACCTGAGAGTCCCTTACGGATGCAGATATTTTATATACATACATACACAATTCCTGAAGATTTAATGATCGGAAATAACTCCACAATGTTGTCCAGTGTGGGGAAGTGCGGAGTGAGAGCCTTTCTTACCACCCCCCACCCCCAACCCACATCCAGCAATGCGGACACCGGTCGGGAGTCACACCGTAACCACTACAATTAATACCAATACCAAACAGCGTGAATATTTCATTTCGATTAGGTGCGGCATCTTGTTCGCCCCTCACCCTTCGCCTCTCCTCCATGTCATAAAAAATCCTTGAAATCTGGCGTTGGGAGCGGAGAACCTAAAGTTTACTAAAGAGGTTCACAGAAACAGAGACGGTGCTGAGTTTCCCCATTGGAACTACCCTCCCTCCCTCCCTCCCCCTCCCAAGGAAGTGGCACCACTTGACCACATACTCTGGAGAGGTAATAACAGCGTTTCCTTCCCTGGGTCATAATTCATGAACCCAAAACCAAGCAAATACATTTAAACCCAGAGCTACGTTGGAACGAAGGGTCTCCAGAACATTTCGGTTGCAGTTTCTGCGCACTGCGTCCACTCACTGGGAATATCCTAACGGTTCTAAAAAAAAGACTGAAATCAGCCTGGGACCGTTTAAAATGTACAACCATGGCTTGACTTTTAAAAATGTAAAAGTAATAAAGGTGCCAAGAGTTGGGTGGCCCTGGAGCAGAGCTTGTAGTCACTCTGGGCGCTGAGACTTGTACTTAGTCGGGGCTCTGGCCCCGCCGGCCTCCACAATAGGAGTTGCTCTAATAACCCGTTTAGTCTAAGTCCCTTCACCGACGGGTGACGGTGGATTACAAGCTCAATGTTAGTCGCTATCAGTCTCTTCCCCTGCACGTGAAGGGAGGTCGCTGAAACAGTCTGGCTCTCGTCATGACTCGGCCTTGCTGTTGGGAGCACCGGCCTCGCTCGCCGCTCTTTTATTCTCTTCAGCCTCCGCTTTGCCCTTTTGCTCCCTCTCCTTGCCCTTGTTCTCCCTGCCCCGATCGTAGTCTCTGTCTTTAACTCGTTCTCTTTCTCTGCTTCTCTCTCTCTCTCTGCCTTTGTCCCGTTCCCTCCTACGGTAGCGATCCCGATCTCTGTCTTGGTCCCTGTTCTTGCTTCGGTCACGATCGCGGTTCCTGTCCCACTCTCTGTCGCGATTCCAGGACCGGTCTCGGTCGCGGTCCCACGGCCGCCCGTAATCTCGATCTCGGTCTCTCCGCCTGTCGTCCGCTCCCCTGCGGAACCGATCGGCCGGGTAGCGGTTATCAGATCGGTCTGACCCATACCGGTCATGCGGGGCACCCTCTTGCCTGTCCCGCTGTCTTCCCGGGTGAACCCTGGATCGCTCTCGGTCTCGCGCTTCGGGTTGCATCCCCCCTACCCTCTGGCCTTCGGCTTCCGTGTTTTGAGCGGGCATTTCTTGGGAGGGTTGAGAATGGTTTCCCATGGGATGGGTCGGATGGTTCCCGTATCCCGGGCGGGATTGACCTTGGAAGCGGTATCTAGGCGCGGGGGCTCTGGGGAAGAAATTCGTGGGTTTCGGCTGCTGGAACGGGGTTAGCGGTTCCCGGTTGAAGTCGGGGTCGAAAGGTTGACCGCTGTTAGGATGCTGGAAGTTCGGGAAAGGTCCCATCGCCTGTTGCATGTTGGAAGTGGGGAAGTTCTGCGGGTTTCCAAAATTGGGGGAGCCGCAATGAGGCGGGGGAAAGCTGTGGTCACCAGCATAGGATCCCACGAGGGGCGGGTGTACGGGGGTCGGGAGGAGAGTTTTGTGTACGGGTTGAGCACCCTGCGCTTGGTCCATGAGCAGCGGAGGTTGAGGAGGGCAGCCGAGTGGCGGCATCACTTCCTGGGAGACGGGGGGTTGCAGCACTTCGGCGGGGACCGGGACCCCTCCTTCGGCATGGGAGGTTGAAGTAGTAGCAGCTTCGGGGGCTAAAGCAGATGCGTCGGCGGGTGCCGCTTCCTGGACTCCGGGGCTACTGTACGAGGCCGGGCCGTGCGGGATGGAGGCACCTTCTTCGGGAGCCTGGTTTCGGGTGGCCGGCTGCGGCTGGTTCGGGGTTACCCTTCTCACGGCTGCCTGGCGAGGATCCCGGCGCTGATCAATCACTTGCGACAGGCCGGAGGAAGCAGCGGGTTCGGGGCCAGCCGCCTGCCCCGCGGCCCCGTCCGTCACCTCGAATATATCGGGCTTGTAGGAGGCCGATTTGGGTGGCGGAGACATCAAGGCATCCGAGACGGAGAAACAAGCCATAGAGACGCCGACCGCCGCTCGCTGCTGCCTCAGAGCCTCCTCCTGCGCTTCGACTTGACGCGTTTGCTCTTCGATTTGCTTGTTTAGAGTGTCCAACATCTTTTGCTGTTCCTGGAGGGACGAGGTGACTGAGAGCGACGGCAAGTAGAGGTCAGACGGTCCGCTGCTTTTTGTGTCCATGACTACCGGTACCATCGCTTCCTCCAGGATGGTCTCATCAGCCGGGTCATAAGCGTCCTCCAAGTCGTATACCTTCTCCGCCTCTGGCTTATACTCTTCCTCTGGGTCGTACGGACGGTTGTCATCGTCCTCGACCTCGGGATCAACCTTTTCCTCTCTCAACTGCCCAAACTGCTGGACGATGGGGTCCATGAGAGGGGCGGAGGAGCCCGCGTCTGCCTCCGGCGTGGAGCCAGGGGAGTCGGGAGAGTCCTTGGCTTTGTCAAAAGCTTTCTTACCGCCGAACAGCGTCTGCAGGATGTGTTGGAGAGGGTTAGCCACTGTGGTACCGCCGGGCGCGGCTGGTGCGCCGGGACCAGCAGCTGGCTGAGCCGGGGCAGTAGTGCTCACGGTGCCCTTGGGCGGTGGTGGGACTGAGTCCCCGGGAGTCTCGGCCGGTGGGGAGGCCGAGGGAGGGGTTGAGGTGACCGGCTCTACATGGGCTTTGGCTGGTTTGCTGTCCCTGGACACAGGAGGAGTGTAACGATGCACCTCCATCTCCTCGACGGCGGCCAGCCGCACCCTCTTCTCGTCCGAGACGCCAGACTCTCCCTTCTCAGGCTCGGGCACATTGCTCGCCTCAGGCTCCTGCTGCCGACGCTTGCCTTTCTGCCGAATGACGAGACCCAGGATAAGATTGGGGCGGTTCTTTTCCAAACCTGCAGAGGGCAAGAGAAATACCAAGGTCAACATTAAACGTAGTTAACACATTGGACAAACTTAGATTGTTCTTCCTAGAGTATGAGTGACTGAGGGGAGCCCGAACAACTTCTGTTATTTTTAAATTATGAGAGGTGGATAGTCGGAATCTTTTCCCTAATGATAGAAACACCAAAAAAGAGGAAAGGGTTTTAAAGTTAAAGACGACGAGAGGGAAAGTATTTTTTTATTAAGCGCAGAGAATGGTAGGCATGTGGAATGGGTTACCGCGATAATAGTAGAAGCAGGCAGTTTGGTGGAGTTTAAGGAACTTTTACACAGACACATGAAAATGAAAAGAATGGAGGTATACAGATAATAGGGGGGCATTTAGTACAAATTGACATCAAGGTTGGCATGACATTGTGGGCCGAATGGCATGGCCAGTACTGTACTGTTCTGTTTACAGTGGGTAAAATCCCATCCCTCTCTGCCAACCCAGTGACTGGGACCTCTCGCCTCCCACAGATCGATAGATAGATATAAACAGAATCGAAAAGCCATTCAAGTATTTGAATGCATCTCTATTAACACAGGGACCAAATAACAGATGCGCAGGATGCAGCATTTGCGTGGAATATGGGGGGGGGGGGAACCTCAGAGCATTGTCCCAGCACAGATCTCCAAATCCGTATTATAACGGAGGTTTACACCAGGCGATATAGATCTACTTTCTGGAGTAAAGCCAATTCCTCTTATAAAAGTTGTTGAGTATAATGTTCCAATCGACGTCTCCTGTCAACCTATTGGGAATTTTCACGGGAAAAGCGAGAATAAAGTTTACGGTCAATATACTGTATCTTATAAAGGCAAGCTTTAAGTAATCGCAACAGTATGCAGGGGTCCCAATTTCACCTTCGCGAGATGTTCTACAATGCACCTTGCGCGTCGCACCCCATTGCTGGGAGAACTGATGATCTCAGTTCATTCCCCTTCATAGATGCTGCCTGGCCCGCCGAGTTCCCCCAGCATATGCCTGCATATTGCTGAAGACTTCCAGCTTTTGCAGAATCTCACCTCTACATTGCATCTTGCAGCGAGCTATCCGGGATGGCTGATACTTACAGAAGGGACGGGAAGGGGATAGGACAGCGAGAAGAGAGATGGAACCGCTAGTAGAGGGGGAATGCGGACTGTGCAGGGGAGGATGCAAGTTTCCCAGTGAAACCCTGAAATTAAGTTAACGGTTCAAATGTCAAGTCCATTTTTTAAAAAAAAACAACTATTTAAAGTTAAACTTCTATGAGTTTGGCTTGAACACTGAAGTAACAATACATCGGAAGATTACTAGCGTAAACATTCACTGCGAATGTGGAAGACATATCAAAACCGAGCTGGCATCCTCTGTTGGGTGACCCCAGTTTGCAAGTTGGAACTTCGGATTATGAAGGGGAAAGAGTTCCGTAGGCTGACGATTCTAACCTCAAAACGATGCAGTGGGCTTTTAAAATTGATCCCCTCCCATTCATTACTGGACCCGAGTGGTTCTTGGGGAGTTCCAAGAAAAAAATTAGTCGGAGAAAGTAAATCACCATCCAGAAATGAAATAAATTTAATAAATTTAACAAGGTTTGGATTGATTATGCAAAGGACTGGGGTTTCTTTTGGAGGAGGCGGTCACAAAAATTGACTACTAATAATGAGACCGAGTTCTTCACAGGCAGGAGAAAATCCAAACACACACAAAATGCTGGAGGAACTCGGCCAGGCAGCATCTATGGAAAAGAGCAACCTTTCTGGCAGAGACCCTACATCAGTTGCTCCAGGATTTTGTGTGTATTGCTCCGAGTTCTTCACTGCGGGGCTTCCCTCAGGCGAGCCCGCCAAAGCAGACAGGAGACCACAAAGGCTGGAATCCAGAGCTACAAACAGCCCATTGGAAGAACTCCGCGGGTCGAGCAGCATATGTGGATGGGGAGGGTGGTGGCGGAGTTGAGGAATTAATGAGGTCCTGTTGCAGGGTTTCTAGCTGAAAAGACAATTCCTACAGTCATCGTTCATCTTGCTGGACCCGTTTAGATCTTCCAGCAGTAACACACAAAATGTGCGAGGAGCTCAGCACCTATGAAAGGGAATTCGACCGAGACCCTTCATCGGGTCATCTTCGGACCTTCTGAGTTGCTCCAGCATTTCATGTGTTCCTCTGGATTTCCAGCATCTGCAAAATCTCTTGCGACGAGTTCACTGTCAATTAGGGTTTGAAGAAGCACTCAGTATTGTGTTGTCCGAGACAACCAAGATCCCAGAGACAACAGGAGTGACAGCGAAAGTACAGCTAAATTCTGCTTTCTACTTCATATTTTCACAATTTAAACCAACTCCATCTTCCCCGCAGATCACCCCAACCCTCATGAGCCGCGACCGCAGAGTTTGCATCGCCAACACCAGAACGGGAACAACTAGTAGCTGCCAGTCCGTTAGGTGGCGATCGCGGGGTGGTCAAGCCTGGGTTAGGGAAGAGCGACTCCCCTATCCCGTTTCTTTCCACATACACTGTGGCGGACAGGATGATGTGCGCTGAAGTGGGACAACCAATCAATAGACGATAACTTAAAACCTAATGAGGGAAGAAAAAAAACGAGATTCTGGAGAGGCTGGAAATTCAGAGCATCGTGCACGAAAGTGCTGGAGAAACTCAGCCGGTCAGGCAGCATCAATGGTGCAATTTCGGACCGCGACCTCCATTAGTCGACTTGTTTATTCCTCTCCATAGATGCTGCATGAGCTACTGAGTCCCTCCAGTATTTAGGTCGGGTAGAGGACAGGTCATTGACCGGACCCTGAGCTAGGATCTCTCCTTTTGCTGGATGACAACCTTGGATAACGTAGTGACGATACTACATACACGTTCTCAATCTCCTCTACCCTCTTCTAGTCAGATCGGCAGTGCGCGTACTGAACCTGGCTGCCTCCTTCGTCGCACACCTTATGGCTGGAAGCTGCAACTACTCAAATTAACACACACACACACACAAAATGCTGGTGGAACGCAGCAGGCCAGGCAGCATCTATAGGAAGTACAGTCGACCCTTGACGAAGATCTCGGCCCGAAACGTCGACTGTACTTCTTCCTATAGCTGCTGCCTGCTGCCTTGCTGCGTTCCACCAGCATTTCGTGTGTTGCTTGAATTTCCAGCATCTGCAGATTTCCTCGTGTTTGCGTTTTTAAATTCGCTGCTCCCACTACTCGGTATTTAAATCGCAAGGAAGCTATGTAGACCAAGGCGTGGAAAATGGGATTTATATTAGATAGATCAGGATGAACACAGTGGGTTAAGAGGTTTGGTTCTGCATTCTGGATTTACGACTAAATAGAGGCTGAAAACGAAAGTATTTCACCACGTGATTCACTCAATCATAATCTAAGAGTAACATCAGAGACGATGCAATTGCATTTTTCGTGGGAGGAGGCGAGGATACTGAACGCAAACATGTAATGAGGACATGACATGAAAATAATAGATAACTTTTAGAAATTAAACTAATTTTAGTAGGATATTTTTCCAAACAATGGGTTTGGGGCTGCGTATGTTTAACTAGAGTAGCGGGGTTCTATCTCAAATTTAAAATAACCTCCTAAAGTAAACTCCGTAAAAAGCGGGGATAGAAAACGACGGAATTAGGAACAAAAGGTTTAAATTGGAGTTCAAAAAGGCAGCAATAACGACGGGCCAAACTGCCGCGTGTTGGGGTTCTCCTAGTTTGTAGTTTCAGTTTTGCTCCACTGTAAAGATTGGTGGAAGAGAGGCTTCTCTTCGGTGCAATAATCCCTAACAGGAGTGGTTCAGGAAAAGGCAATACCACAACAGAAACAGAAAGAAACACCAACTACTGCAAAATAAATCCGTTCACCAGGTCTTCAGAGACGCGACGGGGGTGGTGTTTACCAGTAGTCCATGATTCACCCCCGTTAGCCTAGGGGATGGAGACGATGATCTCCAGTGGCGGGAAACCACACTAACTATTGGGAATAAGCGACTTCACGTTATAAGAATCTGATCATACCGCTCACATCCTTGTGAAGCAAGATGGGGCCTCACAGTGAACTTTAGCGAGCAACTCTACTCGATATTACTTTCCCCTTCTGCTGGAAGCTTCAATAGCTTTCACCCCCAAGTCATACTCTACATAACCTCCTTACTTACAAAGTAGCCTTCAGTAACGGTAGAATTTCAAGCAGGATGCCGAGTATTTAGAGACAGTTTAGGAGAGGCATCACAGATCCTTGAGGTGGACTGATGTGCGTTGGTTTGCGCTCTCCACGCACTGAGTGGCTTCACAACGCCGAGATGCCCTCTTTACTACTGAAACAATCACACCAATCTTGATCAGAAGATTCGAGGCAGAAGTTGAACCAATTTCAGGATCAGAGTGAGACGAGCAGGCCCGTGACTAAGCTCTCAAATTAGCCCTGCTCTCACGGATTCCCTCAGAACCCTGGCTCAAAGTAATTATCCAATTCACTGTTGATGTTATTACATCGACCACTGCAGGCTTTCAATTAAAAATCTCCTACCCAAATCTAATTGGTGATTTAATGTAATCAAGGGTCTCAACTGCCGAGAAATTTGATGAACAGAAAGGAGAGAGTTAAAACTTGCGGGAAAGTGATCGTTGAGTGAAAAAAAATGGAACAGAATTTTTCTGAGAATTCCTAAAGCACAGGTTGGTAGATGAGGTGGTGGTTGTGGTAAGAGAGAGTTGGCTTGTATAACAGTGAATGGGATTCACACCACTCAGGACCACAGTGTATGACAGAACGTAAGATAGAGGTGATTTTACAGATTACGTGTATAAAATCACGAGGGATAGGATACGATGATAGGTTGGGATGGCCTAGTGGGCAAGGCATCAGACTAGTAACCTGAAGGTCACTGGTTCCAGCCTCAGCTGAGGCACATTGCTCTGCGACGGCACCGGTGCCAAGCTGCATGGGTCCTAGTGCCCTTCCCTTGGACAACATGGCCTGCCGCTTGGGCAACTGCCATTCTCCCATACAACTCCAGGCGCAGGTCTCTCGAGACCGACGGATGCCACCACCAGGTTGGGGTAAATATTAGGCCATAGGTTTAAGGTGCAATATTAACAGCTTTTTAATGTACCAATGTGGAATGAGCTACCAGATAAAGGGAATTAACTTTTGAAGATCAATTGGACAGGTTTACATACGTTTAGGTTACGGGCCAAACACAAGCAAATGGAACTAAGTTGGACGGAGCATGTTGATCAGCATTTACCAGCTGGAATTGAGGGTCTTAGTTTTAACTCATCATAAAGTGTGGTTGAGAACCAGCCTTAATCGAAATATTTAGTTTTTAGCATGCCTTTAGATTTGTTAACACTCATTTGGTTTGAAACTAAGGATTAAATCTTCTGAAATTTATCATGTTGAACAGTGAACACAGAACCTGTCCAGACTGCTTTGCAACTCATTGAAGACCAGCAAAATCTACTGATGATACACAAACCCATACTGCAGGAACATTTAAAAAATGCTATGGAACATAAGATGCAAATGATTTGAGTTTAAAATCAAAAGGGAACTACACATCAGGTGAAGGCAAATACTGTTTGGGAGAATAAATTTTCACTGCAATTCTATTTAAATGTTGGCAACACCCCTGCATTTGTAGATTTGAATCCATTGCAGCTCAGCAGTTAATCCTGGAGAACATGTCCATGTAACAGAGGGAAATCGGTCCTTTCCACACAATAACCGACTGTTCCATGGGTGATGAAAAAAAATCCACTGCAACTATTCAAAGGGGAGCAAAACAATTTTCCTGTCCTTCAGTCAACAGATGCATCAATGTATACTGTGTATTATCATTTAACATCCATTCTGAAGATCTGGTGTGACCAGGAAGAACAGCATTTTAATCACCACCTCTAAATGTCCTGAGGTGTGGGGCTGAGCAACATTCTTGAACCACTACAGTTCTGCTGAAGATAGGCCAGTGCTGTTCATCAGCAGTGAATACACTGTAATTCACAGTAATACACTGTACTGTAATACATAAACAGGCCTTTCGGCCTGACCATTCCATGCTAACCAAGGTCCCATTTGCTTGTGTTTGGCTTATATTTCTCTCAACCTTTCCTATATATGTATTTAAATGTCTTTCCAATGTGGCTATGTGCTCTTCTCAACTACCTTTCCTACTTCCACGGAAGCACCACCCACAGGTCTCAAATCTTTTCCCTCTAACCTTAAATCTATGCCCTCTAGCTTTTGCTTCCCAGTGTATACTCACCATATCTATGCCCCTCATGATTTTATACCCACAAGGCCATCTTGCAATCTTATATTGCAAGGAGTACCATTCCTGCCAGTCCAACCTCTCCCTATAGCTCAGGCCCTTGAATCCTGGCAACATTCTTGTACATCTTACATAGAGTACAACACAGTTCAGACTCTTCGGCCCACTATGTTGTTAACTTTTTAACCTATTCTAAGATTAATCTAACCCTTCCCTCCCACACAGCCCTCCATTTTTCTTTCATCCATTGCCCAGGAGTCTCCTAAATGCTCATAATGTATCTGTTCCTACTACTACAGTAAATTCCATGTACCCACCACTCTCCTTTACATTCTTTCCAACATAATGACTTTTCTCTTATAACTGGTTATTCAATACTAAGCAAAGTAACTCAAAATACAGCAGCACCAACATCTTGTACAGCTGATGGTTTGAAGTTTCTGGAGTAAGATACAGCAGCAATGAAGGAATTGCGATTTATTTCCAAGACGGCGTGAGACATGGAGTGGACTTCTAGATGACAGTGCTCTCAAGCTCCTACAGCTCTTGTCCTTGATGGTAGAGGTCGCAGGTTTGGCTGATGAGCCTGGGTCAGTGACTGCATTAAGTTCTGCAGTTGGTAAACACTCTAGTGGCTATAGTGGCTATATGGTGGATGTGGCTAATCAAGTTGGCTGCTTTGTCCTGGATTGCGTTGAGATTCTTGATTGTTGGTGGCTCTCCAGGCAAGTGAACAGGTTTTCATCACTTGTAGATGATGGAAAGGTGCGAAGTCACTTGCTTCCTAATATCCAGCCCCTGAACTGACCTGCTCTTGCAGTCAGTTTTAAATGTGGCTGGTCCAGTTGAATTTCTGGTCATTGCTTTTTGTTGGTGGTAATGCCACTGACTGTCAAAGTGGTTAAACCCTTTGTGGAGATTATCACTGCCTGTTGATACAAATGTTCTAACACTTACCAGCCCCTGTGGTCTAGTTCTTGCTGCACACATGTTCAGCTTTATTTTCTAATGTTCCTCTGAAGTAATAATGGTTTTTATGAAGTTTTTGTAAAGTTAGAGGCTCCGATTAAGCACTACCATATCTGCCCTACTTCTAATAAATACTTCTTATAGAAATTGTACCTTAGCGTGAAAGAAGGGGCCATCTCTTTAGAACAAAGATGAGGAGTTATTTCTTTAGCCAGAGGTTGGTGGATTTGTGGAATTTGTTGTCACAGATGGCTCTGCAGGCTAATTCATTGAGTATATTTGAAGTAGAGGTTCATAGGTTCTTAATTAGTAAGGGCATCAACGGTTTGAGAGAGATGGCAGGAGAATGGAATTGAGAGGGATGATACATCAGCCATGATGGAATAGCAGAGCAGGCTCGATGGGCCAAATGGTCTAATTCTGCTCATGATCTTATGCTATAAAACATTTAGCAAGTAAAAGATTACATATCTCTGGTGATAATGATTTATAAATTTAAATTAGATAAAAATCAAACCTGTCTAGGGCCTGTTTCCTGAACTTCTGAGCATGTTGTTCTGTAATTTCAGGCCCATCATTTTAAGATCTTAGATTTAAAGATGAGGCTTGCTGTATTCTCTTCACTGCAGTAAGAGGCTGACATACGCCTCTCCCAATGAACAAACCCTGAATGCTGTCTGATGCCATTCTGTGTGCTTGAATAGCAGAATACTCAACCAGGTGGCCAATGCAGAGATGGGTGAATAGCAATCAGTAATGAGATCACTAGTTGATCTATTAAGGTCCCTAGCAATTGTAACACCTCAAATATCTGCCTAAGATCAGAAGACAATGAAGTTACTGAGCAGATGAATAGTTTGGCATGGACTAGATGGGCAGACATTAAGTCGGGGTATCTGCCATATGCAGATGTAATTATGGTTGAGGTGTTATTATATTGTGAATATTTAGAAACTGGGAGGGGCATCTCAACTCACTTCAAGTTATCCAAACTTTTAGTCAGAGTGGAACTGTCAGAGTGAACTCCAGAGTGACTTTCCAAAGTTTCACTGCTGGTCCTCAACGACTTCATTAGAAAATGAGATTGAATGTGACGCTGAAAATAGCAACTTTACTTTTTACCCTAAGAACAAACTATTTTTATGATTTAAGGTGTTGGTATAATAGGTCAACTTTAACCCACAAAACATACTCAATACCATGGCTTCCAGAGGAATATTGTGCAACATCAGTTTAGACCCTTTCAAATCCCAAGGTTATTTCCTACATTCTAAGAGTTGACTGGTGTACTCTGTCCAAAGGATCAGAAGAACGTTCTTTGGGCTGACTGCCCCCAACACTTGTGCTAAATGAATATGCAAGCAGCACAGGGTGAATGTATTGTGTACACTCCTGTGGGACAACAGAGACCAGGAACTGGAGCAGATTCCCCCCTTTACAGATGACGGAATTTTTCCTGTTGCCCTGATTAGTAACAGTTACCATTCAGTCTGGATTTACCAAGAGATCCTCCCGCTCAATTATTTGATGTGATCGTAGACTGATTCAGTTTAACCCTCCAAAACCCAATCTCCTGTTGTCACACCATATCTTGCCAATGCAGGAGGGAGCTGGTTATATATTAATAACTCAATGGAATATTGCTCTTTGAAAAAATCTTTTCATTTGTTGTATCCATATCATTAGGGTGACACAGAGGTGTAACTAGTAGAGCTGTTATCCCCGAGCCACATTCGCTCTCCAGTGCTGCCCATGTGGAGTTTGCACATTTTCCCTGTGACCGCATGCGTCTCCTCCACATCCCAAAGAGATGCAGCTTGGAAGATTAAATGGCCCCTAGAACATGGATCAGCAGTAGAAAATGGGAAGAGCTGATGGAATTAAGGAGAAAGTAAGAAGATTAATAAAATAAATTTATGATAGTCAACATGGTCTCAATGGGTCAAAGGGCCTGTTTCTGTGCCATGGAACTCTACAATGTTATTTCATTGTAGAAGTTAATATAATTCTAGCACTACACCATGTTAGAAACAAAAGCCTTAATATGGGTTCCTGATTATTGCTGGCATAAGTTATAGTCCTATTTACAGCTAACCCAGTGTGAAATATAATACTCTCTGACAGTAGCACAAATGAAGTAGTAATGCTCCAATCTACAAAGAGAAATAGACAGTAACTTTAAGTACTGTTGTATGGACCAAACAAAAATGAGAGTGCTGAAATAAGGGGTGGTAAGGAAAAAAAAATTTAATCATGGTTTCACTGTTGCTAAATTGTTTGGGAAGTTTCAAAGTATCTGACAAAGAATCTGTACACTTACAGACAATTTATATTGCTGCTAAAAAATAAAAGATAATTATTGCATATTAGACCCTGGGAAGGGAGTAGACGATGGGAGTGATGGTGCACCTGAAAGGAAAGTTTCCCTAAATTGATTAAAGTTCTGTGTTTCCACAAGCTCAGAGGTGCAGTCATACATTTTCAGGATTCCAAGTGCTCATCATTGTCTGTTCTTCATGGAGATCAATCTCTGTGGATGCCTTCATGCCACCATGTTGGCTTCATCTCTCTTGCGTATTGACACAAAACAAAACGTGCATTTGTTGAGTCAATGGCCAATGAAGGATGGGATCCACATAGAAAAGAGGCAAAGTTCATAAACTATGGCTGAAATCCCACATTCCAAATTTTCAATATGGGGCATTCCTCAATTTAGAAATAGGATATCAACTAAAACACTACTCAATAGACTACCTTAGGGATTAACTTCCGCAATTTATTGATAATTCTCACATAGCATTAATAGTATGAAACAGCTATGGATGTGATATTTTGGGATTCTGATACTTTGGCACTCTGAACATTATCAGAAATAATAACCATATTATGTATGAACAATATTTTAGAAGTGTTTTTGACAATTGATTTGTATTTCAGGTGACAAACTATTGTGAAGTTTGATTTAGCTGGCACTCTAAACCCAACTGATTTAAATAAAGGGTTTGCTAAATGTGTTTCTGGTTACTCTACACTGTTGACTCTCAGGGCAACAATACACTGAAAAATTCACCCAGATTTCCAAAATAAACTAGCTATGACTGAAGTGAATAGGTTTGATCATTTTATAAGTCACACAAAAAATTAGACTGCATTACTGTAAATGGCAGCACAATGTCTAGTTTTTTGTCATAATCCGGAGTCGAAGTCAACTTGATCAATTGCCTCAAATAAATAAGCTGTTGCTGTTTCTGAATTGGAGTGAGAGATGTAGAAACACAAACGGAGTGCAGTACAAAGGTAAGTAAACAAGACGCAAAACTAACAGCATTCTGTTAATCACCGACTAACAGTTACATAAGAAAACCACGTCTGTCGGTCATGCTGGAAAGTTTTAAATAAAATGATACATCGTCAGTGTATCATTGTTGTATATTATAAACACGTAGGTGTGAAATAATGGAACTTCCTAATATTTACTCTCATAAACAGAAAAAAAATTAGGAAGTCAGGAGCAAACCTTTCTGGTGTTAAATACAGGTGGTAGTTGGTACCCACCAATATTGAAGCTACCACAGCCAATACATAGTCAGCAGGGAGTTAATTTACCATCAACACTATAAGTATCAAAATGTCTCCCTAGACTTGAAGGCTGAAGAAGAAACATACTGCTGCTTCTGACTACATCCAAATCTTATCTACATGTTTGATGTTGAATCCTAAACACAATCCCTTACAAGGTGCTGAACCTCAATCACAGTAGGGGATCCAGAGTTAAAACTCCATTGATTGGCATCGTGATTCCAGGCGCTGAACATCGTCCACTGCCAGACATTTATAATTCACACGAATCCCAAATGCAATGTTCTGGAAATAACTTTATTTATAATAGTTACATTAAAAACAAAGTTACAATATTGAAAACAAAAAAGCAGTTTGTATACAAAATACACAGATGAAGATACTGGAAACCACCCAATTTAAGAATGTGTTTCAGTAGAGAAACTAAAAAACAAATCCTAAATGTGCACAGAATGCTCCACAAGTTAGTTGAGTACTTCACATCTCTAACCGCACCCCCCGCTGAGTTCATTTCTATTACTAAGGTAACATGCATCTTGAAAATCTCCTCAGAAAAACTTGGGAACATTGTTTAATTTATGAAACAGAGTTAAAAATGTTTGCTGTTGATGTATGTTGACTAAATTCTGACTAAAATTCCCACCCCCAAATTCCATTGCCTCAATGTGCTAAAAAGTCTGCTATATTTGAGTCTGGTTCCTTGAATGCAGCACTGCATTAACCAGATAACTAAATATTCAAATTGTAGTCTAAAGAATAGTGGCATAAAAAATGCATAATTTGCTCCAAACCCTACAAGAAGAAGGAAGCAAAAAGCTGTAATATGACAGCATGCCAGCAAAAGAATTGGCTTCTTTGTATGAATGATGTATAGTAGAGCAAATTTGTATTTAAATAACTCACCTCCATCACGAGTACTGTATGCCATGCAAGTGATGGTCACTTCAAACTGAATGGACTTACCTTTTTTGTCTTTAAGCTCTCCGGTATTTTAGTACAAGGCAAAAAGAAACCTTGAAGTTAAGAGTGCTTAATCTATTTGTTAGGTAAGCATGCTTATGTAATACACCAAACACTCAACAAATCCAACTGCAATCAGTTGCAGTGTTGTTTGTAACCCCAGAATTACCCAAGTACATAATTTACAGATTTCACTCAATATGTTTGGACTGAACACTGTATGTATTTAATGGTGTGAAGGTGTGGCAAAGTCCTCATCATTGCAATATTGTGGAATGTTGGTGTAGAACGGCAAGAAAAGATAGTGGCCACATAACTTCTGCATGTCACCCCCACCATTTACAACTCAGTCAGCCTGGCTTCTCAAAGATGGTGAAAAGAGAATTATAATGATGATGAGTTCTCAGATTGTGGAAGGGCAGGTTTGTGAGTAGAATGAACTCCCACAGACAACACAGCCAGCAATAGGGAGAACTGTTCAAACAGGAAACTGAAGTCTCAAAAGGAGATGTCATCGTTTGGGTCCTGTTGTGGTTCAGTAAAGTACTAATGCAATTGCAAAGTCAGCAGCTTTTTAGCAAGCTGCTGTTCTACTGGCATTTTGCTAATCGTGTTTCTAAATAATCTGCTCTTACCTGGGCCCTCAAAAGGTAATAATTTGGAGGGAATCGGGTCAGCAGCAGCAAGCGGTATTAGATAGAGGTCCTTGATGTGCCTGGCGTTATTTGCCACCACGCCAAAGCGGCCCCGGCTGTTGAAGTAGGAATACAACGAGATGTAGGTGACCTCCTCTTCTTCAGTGGCTGGGTGAAAACGAATCAGGCAGACTTCCTGCATTTGCCATGGGAGGAAAACAAAAGCAGAAATCACTCAACACAAGCCACGTTGCAATCACAGCTGCAACTAGCAGATACGTTCCTACCCACCCCCATGTCACCTCCAAATGTACTATATCTTAATACCTGTTCATAGAATACACAGGAACTTCCCTCCAGCCTATTCCGCATCTTGCCCACTCTCTATTAATCAATAGCTGACCTACACCTCACATTTATTACTTACTTGAAGAGCTCCTCACCAGACATTTAGGACAAAAGACCATAAGACATAGGAGCAGAATTAGGCCATTTATCCCAAGTTTGCTCTGATATTCAATTATGGCTGATTTATTTCCCCTCTTAACCCCATTCTCCTGCCTTCTCCCCATAACCTCTGACACTCTTGCTAATCAAGAACCGCTTTAAATACTTGGCCTCCACAGTTGTATGTGGCAATGAATTCCACAGATTCACCACCCACTGACTAAATAAACTCCTCCTCATCTCTGTTATCAAGGAACACACCCTTGTATTCTGAGGCTGTGCCCTTTGGACCTAGACTCGCCCACTATTGGAAATATCCTCTCATTGACCATTCTATGTAGGCCCTTCAATATTTGATAGGTTTCACTTCTATTATTGGTACTTATTGTAAGTTTCCTTGCAATTAAGACTAATGGAATTGCCAATTTCCAAACACCCCTTGAATTTGGAGCTTCTTATGCCACTGTGGGTTAAGGTTTAACCACACTGCTATGGATCTAGAGTCACATGATGCAAGGACTCAGTTTTTCCCTCCTTGGAGGGCCATGGACAATACTGAGGAAGTGAGGAAGAAAGTACAATCTGGAAGTGAGCTGTACCAGGACAGGTGAGGTTCAACAACATATTTCCCTTGTATGGGTATCACTGAATATTTCATATCTGTAGGCTCATAGAATTCGTAACCTTCCAAGTATCAATGCAGATGCATTACAGTCAGAGTGGCAGATCTTGCACTCTTTAAGTAAAATTCAAATAAAAATCAAATTGGTAAGGTTAGCTCCATTTGGGCTCTTACACCCAGGTTCAGATCAGCCAGGATTGCTGACTTGTCTTCTAGATAGTTTCTCACAACAAGCTGAAACTTAACTGAACATTAATAGACAGAAGAGGCAATGAAGGTATGAAGATGTGAGGTGCTTCTGTGGAATGCTTTGAGTAGCTTTAAATGTGTTTAAGTGTTTGACTAATATTATCCAACATCCCAAAAAAGCAAAGAATACAAGACCCCTTAACCATAATTTTAAATAATCTAATGAAACTGGTCTGTAATTTTCTCAGTTTAACTCATCTGTAAATGATTATTGAATAAGTCCATTTATCTTTTAAATGATTTTCACTAGAATTATGTGATACCACTCACAAACAAATCTTCCAAAATTGATATACAATGATGTTTTAACTACAATGTACTGCCAGAGGTGGAGGTAAAGGCATCTAAGAGGCTCTTAGATAAGCACATGGATGTAAGAAAAATGGAAGGCTATATAGGACAGAAAGATTAGATTGATTTTAGAATAGGCTAAAAGGTTGGCACAACATTGTGAGTTGAAGGATCTGTACTATATACATCAAACACAGGAGGCTCAGAATTACATTAACCATTTTGGCTTTAGTTCAGCTGCTGTCAAAACCTTATGTATGCCCCTATCTTGCGTCTTTGCTAACCTGACCAACACCTAATTGTTCCTGTCAACTTTACCTTCCATATATCTGAGGTAGGACAGGAATCTGCTTCCCATCCCATCTTGCAAAAAATCTTGTTGATCTGTTACTCACGTGCAGCGTAGCAGCTTACAATTGAGCACTGACTCTACTTAAACATTTCATTAGTGATTCCAAACCTAGGCATGGCTTAATCTTTCTCCTCCTCCTCACATCTAGGAATCCCGTAATTCTGACTTTGTGATCATCCCCAAGATTAACCATTGCCTAGGCCCAAATGCCTGAATTCTCCATAGATGTCACCTGACCTGCTGAGCTCCTTCACACCATAAACCTTTTCTTTACACCTAACAAAGCCACTGATCATTTTATCTCCTTATATCCTTTGGCAAAGTTTTGTTTACTGACAATCCTCTGAAGAGCTCCGAGATTTTTTTTTAATAAAATACAAGTTGTTATTGTAATAGAATTTTTGGGATCAAATAAACATTGAGTAGTAAATATTTACATTTAATTCTAGTACGATGTTTTGTAATAGCTATATTACAAATGACAGTGCTACAAGGGAAAATATTTTGGCTGCAAAAAGTTGTAAGAGCTTATTGTAATACATAGTTAGAAATTTGTAGAGGGTTTACGTACACTGTGCCAACAGGTATCAGGCTCATTCAGTTGTCCGTAAATAGTTATTTAGCAAATTTGTTGCTGCAGCCTGAAGAACCCACTCAGCATTTCAGAAACCGCTTCTTTCCCATCACCACCAGATTTCAGAATAGACAATGAATCCGGGTACATGAGCTCACTAATTATTGGCTCTCATTTTACACTAATTTTTTAATTTCTTATTGTAATTTTTTAAATTATTATGTATTGCAATGTTCTGCTACTTCAAAACAGCAAATTTCACAACATATGTCAGTGATTTTAAACCTAATTCTGACTCTGAATTTGATTAATGGCACCATCACCATTTCTTCCCCCCACCTCCCACAACAAATGATAGCAGAGCTTCCACATTCACTCAGGTGTGCATCAACTTTCTAAAGCCAGCATACTGAACCAAGGAAGGGAGTGAGCCAACATTGTTCAATGGATGCTTTTTACAAGAGCTGAAAATTCTGAATAACCATTACTTGCATTGAAAAATTAGATACTTATATTTCAGGAAAAACCCTTCTGTAAAGCAAATGGGATTCAAAAATTATAAATCACTGCATAAATATAAAGTAAAGTGACATACAGAATTTTAGAACACAATTTTCTAATTATGAAGAATAAACAGTGGAATACCTTGGAGAGCGATGACTTTAGTTTTCCTACATAATCCCAAACTGTATGGGGTGAAATCCGGCCACCGATGTGAATTGTGTCAGGCAAATCCTAACAAAACAGAAAGATTGTTAAATCATAAAAGCAAATTACTCTCTGTGGCACCAATTTTGTTATCAGTGATAATAATAAAAAAATCTAAACTTGCTCCACAAAAATGCCGAGTTTCATCACATTGACAATTTATCAGTTGATGTAGTTATTGACAAATTGTCTTTTGCCATCAGAAGAGCTAGAGGTATTGTTTTGGATTCCTTCATCTGTTCACATGGGTGTTTTACTGAATACCAATTTGCCATTGGTTTATACCATGACTAAATGCCCACGTGCAAGGCAAACTCTACAGGTAAAGAAATCAATCCCAAAGTGAGGCATACCCTCAAGTAGGTGGACATTTTGTTTTAAAGTGCCCTTAGTCCTGGCAGTGAGCTCATGGAGCCATTTCATCTAGCCCCTCTTGGTGTTAAATCCCCTGATGTTTGGAACTATTGTCACTATCCCAATTATTATTGACTACACAAACTTTCACTTTTCAATAGTAAATAAAACTGAGAGAATTCTTAAAATTGGTAATTACAGCAAGTGGGGATGTACAAGGGGTGATTGATAAGTTCGTGGCCCAAGGTACAAGAGGTCAATTTTAGAAAACCTAGCACATTTTTCAACATAGTCCCCGCTTACATTTACACACTTGGTACAGCGGTTGTGGAGCATACAGATCTTGGACCTCCAGAAAGTGTCCACAGCATGGGTGATTGATAAGTTTGTGGCCTAAGGTAGAAGGAGATGAGTTATACAGCTCTCGTTACATGCACATGCAGTTCAACTTTTTTGAGTGACTGCAGAAAGTTTGAAGTTAATAACTCATCAGGGGTGGTTGATAAGTTGTTGGCCTAAGGTAGAAGATGAGTACTAACTTCAAACTTTCTGCATAATCACTCAGAGTTTAACTGCATGTGCATGTAATGAGAGCTGTATAACTCACCGCCTTCTACCTTAGGCCACAAACTTATCAATCACCCGTGCTGTGGACACTTTCTGAAGGTCCAAGATCCGTATGCTCCACGACCACTGGACCAAGTGTGTAAATGTAGGAGGGGACTATGTTGAAAAATAAATGTGCTAGGTTTTCTAAAACTGATGACTCCTACCTTAGGGTGTGAACTTATCAATCACCCCTCGTAAGTGGAGATATATGACAATGATGACAATGAAATGGAAGAATGTATCAACTGTGTCAGAATTTTGTCAATCAGTTTGGTGATGCAGAAAAGCAACAAGTATACATGGCAGTCACTAATTTCAATTAATTTTTTTAAAAAACTTACAGTAACCATGTCCTTTTCTTCACCGCATCTTAAGTATTTTTATAATGAATAGGTCTTAGTTAAAAGATTTGTTGGGTATTTTAAAAATTAAGTCTACTTCAGACTAAAATGTAGAAAAGCTCAACTCAACAATTCCAATTCAAATTAAATTTTTAAGAATCATATTACTACACTAAGTGCTCTTGAAAATAAGAATGTTTGTAAAATCTGAGGACAAAATAACAAAAGAAATAGCTTACAATAGCTAATTTCATGTAAAAATTGTACTATCATCCCTAGGCTGATTATACCTTGTATCCTAAATAGAACTGAGACGCTCCAAATATCAACTCTTTTATGATGCTTTTAAAGTGAAATTCAGGTTTCAAATTCCAATTTCAGGACTGTTTCTATGAGAGTATTAGAAAAGCCCTTTCAACTTTTCAATGCCCACAAATCTAGTAAAAATCAGCTTCTTTACAGATTAAAACATATTCAATCATTACTTACCGAAACATTCAAACATTCTGATTTTCCAGGGTGCAGTGCTGCAATAAGCTTAATTATTACAATTGCAACTTCATGTGCATGGGCTGAAGGTCAACTATTAAACACATATGCAACAGGGATGGTGGGACAAAGACTTTCTTACCTCTACAAGATAGTCAATAGATCCAGAGACTGGGTAGGCTTTTGTAACAAACTTTGCCACACCATGCATATTGATGAATCCTTTCCAAATTGTATCCAGGTGAGACAGAAACGATGAAGTATCCAATTCCACTTGAGTCTTTGACTCTGAAACCCTATTAGTAGAAAAAATCAGTCAGAAAAATCAGAGATCCTTCCTTCTATTTTACCTGTTTTCAATCAATAGGGGAAGTGGGCAAAACAGCACATCTATGACTCTGGCCCACTGAAATCACAAGACCAGCAATTTTCATCTCAGCTTTTGTTTAAGTAATGACTCAAATCCAGTCATCATATCCTCTGTTGCTCTGGTCATTACTACCATACACCCCCTGCTGTTCTTGCACATGAACACATTTTACATATATGTACATGTACAGAACATTAACCCTCTACTCTGGCATAATATCTCCCTTTTAAAACATATTTTATCTGACTTTCTTCACTTACTCTCACAGAGTAAGAATGACCACCAGACTTTATTGCCAATCAGGATCCCAGGTGCATTTGATTTTCCACAATGACTGAATGGGTTTTCTTTTGATTACAGTTGTATTTCCAATTTAGTAAATGTGCTTTCTGAATATCTGTCCCCATTTGAAGAATTTAATCTGCCACTTATCTGCTTAACTGAAGAAAATTCACCCTCAGTTATCTTTGCAGAACCTGAAAATTTAGCCAGTGGCCAATTCATAAAAGAGCCGCTGAAACATCTTCCCAAGTTATCAACTTGGGAACTTGAGCAAGTTATCAAAAGGGCTTTTCCAGTATATCAACTGGAAGCAGAACACGGCACCTTGAGCTGTAGCCACCATTCAGTGGCTTAACAATTCTAACACAAACTCTGTGTTCCCATCTATTCCAGGTAAACATTCACCCTCTTGCTTATCAAAAATCTGCCTAAAAATATTTAAAGCCTCTTTACCTTTTGTTTATTGCCCCTAATCTCTTTATGCCTCATCTTAATCACAGCTGTGTAAATAATGAATATGTTTAGCCAGCAGCAAATTAAAATGTGCATGACTATGCTTGTACATGTAGTGTCACTAAGCCATAAATTGCAGAATGGATTATGTGCTGAGGTAATTCACAGACTTTTTCCAGCTCCTCCACGTTTGATGGAGCCTTCCTGTAAGCCAATTCAGGAAACGGAAAACCCTATTCCTCTCCTGTTGGATGTCAATGCTATGAAAGTGGAATGCCATCAATTAAGCTTTTCTCCACATGAAGAACTGTTTAATTCTGTTGAGCAGGTTAGAAGACCTTGCAATCTTCTAATTAGAGCTACTATAACACACAAGGAACCCTCCAGCCTACTATTTATACATGGGCTCTGTAACTTCTTCCAGCTCAAGGTTGGCCCTGCAGGTTACAGTTCTTGAAGTAAATATTGTACAGTTTACATGTGATGAGGAATTCTGCTGTGCCTCCCACCTTCCCATTTTCAGCACTCAGTGCCTGACATGGTCATCCTTGGGGTGTCAAAGTTTTGTCCTCTCCCTTTTTCAGAAGATGGTTTATGCTGTTCTTTACAATGGTTAATCACCACAAACTGACCCGTGAATCTGTTTTTAAACAGTACAACATCTGCAGTCCTCTGGCATGGCTAATGTGACCAGACAGAATTTAAAACTGCTATGAGATCCTTCTGAATCTCCTTCCTTGACTAACAGATTAGGATAACTTTTCCAAGCTGTTTATTTGTTCACTTATCTTGTACTCCTTTACCTCATTTCAGCATGCTTAACCTATCGGATAGTTCACCTTGTTCTGCTTTAACAATAAAATCAATATTATTCTACTGATAAAGAAACAATCATTAGACTTTTAAGACACAGGAGCATTATTAGGCTATTCAGCCCTTCGAGTCTGCTCCACCATTCCATCATGGCTGATTTATTAACCTTCTTAACCCCATTCTCCTGCCTTCTCTCTGTAAACTTTGAAAGACTGACAAATCAAGAACCTATCAATCTCTGCTAAAGAATCACGAGGCAGTTTGTAGTGCAAATGGCCAGAACCCAGAACAGATTGATTGTCAGAGTCAGACAAAAGAGAACTGGGCTCTTCAGCCCACCTCCAGTGATTATTTTGCCCACATTAGGTCTATATGCTTCTATGTTTTTGCCTATTTAAATGTCTCTTAAACAGTGATTGTAATTTGCACATGCCCAAACATAGTGCCCACCAACTAGTCGCATTTACCCACATTTAGCCTATACACTCTAAACATTTCATATCCATGTACTCACTCAAATGTTTTTTGAATGCTGTTGTTATACTCCCTGTAACTTGGTCTTGTTTACGCTGGTGTCACACTGACCTTTGGTTTTAGTTCTGATAGTTCTGGCTTTTACCTTTGGCTTCTTAGAAGCAAGCTTGTCGTCCAGGCCTGGAACTTTACCTAAAAGTGTGCAACCATACCTTTCCTTTTGCGTGTAGTTCTAGTCACCACACTACACTCCAAATGCAGTCTAACCAGTGTTTTGTATATTCCAACCGTTATACTATAATCCCATGAAAGGATGCCATCTTCATGATTCTACCCACCTATGTTGTCACTTTCAAGGAACTATGGATTGAACTCCAAGGTTCATCAACATCTATTAGTGCCCTGCCATTTATTGTATGCGTCCTATCCTTATTTGACGCTACAATGTATCACCTCACATCTCCTAAAATCTAAACCTTTGGTTTTGAATGTATAGCTTTTTGTTTACAAAGGGCAAAATTTAAGTACTGTATGGGAGAAAGAAGCAAATGACTAGAACAGAGAATTAGCTTAGATAGATGTGTAAAGCTGATTAGAATTTCTCTCTCAATTGTAATCAGACCTTTAAAACTTTAAATCCCAACTGTTATATCTATTGGATGTTTGGCAATCAATTGAAACACAGCACAGTACAAGCCTTTTAGCCCACAACGTTGTGCCGACCTTTTAACTAAGATCAATCCAACTGTTCCCTCCCACATAGCCCTCCATTTTTCTATCATTCATGTGCCTAAAAGTTTCTTAAATTTCTCTACTGTATCTGCCTCTACTACCACCCTTGGCAGTGTGTTCTACACTCTGTTAAAAAAAAATACTACCTCTAATATACTCCCTATTTATGTTTAAAGAACACATTGGCCCAAAGACATCAGTGAGACCTGGTGATGTTAACTCAGTGACAAATGGATGCATCATCAGCCACCTGGTTTCTGAATTGAAAGATATCCTCACACCTATATGAAATTATATTGTATGTAATAATGCCATATTACTATGACAGCTATATCTGGGTTAATAGATCAGACTTCTCTTTACACACCTTCCTGTTGACATTGAGTAACTTTGCTCAGTTTTTGCTAATGGCTTTGAGAGTATAGATTTTGGAACTGCCGGTAACAAAATAGATTTTGGTAGATCGTCATCCTCTTTTTTAACAGAAGCTTTCACTGACTCAGAAATTGAAGATGAAGACAATAGAGTCTTTGGGACACTAGGAACATTAAGGCTGGATGCTTTAATGATGGATGGTGTGTTGTTCTCAGCAGCTCTAGTTGGGTCATTAAGTGGTGAAGTGAAGGAACCGCTGATGGATGTCGATGTTGGCTGCGTAGCAACTACGTTGGTAGTTGGTGAGGTTTCTGATACACTGGAAAGTGGGGTCATTTCTTGCGTTGAAATGAGCTGTTCATTTGGAGAAGCAGTCACGGTTCCTTGGTCTTGTTCTTGCTGATACCTCATGTTGGATCTCGGTTTTGGTTTCGGTTCTGGTTTTCTGGCTACCACTTTTGGCTTCTTAGGCACCGGGTCATCATCTGAAACTTGAACTTTACCTAAAAGTGTGGAAATTGACATGTGAGATAACTTAATCCTTGGACTTTAAGTAAATGCTCAGTTTTTCTACAATATGTGCTGTATTCCTGGAGTCATACCCACTTCATTGTTCTCTCGTTCACTGTACCCAAGCAAAATAGTCCCAATTTTTCATTAACCATCTAGTGCTAAAGGAGCTGCTGCACGTCTCACCACATTTATATTTATTGCCTCATAAGTCTTGTCAAGTTCCCCTATGTTGCTATCTGAATTTAATCACCACCAATCCAGGCAATACTTTTATCATGGCTTTATAAATTACATCTACAGTACTGATCAGTCTAAAAACTATTAAACAGATTTACCCATTAGCTTAAAACCCAATTAACAGAAATATTGTAGGTATACAGGAAGAGAAAGTATGTTAAGCACCTGTCAGAGTGGTATTGGTACTTGAATAAGTTTTTTTTTAAGCTAGCTGTGAAGTAACTACATTGCCTAGAATGATGATCGGATATATTCCCGAATTGGAAAACCTTACATTATTGGGTGAGAGCAGGGAGATATGGGATTTATTCAAAGTTCAAAGTAATTTATCAAAGTACATACATGTCACCATATGCAACCCTGAGATTCATTTTCTTGTGGGCAATTGCAGTGAATACCAAGAAACAAAATAAACAAATAAGCAATAAATATCGTGAACACAAGATGAAGAGTCTATAGGTAGTGGGAGCAGTTCAGTTTTGGTGAGTGAAGTCATCCCTTCTGGAATTGTGTAGTTCTCCTCTCTGGAACTGGAAATCTGAAATTCAGTAGCACTTTTAAAAAAAACCCCAGATGTGATCAACTTAAAAAAAATATTCTCTAATGCTCTTGATGCATAAATTTTATACAAATTATGAGGTAAGAGTGCCACTAACAGAGGAAAGTCACTATAGTTGGGTCTCTGTGACTGAGAAGGGAAGGGGGAGAAGAGGCACTCTTTGATGATAGGGGATTCGTTAGTTAACAGACAGGAAATTCTGTGGCGAGAACAAGATTCCCGGATGTAATGTTGCCTTCTGGGTGCCAAGTTCTGGGATATCTCGGATCAAGTCCTTAGCATTCTTAGGTGGGAGGGTGAACAGCCAGAAGTCATGGTCCAATGACACGAGTCGGACGAGTGACAAGGTTCTGCATAGGGAGTTCAGCGCCAAGTTAAACGATAGGGCTCCAGGTTTGTGATCTCATGGTTGCTACCTGTGTCATATGCTAGTGAGGCCAGAACAAGGAAGAATTAATACATGGCTAAGCAGTTGATATAGAAGAGAGGGCATTAGATTTTTGGATCAATGAGCTCTCTTTCAGGGAAGGTGGGACCTGTACAGAAGGGACGTTTGCACCTGAACTGGGGGTGGGGGGGGGGGGTCTAATATCCTAATGGGAAGGTTGATTAATGCTGCACGGTGGGCTTTAAACTAGAGGTGCAGGGGGATGGGAACCACTGTGCCAGGACAGTTATTAGTGAGGTTGTTAAGGCAGATATTGGTAAGACCTCAAAGAAAGTTAGGAATCAGAAGGTTGAGCAAGGTGCGACAAAATCGAATAGGGTGAATACAAGATAGAAGGTGCTGTATCCGAATGCACACAGTATATAGAGTAAGGTAGATGAACTTGTGGCACAGTTGCAGATAGGTAGGTATGATGTTGTAGACGTTACTGAATCATGGTTGAAAGATTATAGCTGGGAGCTTAACATCCAAGCTACATGTATTGAAAGAATAGAACAACTGAAATGGTTGACTATTTTCTAAATGGAGAAAAAATACAAAAAAACTGAGGTGCAAAGGGACTTGGGAGTTCTTGTGCAGGGTTCCCCAAAGGCTAACTTGCAGGCTGAGAGTGGATGGCAAACTCAATGTTAACATTCATTTCAAGAGGATTAGAAAATGAAAGCAAGGATGTAATGTTGAAATTTTATAAAGTACTGGCGAGGCCTCGGAGCATTGTGAGCAGGTCTGGGTCCCCATCATAAAAAGGATGTGCTGAAACTGGAGAGGGTTCAAAGGAGGTTCATGAAAATGATTCCGGGATTGAACGGCTTGTCATACGAAGAGTGTTTGATGGCTCTGGGCCTGTATTCACTGGAATTCAGAAGAATGAGGAATGACCTTATTGAAACCTAGCAAATGATGGAAGGCCTTGATAAAGTGGATGTGGAGAGTATGTTTCTGATAGTGAGAGAGTCTAAGACCAGAGGACGTAGCCTCAGAATAGAGGGGTGTCCTTTTAGAAGAGATGAGAGGAATTTCTTTCGTCAGAGTGGTGAATCTGAGGAAATCTTTGCCACAGGCAGCTGTGGATACTGTCTTTATGTATATTTAAGGCAGAGGTTGATAGATTCTTGGTCAGGGCACGGAGGGAGCTGAGACAAAAATTGGCTCAGCTATGATGAATAGTCAGAGCAGACTCAATAGGCCAAATGCACTAATTCTGCTTCTCTATCTTAAGGTCTTAGAACATCTGTAGTGTGGTAAAAAAGAACTCCAAATGTGTATAGTGTTTAACACAAATGAATGGCTTTTCAGATCTTTTTTACAGGGGAAATTAAGTCCATATACTGTAGTTTGAGAATCATGCATAGTCCAAGGAATGAGACTCAATACCATCAAATGATCCGGATGTGTTTACTATGAATCTAGTGGCTTCACAGTTACCTTTATTGACACTTATATTTCCATATTAATCTATTCAACTGAATTTAAATTAACCTGCCACAGTTGGATTGTAAGAAAAGTGTTAAGTGTAATTCCTCCTAGGTATATACTGAAATAAAATGGAAGTCTGTGTGACAAAATGGTGATACCTTGGAGTGGGATTGTTTTGAGAAAGTACCAGGAAACCAGTGCACTGCAATGTTTTGAAAAAGTCGAGGAAGTCTGCAGCCATAATAGTGGAAAGTGGTGAAAAACATGTTCATGTGGGCTGAAGGTCATAAGAGATAAGCAGGGGCGTGGTGCAGCTGGAAAAGTACCATTGTAGGGGGTTTTGAAGGGTATAAAAAAGGGCACTATTTGTGCAAGGGGAAGAGACCTTTGTCAGGCTAAGTCACAAGTGATGCTAGTACTAAAAACCGGAGAAGATCGGGACAAATATCTTGAGGGAGTCGAGTATGGAGGGAGGGAGAGCAGGGGGGAGGGGGGAGAGAGGGTGAGAGAAGCTTGTGAGAGATAATCCAATCTGTGGGTCCCCGCCAACATTGCAGAGATCAACCTGCCTACTGGATGACAAGTATTATTATGACTGCTACACTACTGTAGACTTGTTTTTCTTTTGTAGTGAATATCTGCTAGTTCTAATGAAGTGTTCCCTTGTGGCCTTGAACACTTGTGCAGTGTCTCCTTTGTATGTAAATGCATACACGAATATTGTAAGCTGAGTAAGAACACAGAATGGATTTTAAAATGATTTTCGTTACAGTAGTCCACTTCCCTGGATGGGTTGTGAATCTACAATCAACATTGTCTTACTTCATAGCACGATGAAATTGAGCAATACACATAAAACGCTGGAACAACTCAGCAGGTTAGGAGGCATCTGGTATCTGTGTTGCAGTGGATTTTGCAAAATCTCGAGTTTGTTTTAATTGAACATGTTTTATTTGCACTGAGTGGTGTTCATGATGTGTCAATATGTCTTTTTGCTGCTTACCTGTACAGATCCTGCAGTTCAAATCAAACAGGTGGGCTCGATGCTCATTTGTCGTATCTTTAAGCATGTTGCTGAAGACGTCAGGCAGTGGAACGTTGGCCTTCTGAGCAGGATGTGCATCTTCCTGCTCCTGAAGAGCACAAACAAATGTTAATTGTTTTGGAAACTGATGGATAAATATCACATATTCACAACTACAATTACAAACTGCAGACAGAAAATCATATATAATAAAACAATAATGTATGCATTACATGCACAAGATTAAATTTAGAATGCATTGGATACAAGTTCAATAGTAATTTTCAAAAGGGCATTGGTAAAGTACATGGAGAGCAAATTTACTGATAGACAGTAAAATTGGACACCTTTAAGTAAACATTAAGATTTATAACAGGCATTATGTAAAGGCATCCACTATAGAGCCACCAAGGACTCCCCCCCCCCCCCCCCCCCGGTGAATCATACTACTATTTGGAAACAAAATAAAAATCATATGTAATCTTTACTAACTTCCTAAATTTACTTTCTAAATGTCAGTTATAGACTTAATCCTTGTTAGCAGAAAACATTTGGATTCACAAGTTCCTGTAAATAAAAAACAGATGCTACAATGACTCTTAATTTGCCAGTGATTCCCCATTTCAACTAGCGCCAGTGAAACTGCTGTTCAGTACAGAAAGTGAATAGGCAAAAAATATCAGCTACCTTGCTTTCAATCCTAATTTGAAGTGAAACTGCACGATTAAGTACCAACTTCTCATTGCTATCTATACACACAAAATGCTGAAGGAACTCAGCAGCATCTATGGAAAAGAAATAGTCAACGTTTTGGGCTGAGACTGTTCAACGTGATTGGAAAGTAAGAGAGAAAAAGCCAGAAGAAAGTTGGGGGGGGGGGGGGAGAGAGAGAAGAAAAGAAGAGGGGATGAAGTGAGAAGCTTCTCATTGCTAGATTCTCCCCAGTCAATAAATTGTTTACATTGGGAAGCAAAACGCAAGATTGGGTGGATGCTTTGGCGATAACACTTCCATTCCATCTGCAAGGATGACCTCAAGCTTCCCAGTGCTTGTCATTTTAAATTATGATCCAACTGTCACTAACTTTTTCATCTGTAGTTTTTGCTTCTTCCTTCTTCCAATAATGTACCTCAGTTAAGTTTCCCACTGGAGTGGACAAATTATGGTACTAAGGGAAAGCAGTTCAACTTTCATCATTTGGAATTTTTTTTAAATCACAGAGGACAAAAAGCACAGGCATTATGTATGGTTCTCCAACAATGAAGATATAGTATATGAACCACAGCATTCCACTCACCCATCTAAGAAGTATACTTACGAGACCAGGAAGGAAAAAAAAATCACTCTATGTATTTCAGGATCCATCCCTAAACAAGGGGAGTTATGATTGATGAAAATCATCACTGCCTCCAGCATAAACGTGCCTGACTATGGTTAACAGTACTTGAAGACCAAAACACAAACTGTGCACTAAGTTCACGATTTACTGAATAGCAGTTATCCAAAAATTCTGCACAGCAAGAGAAACAGAGCAAATAACTAGAAACTCAATAACACGACGGAATTTCCGATAAACTCTGTAAAATCTTCTGAGTGCATGGGTAGAATAAGGAAATATTCGCATCCTGTCCTAGTACAATACACATCCTTTATTATTCTTTAACAGCTTCAAAAGCCTGCATTTCAGTTTTACTCCTTGCCCATCAGATTAGACATGCCTAGGCATCATCCCTGATGAAGATGGTGGAGTTTGAAATGTCAGTTAAAATCATTACCTATACACAGCTGGAAGCTTGAGAAGAGTTTATTTGTCATATACGCCAGGAAGGCACTAGATCCTTTTTTACAAATTGAAAATACATAGGATTTTTTTTAAATGTAAAAGTTTTTCATCAGTACCAAGTTTTATTAATGTTACTTAAATAAGTTTGTTCTAATGAAATTCTAATTTTCCAAATAATTGTTACTGATGAGTGAAACACTTCACAAAGGCCATCTTTACCTCAGGCCAATTTCAGCTTACAATTATTTTCCCAGAGGCCATAACATGCTACTGATCTAATTTGTATGTCAAGTTCCCTTAGAGCTGTGTTCTTAAAGAACTCCACTTTTGTTCAAAATTAATAAACTACCTTTGTACTAATTGGTCAACAAAGAAAGCCCAATTTTATACAAGTATGAAGAATGCCAAGTAGCATTTACAGATACTGAAGATAATTATATCGTGGCAGGTGACTTACAATATATTATAGTCAAAGTTCAAGCAAAGTTATTAAATATGTATGCCTATATAAAAACCATGATTATTCAAATGATAATGCCTTCAGCCGTACACTCTTAATACAGCAGAGACCCTTGCAAGTATTGAAAATTCTGAAATGTTTGTCAGAACTCGTGAGGGAACTTTGGACCAAACTATAATTACAACAAAAAGGTTATCCACTGTGTATTCCTTCAAAACACTATGCTACAACTTTTCCCTCATATCACTTGCATCCAAATTGCATTGAACAACCAAAGGTAATTTAAGTAACTGAACCCATTTAGAAATGGTTGTACTTGGTGTCAATTCTAAACCCACTGCCTTAAATTACTGCATATCTCAATGGCACATGTGCACATTTTTTCTTCAAAATGTAGATGTGAACATTTTCAGTATTATTTATCTTTCTAAAGATGTTGGTGTGCACATTTCTTGAATAGCAGATGTACCATTTTGAACAGCATGTGTGCTATGTGCAAGTGCCTAGCCTTAGAAAACTAGCCAGAATTCAAAGATAATCCTGAATGCTATCACTTTTTAAAGGATTTGCCCAAATGACAGTTTCCATTTCATAATAATGCATTCGGCAGTTAAACCCTCTAGATGTTGGGGCAATCCTAGTTTGGTAGTTGATCAGAAGGCATGATGTGCTTGTATACTTCGAATTTGAGCGAAACACAAATATCTTCCTATTATGGTAATTGAGTAAAAGCTTCTTGCCAAGGGCTCCCTATCAACGTGGATAAAATTAATATATCCACACATCAAGACCTGCAAATTTCAACCTATGAGCACTGAAATATCACCATTTTTAAAATAAAAATGTACTTGCTGTTGTATAATTAGTTTTGAGGAAATGCTTTAGCTGTTCCAAAATACTTCAATCACGATATATCTGGTATACAGGCCATAGGTTGGATTTGCAGGCTGATGACTATTTTAACAATTTGAGGTGTTTATCTTTTTTGTAAGAAAAAGAGGTAAATTAATTGGAAAAAAAAAATAAAAACACAAAATGCTGGCAGAACTCAGCAGGCCAGACAGCATCTATGGGAGGAGGTAGTGACGATGTTACGGGCCAAAATGTTGTCACTACCTCCTCCTGTAGATGCTGTCTGGCCTGCTGAGTTCTGCCAGCATTTTGTGTTTTTATTTATTTCCAGCATCTGCAGGTTCACTCGTGTTGCCTTTAAATTAAATGGTGATGTGGCTCCACCACCCCGTTCTTCTAGATTTTAGGATGTACAAAATCTTGACCAATTTTTCAAATATGGATGAAATTCTAAATATAACCTTTATATGTCTTATCAACTGGAAACATCTTACAGTGTTTGAGGGACTATAGGTTTCCTCCATGTTTCTCATTTAAAGTGATTTCCTTGGAGAAGTCATTGCTTTGTACAGTGGTCTCATAATGCATAGTCAAGCTTAATGTTTTGATGTCACTTTGATGTTCACAATGAAATATTTATTAAAGTAAGTCATCTTCAAAAAGTAATTGAAACCATTACATGTATATTTTTGAAGTGTATGAGAGGAACAAATGCAAGGCAAGTATTTGCCAATTTCCTCTTCATTTGGCACTTGCCCGTTCTCAGTCCACTCTTCACAAGGCAAGCTGTGTGCTCTGTTTAATGATCTGTACAAGTCTGGATGAAGAACTACTCTTCATATAGCAGGTTTCATATTTTTCCAGGTCATGGTGGAAGATTTTTGGAACACAGTGCAAGCAGCAGTGACAAATTTGCAGTAAATAACAGCAGCTAATTTTCTATGAGGCAACTTGATGAAGACATTAGCTAGGGAAAATGTCTAAACCAAACTGAATGTTCTATTAAATATAGAAAAATACATATTAAAGCCACATGGGGTTCTTGCTAGTACATTGTGGCCTGGGCAAACTGGTGTTGCATTTATGCCAATTAACTATCTGTTGGTAACCCAATGTATCCCATGAGATCTTCAGTACATATTTATGGGTGAGCTATCCATTATTAATAGGATCTCGTTTGGCACATAAACCTGGAGTATGGGTTTGGAGAGCGGTAGAAAATTTGGTTGCATCCTGCTTGTTCATTGGTGGCACTTCTTCAAATCAGTCTTAAAACACAACATAAACTTGGGACAAGGAAGCATAATTACAGTAATTAATATCACATGTCAGAGGGTGGAAATAGCTTTGGCATTCTTTTATCATCTGACGTTTACAATCATTAAGTTCAAGACTTAAGATGCATGGGACTATAAGGCATATATAGTGACCAAGGTTAGAGATCACAATATTGAGAGAAGAAGGATTTCTCCTCTCACAACTGAAACCGAGAAAATTCTATCAACTGTCAGGCTCCTGTTACAAACTTCATGATATGTAAAGACATTGATGGAATATGTAGTAGTCAGCAGAGCAAGACAGTCTGTGCAAGTGTTAAAATATAAAAATAGCAGGCTAGAACCTAACACAATATGCTAAAGATAGAAGTAATGTCTATTGCCAAATGTTCAAATAGCAACTGTAATTTGGTAATGGCTATGCCCTTAATTTGATTTGTGATGGAAGGATCATTAAATCCCACTGCAGTCTATGGAAAAGTTAACAATTGATGTTTTGGGCCAAGACCTTCTTGAGAAGGGTCTCAGCCCGAAACAAATTGCTTTTCCATAGATGCTGCATTCCTCAGCATTTATGTGTTGCAATAGACCTTTGCTTCCCATTTTCCTCAGATATACTGCAGGTGTGTATGGTATCTAATGGATTACTGGAGCACAAGCTAGTTTGTACATGTGACTATTGTTTTCTCACTCCTCCTGCACTAAGAAGCCAATTTCCAGTCAGACACCACAGTAATTATATTTTCTCCCAATGCACTGTGTAAAGACACAGTAGGCAATAGACCATTTACCCCTATCATGAGCTTCACTTGGCAGGTCAGATCGACAGCTTGTTTGAAGATCTTTGATGTAGCTTTGCACAATGAAGGAAATGTTGCGTGCAGGAAGGCAACAAATGTATGTTACATTTGAAATAGTATATTCTGCTTTAATGTGCAGTTGCCCAAAGGTTCGTAAAACTGCAGTTATTAATGTTTCCATCAGCAGAGACTTACTCAACTTTTTGAAAAGCACTTAGTAAGATGGCACCTTTTCATTGTGTTGTTTTTTAAGACGCATCAATCAAGGTCTAAAACTTTTTGCCGTAATTACTGTGCTAGAACTATTTCAAATGTATTGACAAACAACAATATCTGCAGACACTGGAAACCTGAGCAACATACATAAAATGCTGGGGGATCTCAGCAGGCCAAGCAGCATCTATGGAAGAAAGTACAGTTGACGAAGGGAAGATTTAAACTTCTTCAGGGTAGGCATCTCTGGAAGAGACTTTGCAGAGTAGTAATCCATCCTGCCGAAGGGTTTTGGACCGAAACATTGACTGTACATTATTTCCCATAGATGCTGACTGGCCTGCTGAGTTCCTCCAGCATTTTGTGTGTGTTGCTCAAATGTACTAACTCGCTTTTTGACTGCTGCAGAAGAATGGAATTATCGAAAGTGAAATATAAAAGCTGAGAGCACTACAATTCTGCTCTGTTATGGTTTTTCAGAAGGAGTGAGAATGCTGTCCTAGCCTTTTGGTTAGCAAAGATTAAACTCATCTGCAGAGATTAAAGGTACTGCAACAATACAAGATATAAGTGCAATTCCTCAACAAGATTGCTGTTTAATTTCAGATGCATTATTAATTTGGTTAGATTATATTTAAAAATGAGGTTTGTTAAAATGTTGCACCTCTTACATTTATTGATCAGGATGGATTTGGCATATTTCTCGTCTAGATATTAAACTGGTTAGAGTTATGTATTATCAAATAGTATTCCATTTCCCGCACATCCAACTCTTCCTTATTTCTTAGATGGAGTTCATACAAATCTTTAACTAATGGTGGTACCTTGACAAAAAAAAATGTGGTCAGGTGTCAAATTAGCAGACGTAAGATTTTAACTTGCAAGGTCGTAGGCAAAATAAACCATGCTCACTTTACAGCATTTTAAATTTAAATTGATGTTAACTGTTTTTTGACAATGAGCCAGATGACCATGGCCATAGAATGTTACCAACTACAGGAACCCACCAGGTGTTGTTTAGTAGTATTTCCCAAAATTCTGAATTTATAAAGGTGCAGTAGGATGGGAATACAATCACTTCTAAGCTGCCCAAAGATAAGCTGAAAAAAAAATTGTCCTGACATCAGTGGATTAACATTCTGGTAAATATTATTGGGGAAAATACTGCCTTTACAGAGATTTCAATTAGGTCACCAGAGCTGAATAAAGTGTGTCTCTGTGTGTGTTTGTGAGTGAGTGTGTGTGTGTAATCTTTTAAAAAAATACACTGTCTGAAGTAGAATGCCGGCTCCAAAATGTATGGATAACCTCTGTCAATTATTAACGATATTACCAGCTTCCTTAACTCTCTTGACGTTTAAATTTCCACATGAAGCAGCATAGATGTTAGGTTCAAACATGCATCCTCCAGGAAAGCCATGAAGATCTCAAAATTAGGAATCAAGAGCTAGGATTGCTTCTGGTGTCCTCAGCTCACTTAGATCAGCTGTATTCCGTGTCAGTGCAGCAGGCAGGATTTCAGAGCCACTAGAGAATCAGTATCGAAGGCAGCCACAACACTTTAATCTCTTGAAAATATACTCCCTTCATATTTTATGAACGATGCACACCTCATTATAATATCAGGCAGTGAAGTGTGATGTATTCCTACCTGTCAGAAACAGCGCACTTGGTTCTTCCTGGCAGTTCCCTTTTCTGGTGAGATTACTGTGTGTAGAGAGGCCCTTTAATGTGGAAAATGTACTATGCTTATGGCTATAGTTACACGTAGGAAAAGAAACAAACTGTGAAACTTTAAGTTGTTATATTACTGACATATTCTTTACCAGATGATGACCACTTTATGGAAGACAAAAAATTGTCTTTCTACCACTTAAAGAGAACTTTTATGCATAGACACCCAAGAATGGGACTGTGTTACAATTAATTAATAAGGACAATATTCATAGAATGTGCTTGTATTCGGTTAGATAAAGGTAAAGGAGTATTTAGTTGTGGTATTTATGACTGAAGGATTTGAAAGGATATAACAAGATATGGCCAAATAAAGTCAAGGATGCAGAGCTTTATAATTGGAACTTTAAGATACAACTCAATACAAAAAAAAAGGCAATGGAAAGTTGTAGCATTTGCCACCAAAATTTCCTAGATTGATAATCTTTGCCAAAGGAAAAAGAAAAAAATCAGGGTAAGAATGCAGGGAAGATTTGTTTCAGTTCAGGTGCAATTGATTCATGGGTACTTCAAGCTTTCTCCAGATCCCATGTTCCTTTACCTCTAAAAAATTAAATTTTAATTAAGCTTTATTAGAGCAGTTAGTATCTTCATTTTGTTGTAAAATGCGAGCTATATTCCAGTTGAAATAATATAATCTAGGATGGTATTGGGAAAGCATATGCACAACCATGTGCTATGCCACATTAATCCCATCTCTCGTTTATTTCACTCTCCCTCCCTCATCCTCCCAACACATACTTACTTGTTCTTCCTGGAGACAGCAACTAGTTTCATTTGTAAGCGACAGGAACTGAATCCATTTTGTCCTCATCTTTGAGGACAATCTCTATACCACTGCCTACCCATCCATAAATTATTTTTCTATCAAATTTACAAATACCTTGCTAAAATTCAAGTACAATACATTCATAGCCAAACTAATCAAACCGCAGGGCCCCTTACCACAGAAAGCTTGATTTTCAGGATCTTGAACTAGCTCTATTTGATTTTTATCCACATGTTGAATGATCTTGAAATGAATAATTTAATAGTTTAACCCACAAAAGACACCAATGTTTCCAGGTTCATTTTCACTCTTCCTTTAGAAATGATAGGAGCATTATCTTCCTCCCTTTGGATTGGACGGTCCATGTTAGAACGCTGCAAGGCTCATTGAATCCCTTTGAGTTTATTCAAATCTTCCAGAACTGGCACGTACAGTGTCATATATCTTTGCAATGGCCTCTGAATTTCTTCTCCTGTAAATTACCTTGACTTACTTTGTAAATAAAGGGGGTAAAATAATTTTGTAGCATCAATTAACATGCCTGAATTGAAATTTAGCAGTTATACTCCATACCCCAGCTTTCTTTCTCTACTAAATCACATTAAATTTTTGTCACTTCAGAGACAGTAAATACTGAAGCACTCTCAACTCTTGGCCATCTTTCTTCATGTCCTTTAATATTATCTACACAAGTTTCTCGGCAGTCCTGTTCCATCATGGAGAGTGTTTAATCTTGATACCTTTGCTTTGGAAGGAATTCACTATTCCTCCTTGAAGCAACTCCATTATTTTCTCTAGACTTAGCATGATGGTTTTAAAATTCCATTAATAGGCTTCCACTTTTTTCAACACTTATGTTGGAATTACGTAAGTCAGCTTAACTCTCAAAAATGTCTTTGTCTAATTGAAAACATTATTTCTCCTTAGGTTGCATTGGTTGTTATTGCAAACAACACATTTCATGGTATGTTTTGATAAATGTGATAAATAAATCTTGGGTTGAGATGTGGGGTTAGTGGAGTTGGTAAGCAGCTTCTTGGACTACCCTATATAATTAATTAATTCTGTATAAACTATTAAGTCTACTCAAAATGACTGTATCAGGTCTTCCCTTTTCTTGCCGTCTTCCTTTTGCCACAACGCTCCCGTAAAAAGAGCATCGATGATAAAGGCAGAATGTTAGCAATCGCAGCATATCACCTTGAAGAACTTGAATTGGACGCTCTAAATTTTCACAAAAACATCAATTCAAACCTGATGCAGAAGACATGGTGAGTGAATCAGAGAGACACTGTCAAATATTCGTGTGTAAATACTGAAATTTGAATGTATGTCAAAGGATTACTTCTATGAATCCCATTACAGAATATGCAGGACATCAAAATACTTCATTAAAAATTGTAAGTAATTTTTATTGATGACTCTGCATGTTGAATCAAGTAAATTGTATCTTTTGTGCAAAAAATAATTTATCTATTCAAAATTGCATCCATTCTTATACGTAAAGATACACAAAACCCATTGGAAGTCATTATAGTAAATGACATGAAGGACGAAGGGAGGATGGTGGGAAAGGCAGGGAGTGATGCAAACGAGATGCAGGAGAGTCAATAAATAAGTTATTGAAAGAATTAAGGGCATATTCCTGCCAAGGACTGTGTGGAAATGAATGGAATAGCAACAAATCAGACCAGTTTCAAAGCTCCCTTTCTCTCTTCAGATCTCTGCTTCTCATCCTTTTTTGAGATGGTACTTAAACCCATTGTTCTGACCAATCAATCACCATGTTTTGCTCTGGGTTAGTATCTTCCTGATTATACTTCTGTAGACATTTACTATTTCTCGTATTAAAGGTACTATATAAATGCAAGTTATAGATCAAATGGCAAATAGGAGCCTAAGAGAAAAAAATCTGTTTCTTTAAAGTGGTAATAACACAATACTTACTCTGAAACTCACTCATTCGGAACTTTATCAATTTACTGACCGATCTGCAGACAAACAAGACTGAGTACAGTTCCCCAACCTCACTCATATAGCCTAGTTCTCAGTCTGACTCACTCCTTCAGGATCATACATCAAGGGTTTACCTTTCTGCATGAGAAGCACTATCGCTGCCAGCCAACATCCATCATTCCAATGTGCTTGGTTCTTGTAGAGGCTAGTGGAGGTATTGGTGATGTTTCGTCCACCTTAGCTGTGCCAGCCTGTAATCGTTACTTAGCATCTAAAATGTGGAAGGTTCCAAGCCCAAATCCCCACTTCATTGTTCTTTAAGCCCTGCCGCTCCCTCATGTGTTTTTTTTTTAAATTTCTCATGGAAACATTTTGTTCATCAATTCCTCTTTGCCATTACTTATAGCTGGGGCACTTTTGAAAGCTCTACTGTTGCTGCAGTTGAGAACTTAGCCAAAACTAGGCAAGGCTGGGCTAAATTCTCTCATTTTCACTCCCATTAATCCTGCTACCTCACAGGGTAGGCTAAGCCCCTAATATCATAGATATATACCCTCTAGCTACACAGTCATAGCTATCTGTCAAAGAACACTAAATGCAAGACCCAAAATAAAGCAAACACTATACTGGAGATTGTTGGGATAAAAGACTTAAATGTAACAGAGAACTCAAGAAAACCAAGTGGGGGTATATGCTCCTGAAACCAATTTGGATGTACTTAGCAAACACGAGGAAATCTGCAGATGCTGGAAATTCAAACAACACAGACAGTCGTCAGGACTGTCCTGATGAAGGGTCTCGGTCCAAAACGTCGACAGTGCTTCTCCTTATAGATGCTGCCTGGCCTGCTGTGTTCCATCAGCATTTTGTGTGTGTTGTTTGGATGTACTTAGTAAGTTTTTCCTCCCGTCATTATTGCCACATCTGAGTCAGGAAGCACTTTGGCATACAAACATCACTCTACCACATTAGACCACAGGTTAAATGAAACATTCAAAAAGAAAACAAAACACCCTACTGTTACCCAGACACAAGGATAAGGTTTTGAAGGTTCTTCTTCAAAGGCAGAACATTTCTTAAGTGGAATAGTGAATAAGCAATGACTGAATCACTGACAAATAAGAGCACATTGGCACTTGCAAACCTGGGAACAGAAATTCAAGGATGTACTCAGACTGTGTAACTGGTAGAAGCTGAGTGAGAGTAGCAGCAATGCATTACTTTGTAAGGAAGTTTCTCAGGGAACACCAAACACAGAAATACAAGAGTTGTTTCACCTTGTGCACCACGTTACTGTTTAGAGACAATGAAGTAGAGAAGTTATGCAAAGGAAAGCTGTGTGCTTGAGTGTATGCGGTGACAACTTTTCAAACTTTGTACGTACATCAGCATCAGACATGGGTGGGGCCTCCTCCATATCTACTTCATGTGTGTTCGCTGCCCGGGCTGTTCCTTTGGTTTCACGATGCATTCTCTCACTTTGTTCCTGTGCCTGTGAAACAACATCATAATATGTCAAGGCTCTCATAGCAGTGAATGCACTATTGGTTCAACGCCAGGATTAACACTATTTGGAATATTTATCAGCACTAACATGTTCAGTTATCAAAAAAAAACATGGATGCCAGAAATCTGAAAAAAAGTGAATACACTCAGCCAGTCAGATAGTAAAAGTGGTGAGGCAAGCTGTTGGTCAGAATTCACTGACATGAACTGCTGAGTTGTTCAGCACTGAACATTGGCTTTATTTCCACTGAATATTGTTACTTCAGTCTAAATTAAAACTAGCTTATTATACTAGTTTAAAAAAAAAGTATTCTAATTGCGAGTTCCTTTCCACAATTTTCCATACAAAATTGGTGACCAACGCTATAAAAGCATGATAGTGATTTCCTTCATTCCACATGACACAACATCACAGAGGGGCACTTAATATCTGGAACCATACCAGCCTATCTACTTGCCACATAACCTCTATTATCTATTGTACCTATTATCCCTATTTTGTAGTGTACCATAAAGCACGCTTTTAACAAAGAATGAAATATACTTATGGCCAAGTTACCCCATCTTTCAAATCAGCAGAATTTGATGAATACAGTCTTGTTGGCAAAAACATAAGATCATTTTCTGCAAAATCCAACGAGGTGAACAAACAGCATTCAATTCCCTTCCATTTGGTATGACAAATGCTTCAGAACCTCACTGCCTGACTTGTTTTACCATGTTATCAGTTCAATGGTCTTCATACTAGCTATTCAAATGTTAAAATTAATTTTCATTATCCCACATAAAGAAGTCCTTTTATATCTTTTCTTAATCTTTCTTTTCTCCAAAAACAATCCCAGATTTAATTTTAATTTGGAATCATTCAATCGTTTTAACAAATTCACATTTTACTTATAGTGGGAGATGCAAATTTTCAGCAATTTACTTTAATTCATCCAATATACAGATACAATTCTGAGTGTAACTCAACTACTGAACCCCCACAGCCCTCTGCAGTAGAAGAGTACCAAAAGCTCACTATCCTCTGAGTGAAGTTTCTCATTTCCCACAGATGCTGTCTGACTGGCTGAGTGCATGTAGCATTTTGTGTTTCTTTCCTAATCCTGAGAAAACCAGATTTCCATACCACATCCTTCAGTTACACAATCAATAAGAAATGTCATGATACAGCAGTCACGACAAATTACATTACTGCCAACTGTTATCTAGGATATCTCAAGTAGAACTAATTTATAGAAAAGATAAAACTACTTTATTCTTTATTCTGTTTGTTCTCCTGCCATCAGGCAAATGTTACAGGAGCATCAAAACAAAAACCACAAGGCTACTAAACAGCTTCCTCCCACAGTCAGTCAGACCGCTAAATAGCTGCCCTACCTGACTCTGCTTTGGATACTTTTAACTTGCATTGGACACTTATAACTTGATTTTAACTGACATGTGGCTGTTGTGTTTTACTATTTATTGTTGCATTTGTTATGTTATGATTGCACTTGACCCTGGGAAACGCTGTCTCATTCTGCCCTGCAGAGCTGATGTATGGTTGGAATAACAATAAAGTTTTTGAATCATGAAGATGAATAATTTATCTAGTTTCTCTGGAGCTTAAACTAATGAGCACAATTTTTTTCTATCACCCCAACCTTTGAAAAAAGACAAATGCATCTTCATTAATTAATGTATGAGGAGCGTTTAATGGCTTTGGGCCCCCACTTGTTGTATTTTAGAAAAGTTGAGGGGTGGATCTCCTGAAAACCTGCTGAAATACTGAGAAGCCTAGATAGAGTGGACGTGGGGAGGAAGTTTCCAATAGTCTGGGACCAGAGGGCACAGCCTCGTAATAGAACATCCATTTAGAACAGAGGAGGAGGAGGAGGAGGAATTTCTTTAGTCAGGGGGTAGTGAATCTGTTGAATTCATTGCCACAGGTGGCTGTAGAGGCCAAGTCATTGGGTATATTTAAGGCTGAGGTTGATAGGTTCCTGATTATTAAGTGCATCTAAGGTTATAGGGTGAAGTCAGGAGAAAGGGGTTGCGAGGAAAAATAAATCAGCCATGATGGAATGGTGAAGCAGACTCGATGAACCAAATAGCCTAATTCTGCTCCTATGTCTTATCATCAGATTAATTATTTCCCTCTCCAGGATTTAATAATGAAGTACACTCCCAGAAAATACCGAGCTAGTACCCTATATATATGTGCAGGTACAGTCTGAGATGGCATGAGACATATATACATAAATCCTGAAAGAGTCACAAACAAGGGGCATAACTACAAAATAAGGAGCTGCTTATTCTGTTGCCATCTCTGATCAAATAATACAAGATTTAAGCTTTTACTTTGATCTTGAATTATTCCTAAAATTTCTTATTATTAATAACATTAACTGATTTAATATTCCTCACTATACACGAACAGAATCGTTGCATGGTCAACCTCTGGCTCAATTTGCAAATGCAACTTCAGTTGGAAGACTAACTGAACCTTATACTTTCTTGAACTGTTCCAAGTTTGAAAGTTACAGTACAAAACATTTACACTAATTCCATGGGATGAATTGAACTTTGCTCAATTGTATTTAACTCTCAAATATCTAAAAACATTCTATTATTTGGAATAAAAAAAAACAGAAGTTATCTTTTTAGTCCTTGACCTCCAATCCAATTTTCAGTCACTTCATTTATGCTTTGGACTGCCACTCCATCATCTCCAATAGACCCACAAGTATTAGTACAGTTAACTTGGAAACTTACTATTGATCCAAGCACTCTTTCCTGTGATGAGAGACTTACAATTCTCTTTTCCAATGTTTTTTGTAAAAAAAAACAGCGTGGGTTTAATTTTTCCAAGGAAACATGAATGCATACCCAGAACTGAATGTTTCACTCAAGTGTAAAATTAATACTCGGAAAATCTGAGAATATGTTGAACAAAAAGTTTACAATTTTTGGCAAACAGAATTGAAGTTTTTCTTTAAAACCTTGAATAATGAACATGAATTGTATTGACAGACCCCCCCCTGCTGGTAGTTTGCATATTTAATTAAGTATGAAAAGCATACTCCTGTACACTTGTGAAAAGCATTCTCCTGTAGTGTGTGGCTCCTTAATATTGAAAATATTCTTGAAGTTGTCTCCATAGGGCCCATAAGACATAGGAGCAGAATTAGGCCATTTGGCCCATCAAGTCTGCTCCATTATTCAATCATGGCTGATCCTTTTTCTTTCTCCTCCTCAACCCCATTTCGCAGCCTTCTTCTTGTAACCTTTGATGCCATGTCCAATCAAGAAACTATCATCTCTGCCTTAAATACACCAAATGACCTGGCGTCCACAGCTGCACATGGCAACAAATTCCACAAATTCACCACGCACTGGCTAAAGAAATTTCTCTGCATCTCTTTTTGAATGGACACCCCTCTATCCTGAGGCTATACCCTCTTGTCCTAGATTCTCCTACTATGGGAAACACCCTTTCCACATCACCTCCGTCAAGATCTTTTAATATTCAAAAGATTTCAATGAGATCCCCCCCATCATCCTTCTAAGTTCCAGTGAGTACAGACCCAGATCCATCAAATGTTTCTCCTATGATAACCCTTTCATTCCAGGAATCATCCTTGTGAACCGCCTCTGGACCTTCTCCAATGCCAGTACGATGAGGAGCACAAAACCTACACAATACTCGAGGTGAAGCCTCACCAGTGCCTTGTAAAGCCTCAGTATCACATCCCTGCTCTTGTATTCTAGACCTCCAGAAATGAATGCTGACATGGCATTTGCCTTCCTCACCACCAACTCAACTTGTAAGTTAACCTTCAGGGTGTTCTGCACAAGGACTCCCAAGTCCCTCTGCATCTCAGAATTTTGGATTTTCTGAGTCCACATATTTATTTCTACTACTAAAGTGCATGACCATGCATTTTCCAACATTATATTTCATTTGCCACTTTCTTGCCCATTCTCCTAATCTGTCCAAGTTCTTCTGCATACTATCTGTTTTTTAAACACTACCTGCCCCTCCACTAATCTTCGTATCATCTGCAAACTTGGCAACAAAGCCATCTATTTCATCATCTAAATCATTTATATACAGCTAAAAAAAAAGTGGTCCCAAAACAGACTTCAGCAGAACACCACCAGTCACTGGCAGCCAACCAGACAAGGATCCTTTTATTCCCACACACTGCCTTCTTCCAATCAGTCAATACTCTAACCATGTTAGTAACTTTCCTGTAACACCATGGGCTCTTAACTCGGTAAGCACCTTGTCAAAGGCCTTCTGAAAGTCCAAATATACAACATCCACTGCATCCCCTTCATCTATCCCACTTGGAATCTCCTCAAAGAATTCCAACAGGATTGCCAGGCAGGATTTTCTGTTAAGGAAACCAAGCTGACTTTATACTTTATATTCTATATACTGTACTTAAGCATGCAAAGAGTAAAGGTGCCAAAATAAATTTTGGTCGTACCACATATTGTTTCTTAATCTACAAGCATAAAGAAAATCACCATAGCGCATCAGCCCCATTAGAAACAGATCATTCTCGAATTATAGTTCCAAGCTTGTGAACCCTTTGCAGTTACCTGGTTTTCTGCATTAATTACTCTAAAAATGTGGCTTGATCTTCAGCTAACATAATCTGCCTAAACTAATAATATACAAACAATTGTACTTCACATCAATACTGAGTACACCATTTAAACAATCACAGTCTAGATTCAAAAAAGTATGTGACCGTCTGTGTTTATGCCTTCCACAAGAGCTATTTGTTCCAATCAATGAGATTAGATTGAAGGTGTAGGTTGTAGAGGTGCCCTGTCCTATATAGAAAAGACACAAAGCGAGGTTACTGACAGAGCCTGCTCTTCTAAAGAAAGATCTGTTTATGTGTACCATGCCTCGATCAAAACAACCTTCAGAGGACCTTAGAAGAATTGTAGAGATGCATAAAGTTGGTAAAGGCTAGAAAAACACTTCTAAAGGAACACTATATGTACAATAGTCCACGGCAGAAATTGTCTACAAATTCAGTATTGTTACTACTCTCCCTAGGAGTGGGTGTCCAGCAAAGATCACACCAAGAGCACAAGTGCATTTCTGAAGGAGGTGAAAAAGAACCCAATGGTAATAGCAGAAGACCTGCAAAAATCTGTAAAACTTGCTGAAGTCTCTGTTCATGTGTCCACTCCAAGAAAAACACTGAACAAGAATGGCGTTTATGGAAGGACACCATGGAGGAAACCACTGCTATCCAAAAAAATAGTGTCAAGCTTGCAAAAGACCACCTGGATGTTCCTCAATGCTTCTGGGACAATGTTCTGTGGGCAAACGAGATAAAAGTTGAACTTCTTGGTAGAAATGCACACTGCATGTTTGGAGGAAAAGGGGCACTGAACAACACCACCAAAACTTTATCCCAACTGTGAAGCGTGGTGGAAGGAACATCATGGTTTGGGGCTGCTTTGCTGTCTCAGGACCTGGACAGCTTGCAATTGTTAAGGGAAAAATGAACTCAAAATTGTATCAAGACATTTTACAGGTGAATGTCAGAATAGCTGTTCAGCATCTGAAATTTAATACAATTTGGATGACGTAACAAGAAAATTATCCGAAACACAAGAGTAAATCAACAACAGAATGGTTTAAAAAGAAGAAAATTCAGGGTTTGGAATGGCCAAGTCAGAGCCCCGAATGAGATGCTGTGGCATGACCTGAAGAGGGCTGGTCTTGCAAGTTATCTCAGAAATATTGATAAACTGAAAGTTTGTATGGAGGATAGGTCTAAATTTCCTCCTTGCTGTTGTGCGAGTCTGACCAGCAGCTACAGGAAATGTTTGGTGGAGGTTATTGCTGCTAAAGTTATTAAATACAAGGGTTCACATACTCTTTCCAGCCTAGAATGTGTTGATTAAAGTACAATTGTTTGTGTTTGACTATTATTGTGACTTAGATAAAGATCAGACCACATTTTATAATTAATGCAGAAAACCCGGCAATTGATGAAGGTTCACAAACTTTTTCTTGCAACTGTTATGAAATTACACCCTAAGCAAATAATTCACCATTTATAAAATATAGACGATTATACACTATACTTACCTACAACTTTAACATGTATAAAATTAAACTGCACCCCAGAGCAGGATTCTCAACTCAGATACTCACAGATCTGCTCTCCTGTTCTCCCCAAACTGCCAGTTCCTTCGATTCTATTTCTTCAGGACTCATACGTACCAAATAGAAAGGAACAATCTCTTCCCGTACGACACGCCGAAAGAGCCCCTGCAAAACAAAACAGTTCCACTTTATTCAACTTAAAAGTGAAAGAGTAAGAAAAACAATTAATGAGATTGATAAAATAGTTAATGTACAAAAGCAAGTGGTTTTGTGTCAAATGCACAAAATAAGTGCCAAATTTACCACATGATGCAGAAAAGATACCTGGTTCCTGGGGTTCTTTAAATTGAACATGATACTCCGGTATCTGCTCTTGTACTTGCTGTGAGTATCTTGAAACAGGGTGAAAAGCTCTTTTTCAACATTCACGGCTATCCTTCCTATTGTGTCCTCAGTTACGTCTAGATCATCACAATCATTTACCCTGGGTTGTATAAACATAAATACATTTGGGTCATTACCTTGGCAACCAGGGCAGAGCCCTCCATCTCAAGAGAAAGGATTATGCATGACATATGCAGAGTTGGGTAGTGAATAAGATTGACCTACTGGGCACAAAGGATTACAGAGAGTATAAGTAACCTATGTCCAGCAACTAAAACAGTTTATGAACTCAGTGTTTGCTCGTCATAGGTACAAACACTACTGTTAAACTGTTTAATAATCCACAGCCAAGAACTAGGAATTTAGAAACCAGTGTTTGGGGAAAAAAATAATTCAGGTAATTAAATAAACTGGGATTAAAAAGCTAGCATTATTTACAAAGACAGTTCAGCAGCCACACATGGCAAATTAAACTTAAAACAGTTACATATGCCATTTTTCATTATAGTAAGAAAAATAATGTTTTCCCAAGTGTACAGAAGTGAAGAAATGGGAGACTGACAGGCTATTGGAAGGACAAAGTAAAACAGTTACTAGAAATACATTCTGAGTGTTTGGCTTTGCCACTGGAAACAAAGCAGAAAAGGGAATTGTGCTACTATCAAAACAGTGCCTAAACTTCAGCTGACAGCATAATCAATTTGGTTTAGGAAATTAATGACGGTCCCAGAGAAGGTGGAAGCAAAGTTTACTAGAATGGCATTAGGGCAAGAAACTTCATTCATGTGAAGAGCGAATCTTACAGGGGAAAAATTTAAGGTGACAGGCCAAAGAACCAGAGGAGAAAAAATAGTCAATAGATTGATAAAATTTGGAATATTGAGCCCAGGTGACTGGTGGAAGTAAAATTCATTCAAGTACAGATTTGTTTGTGTCTGCAGAAAGCCTTGTAGGTTTGTACGGGGAAAACAGAATAGGTAAATCAACTTGATAGCTCTTGGTTGCTGGCACTGGCAAATGGACTGAATAGCTGCCTCCTGTGTGATTTTTCTTTAAACACACTGAATGCTCTCCCTCTCTTGCTTTTTGCTATGCTTAGCCCAATCTTAGGGTTAAAGCAGTTACACAAGATAACGAACAAGGACTGAATTACACCAGGAAAGAGTCTGAAAACACCTGCAAATTTTCACAAGTTTATAATAGCTACACATGGCAAAAGCTTGATAATGCATAAACTGAATTGTTCCATTTTCCTAACCAGTTTTGCTTTGAAATATTCACCTTTAACTCAGTGTCGAGAATTCAAAATCACAAATTACTGCTTGTAGCATGCTCGTTTTCTCTGAACAGAAAACACTGAACTGTTACTGTGTCATTATAACCAGACACTAATTTCTTGCATGAGAATTTTTTTGTCCATAATTTTACTAAAACTTATAAGAGAAGGATTCTGTCAAAATGCCTGTCAAGCCTAATCATGCAGAAATTTGCCACGTAGAATTACCACCCAAAGATGCTAAACATTGTTTTAAAATCAAATGATAACTCCTAAATTTTAATAATAATGAACCACAGAATTGAAAGTTACTAAAATAAATATGGAAAGATAAACTTAAAAATGAGAATTGATACAAAGATGTCATTTCAATACGATTAATCCATAAAAATTCTGCATGTTAAACATGGCCCTTTCATAGATTGCAAATTGTTCTGCATTGAATTTCTCACCTTTTACAAAGGATTTCCTTCAGTGACCGGCGAATGTTGTGGCGGATTTGGGAATTAGATAATTGACTGGCATTTTTTACAGCAGTAACCGGAGGTGGTTTATCCACTGATTTGTTTGCTGTAGACTGCTCACTTGGAAGCACAGACTGTTTTGCTGTGGGGGTAGAGTGCTTTAATGGTATTCGGTATTCAGATCCAGCAATGGCTTTAGGTGAAGACTGTGACTTAGATGAAATTGGATACTTAGCTGAAACTTGTGGCTTAGGTAAAATTTTCTGTTTGAACAAAGTCTGTTTAGCAGTAAGTTGTTGAGATGCAGGAACAGGTCGCTTAGCTACAACACGATGTTCTGCAGTATTGACTGGCTGCTTCAATGCTGCAGCTGATGGCTTTGAGGATGTAGTTTGCATACTTGCATTAGACGGTTGTTCCACAGGTGCAGGATCAGATATCTTGGTGTCAACTGGACCCTCTCGTTGAACTATTAAAGAAAATACATTTTTCCAGAGTGAAACATATTGTGTGGTGTAATATTCTTGATGCACAAGTATTGCATCTTCATAAATGTGCATTTCAATTTGACATGAAAACCAAAAAGGACCTCAAAAACACATATCTTCGGGAAACAATTATTGTGGATTCACTGATATGGTCTTAAAGCTTCAATAACATGGCCTTATGAAGCTGGCCATGCATTGCATTAAAAAAAATTGAACTACTTTATCTACCAGCAAGCTATATTTAGTTAAAATAAGTTACTGCATGGTTTCGGTAGATCATCCTACAACAGACCAGTTAGTGGTTTTACTAGCAGGCAACAGTGGACCTGTCAATATGGTCTTCTAATGTTCTACAAACTGTTGTCAAAAGAAGCCAGAAACATAACACAAAATACATAAAAATACAGTGAATACAGCCGATTATTCTGGGGAATGTTTATTGAGCATGCACTGAAATAATGCATGTACTCAATGTCAAAAATCCCACATTGGCTGCTTATGAACTTCAGTTTCACTTCTTCAAAGCAATTCATCTGTAAAATATTCTTAGAAATACCAGACTTCAAATTCTAAAATAGAATGCAGTATAACTAATCGTTTACAAATTACTATTGCAATATCTACTTATTTGAATTATAAGCTACTGAACAATGATTTCTTACCCAGAATTCATTACACTCAACTGTTAATTATACATCAGCGAAATATTGCATTTTGTAAATTTAGAACAAAATGCTCAAAAACTCAGGCCAGTTCACTTAGTTGCTCTCTCCAAGAGCACTCCATGTTCCACTGGGAAAAATCTTTCCTTTTAAATTGTGAGAGACCATAGTTCTATAGGATTTGCTTCTTGAAAGGGCAAAACAATGGTTTCTGTGCTGTTGCAGTTCTTGTATGAAACCTCTACATGTTGTCTCACCATCTTCTCAGCCTTTACAAAAACAACTATTTATAATGAACTTGAGTTCTTCACATGCAATGAACATTGATGGTTAACTTTTGAAGTCCCCTTTATGTCTCATCTTTAATCAGGTTGCATGCGTTGCATCATTTTTGAGCACTTCTGTTAGTTGGGGTGTGAAAACATTATACTAAACAAAAGTATACTGAACTTAAAATAACCAGAAGGCTCTTATCTTTCAACTTCCTAGAGTCTCACAGAACAAACCCAAGTGTTTAGCTCCAGTTGCTAAGGATTCATCTTTTGTTGTTGTAATGTTATATTTAATTGGTTTTAATTTTCTGATAACTGCTTATATTTCTCTCATTTCAGTCCTCTCATTGGGAAGTGCTTTCTCTAAAAACAAAATTGTGGCACAAGTTTAGTTATTAAGCTTTGTCAAAACTAGAAACAGCAGTTAAAAATAATTGCAACAGCATGATTTGTTAAGCTTGTGGCAGGTCACTTCCCAGCCACTTTAGTGTTATGCTGAATACCAAGTTTTTGCATTAAAATTGCATGCAAACAGGACATTGTAGCTGCATAACTGGCACATCTTAAACAGAACAAATGGATTGCTGTGAACACAAAATAAAACAGCTATGGAAAACAGAAATGCTCATCTTAATTTTAAGTGGCAGCAAGACAGGAAAATCAAGATTGGGTGCATTTCAGGAAACCCTCTCTGTTATCCCACATCTCAAACACCTTAACATTCATCACATGTTTAACTACATAACCTGAACTTACAACAGTTGATGTTATGGGCAGCCTCGAAACTTTTTCCACCTTTGCTGTGCCTACTTGTTGCAGTGTAATACATACTTTGTTACCTACCTTTGTCATTCATCAACTAGGTGTCATTGCAGGTGACCTCAATGCACAGTCTCAGTTTAGTACCATGGAATTGCAGCACCATCAGTGCTGTTGCCTTTGAGATGTTTCTCCCTCACCCTAATAGATAATATGTTCTATGGTGCTAAGGTATGAGGGGTGAAGTAATAACTCTGGCATCCAACCTTTTTCTTCAATCAGTATCACAAATTAATCAGTTAATAACCTATAGCTGTGTAGAGTTTAGCCATACTCTAGTTCATGGTAATCCTTCACTCAAATTAGCAAGGAAGGATCCAGAAGGCTAAAGTATACTGAGATACACATGGAGGACAACACAAATAGAACTGCACCATACTCATCTGGTTAAGCTCAATTTGCCACAGAGTATGCAGATCTCTGTAGGACTCATGAGTTTAGAATGAGCAGAACTGCAGTGAAAGTATATCTTCACTCTAAAGAATTTAAAATATTTGGGGTGGGGGGCAGGGGGTGTTAGATGAAACCTTACTCTAAATAGATACAAGTTGAACTTGCACTTAGATGAGCCAAGATAGCTTGAGGTACTGAGTGGCTTGCCCTGGCTCCTAATTTGTACATTAGTATTTTTTGATCTGATATCAAAGATGCAAAGCACTCAAAGAGGACATTAAAAAGCCAGATCTCACAATCAGTCTTCTTGATCTTGGTGCATGTTAAATTGCTTGTTTTTTTTCAGCATTTGTTAAATCCAGCCTTTTATACTATGACCAAAAATATTTAAAATTATTTTGTGACAGTGCAGGATAATTTCCATCAGCAATGATCCATTTTTGCCATCAGCTATTAATGATCTTGAGATTTTAACACTGAAATATATCACAGTAAACTTAATTACATTTAGTTTTGTTCTGACCAATGAAAACACTGCAAAACAAACAGAAGTTCCTTAAAGATCGTCAATATAAGTTTTATGGTGAAAAAATGCTTCTATGCATTCCTAACCGTCACCATTAGTGTTACTGCATTCATCCATGCTTTATTTTTTTCTCAGTATTTTAAATAAGCAATATTCACACAATTACCAGCAACGAAGCTTCATCAAAAATGCATTCAATATAAATTGCTATATAAATTCAATATATGGATATTCATACATCTAACTGATTTAGAACATTCATAAGGTGTAGACAGCTATTTCAATTGTTAGTACAAAGGTAAGACTATGCACTCAAGTCTTTCCTCTGTGCTAACCTTGATTTAGACTTCTTCTAGATGATAGACCCTGAAAATTCAGGAGGCTGTGAGCTTGAATGTGAGAACTAGGAACACCTAGTTGGCTACATTCCCACTACATAAAGTTTGTGGAAGATGCCCCCTTTCAGACAAAATTCTGCTCGACTATTTAGATGAATGTTAAAGTGTAGACACTGCTTATCTCAAAGATCAGGTTGTCATTCGCTAATGGTGACACCTTCACAAATAAAACTGGATTAAGCGGATGCCATTGCTGGGTGGGCGCCATAAAGATGAATAACACTTGTTAAGCAGATGTTAAATTGCTTCCATAGATCTAGTCCAACTACTCTGGTAAGATTTTTTAAGAGTCCATTTCAATTTTCATGTAGCACAGAGCTCACACAACAGCCAACATTGCCCCTGCATTCCTACTCATTCTTGCATATGGGCATCGATGCTGTAGAGTATCATCATTACACTCATTTCCAAAGTTAATGGGCATGAAGCACTGAAACTACAACTACAATTAAATTTTGATGGGTATTTCAAGTCATTATAAGTATCAGGATGGGAAAAAAATGATTTCTACATTAAAGAAATGAGTAGGTTCTATTCTGGAAGCCCTGGCTTCATTCTATTCAAATTAAATTATTTACTGAGAATGTATGATATGTTCAGCAAGGCAAGTCCACTCCAATCCAAAAAAAAGGGAACCAGAGGAGGGCAGCACTATTACCAATCATAGTTCATCAAGAATTATTTGGATGTTTTTGAACCATGGGAACAATAATTTGTATTGTGTGAATATAGCTTCATTTCCAATTCAATCATATACACAATTGCATATTTATCAAGTTGGTGACAGGTCTACTTAAGTCTTAGCACTACAGCACAGAAACAGGCCCTCCAACACATTTGCTCTGTACCAGCCTGGTCTCCAAACTAGTCCCATCTAATTGCACCCAGCCCTTTATACCACTCCTGATCCATGTACTTAATCAAACTTCCCTTAGATGTTGTAATTGAACTTGTATCCACTTAAGCTGGCAGTTCATCCCACAATTGTAACAACCTCTGAGTGAAGTATCCTTCAGACTCCCCTTTCACTCTAAAACCAATAATCTCTTATTCTTAATATGATTTCTACTGTGGTATGAGCCTTGGGTTCTGCAATTGTACTTTCCTGTCCATCTAGTTGACAATCAATGTACAGAAGCATCTTTTTAATGCTGGCAGATTTTAAAATGCTTCTATGGATGGCCATTATAAAGATTATCTAGTAGCTCAGCCAAGGTTTAAAAAAATGCACATGATTTTCTCCCCTAATAACTGTGCATCAGATTTAGGCTCAGGATTCACATGATCAGTCAAAAACAAGTATCAGATTCATAAACACTGGCACCTTACATTGTGTGAAATGGTTTTGTGCTGGAAAGTACTGTATTCAGATTTCCATGTGTAACATAAGTGTAGACTACCTCCTACTTCTAAAACAAATTTAAAACAAATTGGTGTTGCACAAATCTGGCAATATGTGGCAACATTTGCAAGCATGGAAAGAAAAAACATGCCCATAATGCTCACATACTACAACAACAGCTAGGTGTAACAATGATAACATTTTAACTGAATTGCAATCCAACTTATCAACTGCCAATATTTTCCAGACACCATGTTTTTTAGAATACCCGGCTATTTAAAAATATTTTTTTTTAATTGTACAGTAAAAGAACAAGATTTTATTTATCTGGCATTTGTGACTAGTGGGTGTCTCAAAGCGTTTTAACAAAGTACTTCTAAAGTTGTGAAACTATACTGCAAGAGGATATTTATATTCCACAGCAGACTAAAGGTTAAGTCAATAGATGAAAAGTTGGTTGATGTAATGAGTGGAAGCATGAGGTTATGGCATCAAAAGGCTGACAATTACTCAAATGGAAAAAGACTGGAAAAAAAGGAGGGATCTATGCATTCAGGTACATGAGTTTTTTTTTAAAAAAGGTAGTAGGCAGACGTGGCAAATAGCTGAAGGCCAATAGTATTTTAGCATTTAAGCAATAGGCATGGAGTTTAGAAAGAGTGAAGGTGAGATTGCAACCTGGAGTACTGGGTACTGTTCTCTTATTTAGAAAGAGAATGAGTGCAGGAGGCAACACAGAAAGATTGACTAGGCTAATTCTTGGAATGAGAGGGCTGTGTTCTCACAAATGGCTAAAATCTAATTTTTTTTTGGAGTTTATAAGAATGTAAGTAGCTTTTTACAACATGCAAGATACAAAAGGGCATGGCATGGTAGATGTCGATACATTTCCATTGGTGGGAATTTAATTTTGAACATGGAGACAGTTACAAAAATGAGTGGAAATTTTAAAATGAGGTTTGCAGGAAATTCCTCTGGCAGAGGATGATGAATGTCTGAAACACTGTCTACTGGAGGACTGTGAAGGTAATAACACTGGAAGGATTTACAGGAGTCGGTGAAAATTTTGGAGAAATAAGGGCTAAGGAGAATTGGCACAGTAGGAGTTAAGCCCTGAAACAGATAAGCCATGATCCTATTTAATAGCTGGGTAGGTTGAGGCCAAGTGACCTACTCCTGTTTCCTTGAGTTTTGTATTTTGATTTCTTTGTTGTACTTTTAAGTGGCAAAGCCCACTCTGACAAAAGTTTAAAATCATGAACTTCAGGTAGATATAAAATTGTAACTTCTCCAGCAGAGGCATCCCATTTAGAAAAGCATATTATGCACATTTCAGTACAATAGTTACAAATGGATTACCACACTGAAAACTGAACCTCCATACTTCACTGAAGGATAAAACATTCTTTCTGTACACTCAAGACATACACCACCCTCTCAATAAAGTCTCTTCAGCTGACATGATGCTTAAATTATACTAAATCCAGAGGCACCTTCTCACCTCCTTACTTCTTCAAGGATGCCAGAGAACATTGCAAGGAAGTCACTTGTGAAATTAGAAATACCTCCTCAGTGTAGCTATGAAGAGCAAGAGGTCCGGTTTCTGCTGAAGACCATCAACCTGAAAATTCAACTGTTTCACTTTATAAAGATACTGCTCAACTTGAAACTGACTTCTGGGTATTTTGCACACTGCTCAAGTGTTTGGAGTTACAATGTAAATACACTCTACTCAAGAGCTCCAGGTCCACTTCCTACTGAAGTTAAACCTAACCTGGAAAAGGAGTCACTTATCATAGTGGAATTCAGCAGGACTGGCAGCATCTATGGAGATGAACAAACAGTTGACATTTTGGGCCAAGACCCTTCCTTTTGCTTGACCTGCTGAGTTCTTCCAGCATTTTGTGTGTGTTGCTTTGCATTTCCTGCATATACAGAATCTTCTATTTATCACGTCTTATTTAATCACAATTTTAAGCAAGCTTTTGTCCAAATTGAAATAAAAGTGAAAAATGCTTGAAGAACTTGCAAGCCAGGCATCATCACCAAGAGAAAAAGGACAATGTTTCAGATTCATTACCTTTCAGAGTCCCAATTACTTGTTTAGACCCTGTGCAGAAAATTTTATTATTTTTCTTTCTACAGATACTGCCAGCATTCTAGTATTTTCTGTTTTATTATAGACTTCCAGCACATGCATTTTTTTTCACCTGTGTTCAACTACAGGGATAGATTGAGAAACTGCAATTTTTCATTTTTTTTAAACAAGTTAAATGACTTTGCTTTAGCTTCATGTAGATGCTTGGAGATTCTTTGCATGTGAAATAAGGATGTTAGCTTAGGTCCCTACTAGTCTCTTTATATGCAGTCTTCTTAATGTTAAGCAATACTGAATATCTGAAATTTTGAATCCAAATTTTTTCCTATTTGTCTCACCCAAGGGTGTTCCTAAAAAAATAACTGCATGCTTAAAAAACCCTATAAAGAACGATCAGTTTTGTTTGAATAGCTTTATGCTGCAGTACTATAGACCTAACTGTACATTAGCATTCCAGCATAATGGCATGAAGCTGTGGCCTCTTCTTTCATGCAGCAATCCCCCAATTATTGAATTCCAGCTTCATCTGTATTGCCCAAAGGTGCAAACAAATATTTTTATACAGAAATAGTTCACTTACTCATCTTGAGCTTCCATGAATATTTAGTCTTGTTATCTTCACATTCTTGCATTTGTTATACCATATGCCTACATTCCTCACTGCTTCACCTTGAAATAATACTGCTCCTTAAACTGTAGTCCTCCATGCAATACTACCTCACTACATTCATTCAGCAATATAGACTCCTTCTGCACAAGCATTTATCCTTTAGAACTCTACGTCACACTTTAGTTATATCTCTTTAAACATTTAGTTATCTCTTCTACTATTTTACCCCATGTATTAGTTTTTCCACTGTACTTACATCATAATGGTGCTATGAAAATGCAATTTGTTGGACAACCTCCAACAATAACAAAGAGATAGCAACTGATCACCTGCACCCACACTCAAACTGTGGGAAGGGGAGGGCCAGGCAGTCCCTTGATCATTCAGTTTCTCCACTTTAAAAGGAAGACTTCACAAAATTGTTAACAAACAATTAAAATTTGTATTTGTGAAAGGTCAAGATATGAGTGCCACAATATATTCAAACTTTCCATCACAATTATTCCAATCACTCATAATCATTTGCAAACAGAAGGTTTGCAAACAGAAAAGCACTACAAGACTTCAGGAAGTCAAATAATCTTGCAGAATGGAAAGATGATATGAAACAATATATAAACAGCATTTTAAAAATCATGGTCAGGAAATGGTGTCTGTTGGTGAGGCAGGCATTTATTGCACTGATAGAGCACCTAAGAACTAACCAAGTTAGTTTGGAATTGATGTGCACGAAAAAGTAAAGGGTTTAAATCCCTTTTAATGACTGTGCTGAAACAACCTTTTGTGATCCAACCCTCATTCATTTTTAATCAATCTTACAATATTTAGTGTTATTCATTGGCTGAATTAGGATTATTTGAAAATTATCCACATAATTATTGATTCATTATTAGGAGACAGACTGACAAGAGAGTTTGAGATATTAAGAAATATACAAATATGGATAGAAGCAAAGCTTCAGTTCTCTTAAAATGGGTAAACCTGCTACTTTCTTCCACTTGGCTTTTCAGAGAGTTCATCAAGAGTCAAGAATGTTGCAATAGGATGCAATTGCCACACGCAGCAGATACTGTTGTTTTCAAAGGAAGTGTTGATAACTGTTTACATTAGAGGGTTCTGAACTTAGGGAGAGTAAAGTAGTAATTAAATTTAGGTTGATTTTCTAAAGGAGTGGTACACATGGAAGTGATCTTGTGAACAGCAGATACCTACATACAATTGATCCCAAGTTCCAGTTTCTACATTATGGGAAGCCAACAAGATGCTCTGTGATTTTCATGTTTGGTTCACTACAAGTTGTATAGCACCTCCATGAATATTTGCTGAAATTCATACAAAATCTAAAAGTCTGTATTTTAAGGTTTTAAACAACAGTTTCGATCACTGCATAATCAGAGTAATTTGATAGAGGCAGAATTCTCTGTACACTTGTCAAATGTAACCAGAAATTGAGAACTGAACCCAGAATGCAGATTTTCTTTAAGCCGCCAGTTTTAAGTCTTGATAAAGCACCCCGCCATTCGGCATCATTTGAAGTTGACCACGGTGGGGGAATGTCATGACAAAATAAATTAAAAGTGGGAAATGCTTGATAAAGAACTTTTGAACATTTTAACTTTATAAAACAGCAACTGCAACTGTTTCTATTTGTGTTGAATCAAACTCTTAGACATAAATGTACTTACTTGTCACAATACAGGAAGAGTAACCATTTTGCCAACTCCAAGCAGTCCCATCAGTTCCTCTCCCTTTGTTTCCATGTGCTCCTCCAACACACTCATTAAACTTCTATGGAAATTTTTTTTTAAAAGCCATTTACCAACACCAAGGAAGAACTTCCAGAACTCATTAACCTACCGGTTAACATTTGGGACATGGAAGGAAACTAGAGTAGCTGGCAGAAATCCATACGGTCACAGGGATGATTGTTCAAATTCGATAGAGTATGACGTCAGGATTAAACCCAGCATCGTACTACAGCTGTGATGCAACAACGCTACTGTTGTCACACAGCAACCTACAGTCACAAAAGGTGCTAAAATATTTTAGATCAGTGTGGCCTGTAAAGCACTACATTCAAAATATAGCGTAGAAGAAAAGTTTGAAGAGTAATGAAAGGAGATTAACCACAAATTTTATAGTTAATAACTTTTTATCACTTTAACCTAAGCAAATTCAAAATAGTCTGAGCTTATTGATTGGATTAATGGAAAAAATACCCATCATTTAAAGCAGCACTTATTTGTCACATACGATTTGAGTACGATGCAAGAAAGGTTGAGAAATCCCGTTGTTCTTCTTGGAGTGCCACTACTGTCTCCTAGCAACACGTCTGTAAAATGTCATACTCAATAGCAAATGCTGTCGAATTAACCCCGACACATAGATCATTACACTAACAATCTGCTGCAGCAAGTTTTCAAATTCACTAAACTTTCCTTAAAGGCAGATTTCCTTGACAAAGCAGAATTTTCTGAATGTATTTTAACATCCAAAAATTAACCAATTATTCAAAGTAATGTGTGACCAGTTTGCCATTAACTTTACCCAGTGTTTTAAATTTGTGGCTTTCAATACTCTTTTGCACAAAAGTAGGAAGTAAAGATAACTCACACTCACCTCACAGCTTTTTGAATGTTGACTGATATGCGATAACAATCTCAATGAAGTCAAAGAAAATGCAACATTTCAAGAGGCAAGGTTGAGTTTCAGAAGTTCAAAAATAAAAATATTGTTTCTCAGATCTACCCTCATTTTTTTTTAGCAGACTGTTTAATGCACGTATTCCTGCTCTATTCTCAGAAGCACCACTCATCCAAGACTTTGCTGAGATGCTAATTTCCAAGTGGATAACAAGATTTAATTGATATCTGATTCCCATGTTAATGCCATCTTCCCAAATACTAAACCTTTCCTTCTTCATGGTGTAGTACATAAAGGTGGTGAAATCAGATCTGTTTCACTTATTGTCAGAAATCAAATGCTTGATATACTAGTTTCCTCTGCGATAGATGAGGTCTTGGTCCTTAAAACAAATGTGACTACTTAGATGTTGGGTATTAAAAGAAAATTTGCTCATTGTACAATACATTGATATGGATTGAGCAAAATGCAGCACACTACTAACACTGCCCATCTTATTAAATCCAACATTAGTGAAAGAAAATTCTCATGTCAGTTTATGAACGTCAACAAGCAGGAACTGTGCAAAATAACTAACTGCATTATAAAGACTACTGAAACTATGTACTTAGAAGATGCAAGTACTACACTAGAAAACAACAGCACAGTACAGGCCCTTCAGCCCTCGATGTTGTGCTGACCCATATATTCCTTAAACAGGAGTTGGAGTGCACAACTCTTCAGCTCTCCTCACCTGTCCTTCACCTCCCTTTGGTTCACCCCAACGTCCCTTTCTCCCATAATCGACTCTCGAGACACCAGACACTAGAATACTACAGCTCAGTACAGGCCCTTCGGCCCTCTACGTTGTGCCAACCCATATATTCTTTTTTAAAAAGTACTAAACCCACACTACCCCATAATCCTCTGTTTTCCTTTCATCTGTATGTCTGTCCAAGAGGCTCTTAAATACCCCTAATGTTTTCGCCTCCACCACCATCCCTGGCAAGTCATTCCAGGCACCCACAACTTCCTGTGTAAAAAAGTTACCCCTGATGTCTCCCCTAAACTTCCCTCCCTATCCACCCTATCTATGCCTCTCATAATCTTGGAAACCTCTATCAAGTCCCCTCTCATCCTTCTAAGCTCCAAAAAGAAAAGTCCCAGCTCTGCTAACCTTGCCTCATGAGTTGTTTTCCAATCCAGGAAACATCCTGGTAAATCTCCTCTGCACCCTCTCCATAGCTTCCACATCCTTCCTATAATGAGATGACCAGAACTGAACACAATACTCTAAGTGTGGTTTCACCAGAGATTTGTAGAGTTGCAACATGACCTCTCTACTCTTGAACTCAATCCCCCTATAAATAAAGCCTAGCATCCCATAGGCCTTCTTAACTATCCTATCAACCTGTGCAGCGACCTTGAGGGATGCATGGACTTGAACCCCAAAGTCCCTCTGTTCATCCACATTCTTAAGTAACCGACCATTAACCCTGTACTCAGCCTTCTGGTTTGTCCTTCAAAAATGCATCACCTCACACTTAGCTGGATTGAACTCCATCTGCCTCTTTTCTGTCCAACTCTGCATCCTGTCTATATCCTCTTGTAACCTTCAACAACCTACAGTTCCATCCACAACTCCTCCAATCTTCGTGTCATCTACAAACTTACTCACTCATTCTTCCGCCTCTTCATCCAGGTCATTTAGAAAAGTCGCAAAGAACAGGGGTCCCAGGACAGATCCTTGCGGCACTCCACTAGTCACCGACCTCCAGGCAGAATACTTTCCTTCCACTACTACCCTCTGCAGCCAATTTTTTTTTTAATCCGAACAGCCAAGATTCCACTGATCCCATGCCTCATGACTTTCTGGATGAGTCTCTTGTGGAGGACCTTGTCAAATGCCTTGCTAAAATCCACGTAGACCACATCTACCGCCCTACCCTCATCAATTTTTGTTACCTCTTCAATAAACTCAATTAGACTCATGAGGCACAACCTTCCCTTCACAAAGCCATGTTGACTATCCTTGAGTAGGCTGTTCTTCTCCAAATGCTCAAAGATCCTATCCTTAAGAATCCTTTCCAATAGTTTGCAGACCACCAACATAAGACTCACCGGTCTGTAGTTCCCAGGATTCTCCCTATTACCTTTTTCAAACAAGGGAACTACATTTGCCATTCTCCAATCCTCCGGCACCTCCCCTGCAGCCAAAGAGGATTCAAAGATCATAGCTACTGCTCCATCGATCTCTTCTCTCACTTCCCAGAGCAACCTGGGGAATATCACGCCCAGCCCTAGGGACTTATCAATCTTGATGTTTTTAAGAAGATCCAACACTTCTTCCTTAATCTCCACATTGTCCAGCACACAGGCCTGTTCTATTTCGACCTCACCCTGATCAAGGTCCTTTTCACTTGTGAATACTGAAGCAATATTTTCATTTAGAACCTCTCCAATCTCCTCCGCCTCCAAACATATGTTGCCTTCTTTATCCTTTAGCTGTCCCACCATTCTTGACATCCTTCTGTTCTTCACATACGCATAGAACGCCTTGGCATGTAGCATTAAGGAGAACCCCCAAGACCTTCTCATGACCCCTTCGAGCTCTCCTAAGTCCTTTCTTAAGCTCCTTCCTGGCTACCCTATATTTCTCATGAGCCCCTCCTGCTTCCTATATCTAAATAAACAATAAACAATAGACAATAGGTGCAGTAGACCATTCGGCCCCTCGAGTCTGCACCGCCATTCTGAGAACATGGCTGATCATATGCTTCCTTCTTCCTCTTGACGAGTTGCCTCACCTGTTTTGTCAGCCATGGTTCCCCTTTCCTATCATTTTTTCCCATCTCAGTGGGACAAACCCAGCACAAGTGGTCCATAAACTTCCTCCACATTACTTCTGTGCTTTCACCCTTGAACACGTTTCCAATTTACTCTCGCTAGTTCCTGCCTCAGTTAGCACTTTCCCATTTTGTCTGTTTTTATCCGTTTCCATAGCTATGCTGAAGCTAAGGGAGCTGTGGTCACTCTCACCAAAATGCTCCCCCAATAGGTCTGCCACCTGACTAGGTTCATTACCCAGAACTAGATCTAGTATAGCCTCTCCTCTCGTCGGCCGGTCCACATACTGTGTCAGGAATCCTTCTTGAACACACCTGACAAATTCAGTGCCATCCATCCCCCTTGCAGTCAGGAGGTGCCAGTCAATATGAGGGAAGATGAAATCACCCATTACTACTACCCTGTATTTCCTGCACCATTCTAAAATCTGCCTGCTTATCTGCTCCTCGGTGTCCCGAGGGCAATTTGGGGGCCTACAGACTACTCCCAGCACAGTGATTAATCTCTTCCTATTTCTGACTTCCACCCACACTGACTCAGTGGACACTCCCTCTGCAGCATCCTATCACCGTGATACTATCCCTGACCACTAATGCTACTCCTCACCCCACCTTTTCTACCTCCCATCCTATTCCTTACAACACCTAAACCCTGGTACCTGCAGCAGCCAATTCTGCCCTTCATCCAGCCAAGTTCCTCGTAGTTCCACTTACTGATCCATGCTCTAAGTTTATCCCTTTTATTCCTAATACTCCTGGCATTGAAATAGACACATTTCAACCCCTCCAACTGGCTACATTATGTTTTGTCCCCTGCCTGTCCTTCCTCACCAACTCAGAACACACAGCATTGTGCCCTTGTCCTTCTACCCTAATCTCTGCACTCATAATCTGATTCCCACCCCCATGCCAAACTAGTTTAAACCCTCCCCAACAGCTCTAGCAAACCTGCCCACCAGGATAGTGGTCCATTTCCAGTTCAGGAGCAGCCTGTCGTTTTTGTATGGGTCAGACCTTCCCCAGAAGAGATCCCAATGATCCAGAAATCTGAATCCCTGGCCCCTGCACCAACTCTTCAGCCACACATTTATCTGCAATACTTCCTGTTCCTACCCTCTGTCTCGTGGCAAAGACCAAGGAAAAAAATTACCTTTGTCACCTGATTGTGTAAATGGTTCTACTGAGAAAGGTTTCTACCTAATGGTTCTTTTGATGGGTATTTGCTAGGTTAACGTTAAACCCGAAGTTTTAGGTTACCAAGGTATAATACATACACTTTCCAAGCATTATAAATCCTTTAACTCGTCCGATCCAACCACATGCCATTTCATCTGTGACTGCCAGTTAGTTGAAGAACAAGTAATAGAAAGAGATGTTATAATCTACAGTCCCAATGAGCCACTGTGACCAACACAATTCAATCCCCAGCAGGTCTGTGAAGACCTATGTTCAGTTATACTAGGAAATATCACCGTAGCCTCATTTTTTGGATTATTTTCTCCACAACATGCCCTACAGCTATATTGTACTAGCAAGAGTGGCAAGCCAGGAAGGAGGCAGCTAAGCAAGTATGTACAAAAGCTAATTCCATCATAAATAGAGATGTAACATAAATCAAAACTCAAGATGAAGTTCAATTTAAACTTGTGAAGGGAAGATCATCTCCCCATGAATATACAGCATGTCTACGTTTTGGAGCAAATATCCTCTAATCTCACCTCCATTATTTAATGCCTTTACTTGTTCTTGCTCATAGTATGCAATATACACACCTACTTTCATGAAATGAGGCTCAGGCTCTTTTTCTGAATTAATTGCATAGCCTGGCCTCAAAATAATGAATTTAATGGATGCACTAATGGAAATCTGTTACAGTTTAAAATGCCCTTTGAGAAGGACATGAGAATTTAAAATGGAGTGCAATATTGCCTAAATTACAAAATGAGAGGCAGAGAGGAGGTCCCCCTCAGTTATGATGAAATGTAATGCCACATCATTTGCATTTTCCAGCAGTCCAGCAAAGTGCAGATCATTCCATATCAAAGGCTCATGAAGAATCAGTCTTGGTATCCAGGATGTTCCAGAGCAAATGTATAAAAGTTGTTTCATACTAACCTGCTGACCAGTAACTTTCTTGCTATGTTACTGTGGCTAAAAGTATTTCCACCAATTATGGAGTAAAGATACATATACATAGCATGACCACGAGAAGTTCTTTCACAGCATTCAGTAATTACTAGTGCTATTTAACTCATAACTATGAAAGGTTAATTCAAGCAAATGTATAACTGGGCAAATAACTTGGAATACTTTTAACCTCGGATTACAAACCTAGTTCGTCCTGTCCCAACGGCAATTACTGAATGTGCTGAATGCCAATGGATGAATGCAAAGTGATCCAGCGTGAAAGTGTGCTGCTTCACCAGACTGGCACCTGATTTAGAAGACTAACTATGGGTTCATAGCTCCCTGATGGAATAGAAAGCTAAATCACTATTTTCATACAACTCCTGCTATCAACTAATTAGCGAGACAATGATACTTTTTTAAATCAGTTCCCTACTGGGTCTGCAATATAGTGCAATCGTGGCAGAATCCTTGGGATGAAAATGTTTGGTCAGGGAGCAAAAATTAGAAGATTAAATCAAAATTGAAAGAGGAATTCACAAGAAAGTCTGAGTGCAGGTGGAACACTCAATTTTTAAAACTCTTCATTGATGCAAAAGAACCCACGTTTGGCTAGAGAACTTGCTTTTCATAAGGAAAAAGAAGAAAAATAAGTTAATGTTGAAAACTACTATTTGATACATACACGATTCGTATAAAACTGAAGTTGGTATCACATTCTTTTCTGGTTTAACAGCGTTGTAATTATGATCAATCGTCCATGTCCCTGCAACAGTGCTTGATACAGTTTCCTTTACTGATGGCATGGGGCTCTTATGGACTAACACTACCAATTTCCTGGTCGTCATTTCCATTGCATTTGATTCTTCACCTTTTCGAGGACCAGCTACTGAAGGTTTCAAACTCGCCTGCAACAACAATAGTTTAACATTATAATAACCATGTTGCGCACATTCCCCAATCACACAATTAATCACTTAACTTGGCGCTTAAATGTTAATTAAAAATAGAATACAATTTCCTTTAGCAGGCATTGAATAACTAAGTGAGAAATTGAAAGTATTAAATACATTCCCGTGTCCTAATCAAGAACAATTTAATTACAATTAAAGCCTATCCTATGACATCCCAGCCCCCAGAGTTGACAATGGGTACATGGATGTGCCCATGCTCAAGTATAACTAAAAGCAAATGGTGAATGATCACAAGCATCTTCACATTGCTACAAACTTACTTTGCGCGCTTATGTTCTTCTCCAGATTCAAGTATTGAACCCTTAGATGACCACTTGTAATTTAGTTTCAGGCCAGCTTGCAACTTCCTTTTTTTTCTTTAACCATTTTCATTCTTTAACCTAGCTGATCAATCTCTGCTTTCAACTCCCTACTTATTGAAGACTGAAGAAATCCTAAAATTGACTTTTTCTGATGGTCCCATTCTTACTCCGTTCCAATACTTCTTGCCCTCTCTTTTTTTAACCAATAAGTACAGGAAACTGGCACCACTCTACGGCCATATATAAAAAAATCAATGCTTTCATTACAATTTTTTTACCCAAATCTTATAGTAACTGACAAAATATCAGCAAAAGCCTGCTTTTAGCATACTGCAGTTACACTGCATTAAATCAATCAGTGCACTGATATTTCAATGTATCTTTTTCCAAAATAGTATTGTGAGGATTGTGATAAACTTGAGAAAACTCCCATTAGAGAAGGTAGTTATGGATTTATTTCTCTTTACCTCTGCAGAGGATTTGGATAAAGCTTGCTTCTCTGGCTTTGATTTTGCCTTCTCCTTCGGTTTTTGTTTCTGATCCTTGGCTTGGCTGAGTGATTTCATAGTGGCCGCAGCATGTTTGAGGATGCAGTCATTGCTACAGTACACTGAGTCAGTAGAGGCGAGGTTGGTACACCCCGGCCCAATACACTTTGGTACTGCTGCTACCTCCACTGCCTAATAAAAATAATCAAACAATAGTTAACAATAAACTGTACGTGTGTACTAACGCACTGAACACTACTGAAAAGGAAAAAATTACCTTTGTCACATGTACAAAATATACAGTGAAACATGTTGTTTTGCTCAAACAGGATGTGCTGGGGGCAGCCATGCTCACAACTTACTAACTCCAAGCTGCACGTCTGTGGAATGTGCAAACAAACCGGAGAAGGTACAAACTCCTTGCAGACAGCTGAGGGAATCTGGCCCCTATGGGTGACCACTGGTGCTGTAAAGCAAATGCTACCCCTTCCTCAATTATCATTAACCATGGTCAGCCTTTCTAATTATTTAACTAAAAGATAATTTTTATAAAATGAATAAATATAAGCGATGCAAAAATGACAAAGCTAAACTTAACTAACATCCAGATCTTATTAACAAAGCTAAATTTTCACCTAATAACTGGATAACAAAAATGGAAGTACACTGGACAACAATGGGCTTATCTCCTTTTGTACCTTTCTATAGGAAAGGATCAAACTCAATTAGAACAGGAAATAACAGGAAGAGAGATTGGGCATTGTTTCTGTAATTGTCTGTCCAGGAAGTAATTCCATCGGAAGAGGATAAGATGTCAATATCTGAGATATGAAGTGGATTGATAAACTGCTTTCCTGAAACTGCGTACCTCCTTCAATTATTTCAATGAAGAAAAATGAGCAAGCAACAAGAGTAAAAAAAAAACTGTTGATTCCTAAAGCTGGAAGTACTATGCAGATGGGAGTTAATTTGGCTTTGCACTATTTAATAATCTGTCAGTTAAATATTAAATGGAGGAACAGTTCAATTTACTGTAAAGATTTACACTGTATAGCTCTGAAGAATAACAATTTGAATCAAAACAACAAAATTTTGCATACTTTACTGAAGCTACTTGACATCAGTCAGTGAAGAAACAAAAACTTGGAAAGAAATAAACAAAATGCCCAAGTTATTCAAAGAATTAACTAAATAATTGAAATTTTTTAACAGCATACCGGCTTAAATATTTTAATTTTCTTCTTGCCACTTGGATTAGCTGCTTTCTCAATCCTGCCCTTTATTCCCTGGTCAGTGGTTGTGCTTCCATCCCGTTTTCCAGCTGCAAAACTTGGCTCATTAGAGCTAGCAAGGGCTGTTTTAACTTCCTGTTGACCAGACTTTGTTTCTATAGCACCTAAAGTTTTGGTTGGAGGACTACAATCAGGGCAGATATAGTCCTCTCCATTGCGTTCTAGTAAACGTCCTCTTGCCATTGTAATTCCCACACAGTCACCGTGGAACCATTCTTCACAACGATCACAACAGATCATAAACCTGCCAAGAAAACCTGAATTAGATACTACTTTGCAGAGTATTACATAATTCTGAAAACAGCCTTGGATTGAATATTTAAATAAAGTACATATTCCATGTATCACTACCATTTGTTTTATCTACTGTTTGAGGTATAGGTATCACTGGCCCATCCATAATCACCCACAAGGTGGTGCTAATGAGCCACCTTCAAGGCCAGTGCAGTCCTACCAGTGAAAATACATCTACATTGGTGTTGGCTAGGGATCTCTCGGATTTAGACCCAGTGATCATGAAGGATCTATTTCCAAATGGTGTGTGACTGAAGGGGAATTTGCAGACTGTAGCACCCCATTGGCCTGCTACCTTTGTCTTCCTTGGTTATGAATTTGGAAATTCTATTGCAAATATCTGAGAAAAGTAGTAAGAGTGTTTGATAAATTAGCAGGCACTGTCACTATGGCATACTAATTATGGAGGGATGGTGCCCCAATTCATCCTAAATGGTACTGAATTCTATCATTGTAACACCAACTTCCACACAATGGAAAGGCTTTGTGGTATCAGCAGTGAGTCACTCAGCTCGGAATACCCACCTTCTGATATTCTCTTACAGTCACAGTATTTATGTGGCAGGTTGAATTCAACTTCTGTTCAATGACCACCTCAGGAATATGGATGGTGAGGGACACTGCATGGTAATGCCACTGCCTAACATTGACATTGATGCAACTGTTATTTGTCACTGATCAGCCTCTGCCTGAATGCTGTCTTGCAGTTGTAATGGGACTGAATATCCTAATTTCTAACTTTATAATGAAGCAAGATTCTGGATGAAGCAGGTGGAGATAGTGAGATCAAAAACAATGTCCTGGAGAACTCAAGTAATGCTCTAAGGCTGAGATGGTTTACAGCCAGCATCTTCCTTTGTGCAAAATACAAATCCAATCATTAATGCACAGTTAAGGGCAACCAATCTACCCCACCCATATGATTCAGTTCTTTGGTCTATGTTTTGACTAAAACTGTAATGATGGATACACAAAGAACTGTAGAAAATCAGAATGCATGCGGATGACCAGGTTATTGGTTCATAGCTAATAAAGCCTTAATAGTGCTATCAAGGACACCTTTCATCATTTTGCTGATGCTTCAAACTGCTAACTGCAGAGCTTTGACCATTCCTGTGGGTAACTGTGGCAGTTTCCCCTATTATCAATTTTATGCTGTATTGGAACATTTTGGCAAGAAACATAGATAGCTCTGGGGTATATATTTTCAGTAGTTCTGGTCCCTCAGCCCTTATTGCATTCTCTACTCACAACTCTCAGTCTTCAAATAAAGTAAAAACCACTGGGAAAAACTCAGGTCAGGATACAATGGTGGAGAGAGGATCAGCTAAGGCTCGTCAAAACTGAGAGAAAACAAAACAGTCTCAGTAGCATAAGCTGGGGAAGGGCAATAAGTGGAACAAAGGGGAAGGAAACAAGACATAACAGATGCTGAAATCTGAAGCAACACAATGTTTTGGAGGAACTCAGCAGGTCAGGCAGCATCTCTGAAGGGAAATATCCACTTGATGTTTCAGGTTGAGATGCTCCTGATTGGCTATTTCCCTCCATTGATGCTGCACCATCCACTGAGGTCTTCTACTATTATGCATACTGGAACCTAGCGAATGTCTGCAATAGGGTAATGAAGTTATTAAGTAGAAAGTTAAGCCCTTTGCTGCAAGCCCAGATAAAAAGTCTGTTTAGTACTGGAATCGTGATCATCTATTGTCCTCCTAGACCGGGGGTCGGCAACCCGCGGCTCCAGAGCCACATGTGGCTCTTTTACGTCTGTGCTGCGGCTCCCTGTTACTTTGGGAAATAATTGGTTGTGGCGACCCTTTTCCTGGCACATCCGAACCGACTCACAATTAGATAGCCTACGGGGGTTTGCGAGCACAGAGCTTTGGAGCCTCTGCGCCATGGGGGGCAGGTTGAGGGAGGCTTAAAAGTGAGGCTGAAGATTTCGAATAAAGTTTTTTCCTTCGACTGCAGTTACCGACTCCGTGTCGTAATTTTAGCGCTGCGTGTAGCACACCGCTACATGGTCAGTATTTAATTAAAATGTATTTTATGTTAGTTTGTTAGTTTTTGAAATGTAAATCTAAATTTGAAGATTATGGTGATCTTGTACAATCTAAATAAGATGTTGTGGCGACCCATTTCCTGACACATCCGAACCGGCTCACAATTAGCCAGCGTTCAGGCTAAGGGAGATAGCCTACGGGGGTTTGTGAGTACGCATCCGCGCCCATGGGGGGCGGGTTGAGGGAGGCTTAAAAGCAAGGCTGTTTAGTTCGAATAAAGCTATCTTTGACTGCAGTTTACTGACTGCGTGTAGCAACCGCTACATGTTTTTATCGCTGGCTGTCCAGAGGGGAGGTGCTGAAACGCTTTGTCGCGTGTCTGGAAGAAGTGAAAACTTTCCTGGGCAGCAAAGGGCTCAACTTTCCTGAGCTGGAACAGCCAGAGTGGCAGGAAAAGCTACACTTCATGGTAGACATGACAGCGCACCTGAACACGCTGAACACAGCTCTTCAACGGGGTAAGGACGTACAGCTCTGCACATGTTGGAGGATGTTTTGGCATTCGAGCGCAAGTTGACAATGCTTGCCAGAGATTTACAGAAAGGCACATTGTCTCACTTCCCCAATTTGAGAGAGTTCAAACAATGTCACGACATGATAAATTCGGAGTATTTACATTCTGCAATCATCGCAATGCAAACATCGTTTGGGAAACGCTTCTGTGAGTTCAGAGAGGAAAAAAACACATTATCCTTCCCGGTCACTCCCCTAAGCATCGATCCATCCCTACTGAATACGACTGCATTGTCAGGTGTGAGTCAACCTGAACAAGTATGATAAATATTTTAATTGCCTATTATTTTACGTATATTCATATGTTTTCATTGTTCAGTGAAATAGTCCTTTTATTTTTCAGGCTGACAGCTGGCTGATGTTATTTTTGATTTGCTGCTGGCGGCAAATTTAAGTTTGGCGTTTTTCATAAATACAAGAAGGACTCAAATAGACGTTGAGTATTTTACTTAAAAGTAACCTTTAACCTAACGTCTTTTTTTCGGAGTTCAAAATGTTTCTGTTGCATGCAGAAATGTAATTTCGTTTTCTCTGCAGGAGTTCATCAATTTCATAAATGCAACACATTATAGTTTGTTTATACATAGCATAAAGGCAAAACAAAACGTTGTATGCAGTGTTATTTCATTTTAAATGTCAAACGGGTTTTGCGGCTCCCAGTGTTTTCTTTTCTGTGGGAAACGGGTCCAAGTGGCTCTTTCAGTGGTAAAGGTTGCTGACCCCTGTCCTAGACAGAGAAGAAATAGTTCCCAAGTCCACAAATTCCAACCCAATAACGTCTGCATTTAACTGACCTTCCTTCAGAATTTCTATTGGTCCCAACAATCAAAATTCCAAACACTTTGTCATCCAGCTCACTCTTCAGCATTTCAAACAGACCCCCCTCGCATCAGTCATTCTTCCATCTTTGCCTACTGTCCGCCAAAGTTTGCCATTTTCACATGCAAACGTAGGCAGTGTATCACCTGTCCTTTCATCGCATCCAGGAACCAATCTTTTTGGGCTTGCACTTTTTCCAAACCACTGTACTGCATTTGGTATTCACAATGCAACCTCCTTTACAATGGAGCAGCCAAATGGAGAAAGAAAGGAATTGTATTTCACAGCAAATGTTCAGTCTGCAGGAGAGACCTGCAGCCTGGCTTTTTACTCTAACCTCTGCCTCTGACCTCCATTAGGGCTCGATATTGAATTCTCCAACTCTTGACAGCTTGTTCCTTCTGCTTTTATCAGAATTATCTATGTTTGCTTGTCATTGTTTTCCACGTATATATTCTGGTCTGCTGGGCATGTCTGAATCAGCAAGATTATGGAAACTTCATAATCTTATGTTAGTAGGGAAGTGGTGTTAGGATTAAAGGCAGATAGATCCCCAGGGCCAGATGGTCTGCATCCCAGAGTGCTTAAGGAATTAGCCCAAGAAATAGTGGATGCATTAGTGATAATTTTTCAAAACTCCTTAGATTCTGGATTAGTTCCTGAGGATTGGAGGGTGGTTAATGTAACCCCACTTTTTAAAAAAGGAGGGAAAGAGAAACCAGAGAATTATAGACCGGTTAGTCTGACGTCAGTGGGGAAAATGCTAGAGTCGGTTATCAAAGATGTGATAACAGCACATTTGGAAAGAAGTGAAATCATCGGACAAAGTCAGCATGGATTTGTGAAAGGAAAATCATGTCTGAAAAATCTTATAGAATTTTTCGAAGATGTAACTAGTAGAGTCGATAGGGGAGAGCCAGTGGATGTGGTATATTTAGATTTTCAAAAGGCTTTTGACAAGGTCCTACACAGGAGATTAATGTGCAAACTTAAAGCACACAGTATTGGGGGTATGGCATTGATGTGGATAGAGAATTGGTAAGAACTTCATTGTCTTATACCCACTGAGCAATGGGAGAAAATTTTACTATTAGTCAATTCATCTTCTATTTGTGCTAAACATGCCCTAATACAATTTAAGGTAGTACACAGAGCTCATATGTTTTATTCTCATGTTAATCCAACCTGTGACAGATGTCATTCTGATGTTGCTTCATTGACTCACATGTTTTGGTCTTGTCCTTGTTTGCAAAATTACTGGAAAGGTATTTTCAGTATTATTTCAATAGTTCTGAATATCAATTTCCAACCGCATCCTATTACTGCAATTTTCTGTTTACCAATGGCGGATAATAGTCGTTTATCCCCCTCATCTCGATGAATGATTGCATTTGTTACATTAATGGCTAGAAGATCTATTTTACTGAATTGGAAAGAAATTAATCCTCCAACTATATTTCAGTGGTTTTCTCAAACTATCTCTTGTTTGAGCTTAGAACAAATTAGAAGTGTTGTCTTTGATCCTTCAGTTAAATTTGAAGCAACTTGGAGATCATTTATTCAACATTTTCATGAGTTAAATTGTCTTTTCCTAAACCTCACTTTTATTATCCTTAATTATTTGGATGGGGGTTCAGAGTTATTGGCACTACTGTATATATTTGACATTATGCAATGGCCCATGTTGGTTAGTGTTTTGTGTTTTTTTCCCTCTTTTTTTGGGAGGTTTTTTTTTATTTCTTTTGTTCATGAATACTATGAGAGGTTATTATATATTGATTATCATATATTTGAATGTCTACTTAAACTATTAACTATGTACTCTCAAACTCTCTGTATTCATGTTTCATTTATGTTTGCTTAAAAATTAATAAAAAGATTTAAAAAGAAAGAGAATTGGTTGGCAGACAGGAAGCAAGGAGTGGGAGTAAACGGGACCTTTTCAGAATGGCAGACGATGACTATTGGGGTACCGCAAGGGCTCAGTGTTGGGACCCCAGTTGTTCACAATATATATTAATGATTTAGACGAGGGAATTAAATCCAAGTTTGCAGATGACATGAAGCTGGGCGGCGGTGTTAGCTGTGAGGAGGATGCTAAGAGGATGCAGGATGACTTGGATAGGTTAGGTGAGTGAGCAAATTCATGCCAGATGCAATTTAATGTGGATAAATGTGAGGTTATCCACTTTGGTTGCAAGAACAGGAAAACAGATTATTATCTGAACGGTGGCCGATTAGGAAAAGGGGAGATGCAACGAGACCTGGGTGTCATTGTACACCAGTCATTGAAGGTGGGCATGCAGGTACAGCAGGTGGTAAAAAGGGAAAATGGTATGTTGGCATTCATAGCAAAAGGATTTGAGTGCAGGAGCAGGGAGATTCTACTGCAGTTGTACAAGGCCTTGGTGAGACAGCACCTAGAATACTGCGTGCAGTTTTGGTCCCCTAATCTGAGGAAATACATTCTTGCCATAGACGAAGTACAGAGAAGGTTCACCAGATTGATTCCTGGGATGGAAGGACTTTCATATGAAGAAAGACTGGATTGACTAGGCTTATACTCACTGGAATTTAGAAGATTGGGGGGGGGGGGGGGATCTTATTGAAACATATAAAATTCTAAAGGGATTGGACAGGCTAGATGCAGGAAGATTGTTTCCGATGTTGGGGAAGTCCAGAACAAGGGGTCACAGTTTAAGGATAAAGGGGAATCCTTTTAGAACCGAGATGAGGAAAAACTTCTTCAAACAGAGAGTGGTGAATCTGTGGAATTCTCTGTCGCAGGAAACAGTTGAGGCCGATTCATTGGCTATATTTAAGAGGAAGTTAGATATGGCCCTTGTGGCTAAAGGGATCAGGGGGTATGGAGAGAAAGCAGGTACAGGGTTCTGAGTTGGATGATCAGCCATGATCATACTGAATGGCAGTGCAGGCTCGAAGGGCCGAATGGCCTACTCCTGAACCTATTTTCTATGTTTCTATGTTTCAAGATGTTAGCATAAAATTACACAAATAAAGCAGCTTAAGGGAACATTAATTACATTACTTCACCCCATTACAGATACTCTCTTCCTTCTATCCACTGATCTCCCCTGCCTTTTCCACTGAGTCAGGGATAGTGGTAAGAATTAACAGGACTTGTTTATGAAGGTTTTTGACTGAAAAGTTAATCGTTTTTCTCTCCAGAGACCTACTGAGTGCATACAGCGTTTTCTGTTCTCAATTGGCTTCTTTGATATTGAGGATCTTACGCTATTAGGTTCAATCACCAACTTTTCAGTACTAGCTGAAAATACAACAGGTTTGCCTTTGGCACACATGCACTAGGACCTGACTTTACAAGATGTCAAAGTCAGGCAGGTGTCACTAAAAACATTATCCTATTCCAACCACTCCGAAGTTACACATTATGTCTACCTTCCCTTAAATTTGTCTCTATTTTCTTTACTAATAGGGTGTACACATTTTCCACTCTGCTTATCCCACCCCTTCAACCATTTTTGCGCCATGTGAAAGAACTCAGCAAGGATGTGGGAAATCTGAATGATCAATGTTAACTGCTTCCAAGCTACTGTCTTATCATCCTTGGGTGGAATTCACCAAAATCAAATCATAGATTGAAAATCACATTTGCCTACACTAAAATCTATTTGGCTCAATCTTGTCCTATTTCATTTTCAGCATCCCACTTAACCAGCTGGGGAAATGGGCTGAAAAAATGGCGAATAGAATTTATTGCAGATAAGTGTGAGGTGTTACAGTTTGAGAGGCCAAGCCAGGATAAGATTTATGCAGTGAATAATAGGGCACTGAGGTAGAAGAGACTGAGAATAAAGATCCATAATTCCTCAAATGTGGTATCACAGTAGGCAAGGCCAAAAAGTGCTTTTAGCACACTAGCGCCTGTAAATCAGGGCACTGAGCACAAAAATTAGGATATTATGCTGAAGTTGTACAAGGCGATGGTGAGGCCTGATTTGGAGTACTGTGTGTACTTCTGGTCCATTACTTACAGGAAACTTCAAGCTTGTAAGAGTGTAGCAGGAGAACTGGGAGTGGGGGGTGGGGGGCAGATTTGCTAAAGGCATATAAAATTATGAATGGAATAGATAGGGTGAATGTGTGCAGGCATTCTTCACCCTATGTCTGGATAGGTATAGTTGCAAGAAAAAGTTTGTGAACCATTTGCAATTACCTGGTTTTCTGTATTAGTTACTCAAAATGTAGTCTGATCTTCATCTAAATCACAATAATGAATCTGCCCAAATTATAGCACACAAACAATTGTACTTCTCGTCAATACTGAGAACACCATTTAAACAATAATAGTCGGGTTCAAAAAAGTATGCAACCCTCTGGGATAATAACTTCTACAAAAGCTATTTGAAGTTAGATATTCCATACAAAGAGATGAGATTGGTGTGGGTTGTAGAACTGCTCTGCCCTATTTTAAAAAAGACACAAAGTCAGATTACTGAGAGAGTCTGCTCTTCTCAAGAAAAAAATCTGTTTATGTGCACCATGCCTCAATCAAAACTTTCAGAGGACCTTAGAATTGTAGAGATACATGAAGCTGGAAAAGGCTACAAACACATTTCTAAACACCTGTGCTCATCAGTCCACAATAAGAGAAACTGTCTACAAATGGAGGAAACTGTTGCAACTCTCCCTAGGAGCGGGCATCCTGCAAAGATCAGATCAAGAGCACAGAACGCAATGCTGAAGGTGAAAAAGAACCCAAAAGAAACAGCAAAAGGCCTGCAGAAACTCTAGAACTTGCTGGTCTCTGTTCATGTGTCCACTTCAAGAAAAACACTGAACAAGAATAGTTTTCATGAAAGGACACCACGGAGGAAACCATTACTCTCCAAAGAAAACATTGCTGCACACCTCAAGATTACAAAAGGCCACTTAGATGTTCTACAATGCTTCCAGGACAATGTGCTGCAGATAGATATGACAAAAGTTGAACTTTTTGGCAGAAATGCACATCGCTATGTTTGGAGGACGAATAAATAGGGTACTGCACACCAACGCCAAAACATCACCCAACTGTGAAGCACAGTGGAAGGAGCATCATGGTTTGGGGCTGCTTTGCTGCCTCAGTGTCTGGACAGCTTGCAATTGTTGAGGGAACAATGAATTCAGAATTGTATCAAGATATTTTACAGAAGAATATCAGGCTAGCAGTCTGTCATGAATGGAGATAAGACTAATAACCCTCTCATTTCCTCTACAACTCTTACTGGCCCTCAGGTGCTTGCTATACCTTTAAGCAACTCAAGTTTATAAACTGGAAAACTACTCTCCACGGATCAGAACTGAGAAAGTCTCTCGGACAAATGGTGTAAAGTCTTCTAGACAATACAGCAAGTCCAGTTGCCTTGATTTAGTACTGCTTGATACAACAGAATGGCTTAAAAAGAAAATTCCTGTTTTGGAATGGCCGAGTCAAGTCCTGACCATAATCCTATAGAAATGCTGCAGAAGGACCTGAAGCAAGTGGTTCATGCAAGGAAACCCAAGAGCTGAAGCAGTTTTGTAAGGAGGAATGGCCTAAAATTCCTCCAAGCTGATGTGCAGGACTGGTCAACAGTTACCAGAAACATTTGATTGAAGTTACTGCTGTAACTTCAAAGGCCACAACAGTTACCAAAAGGTTCACATTACCCTTTCTAACTAATACATGTAATATTAGACACAAAATGCTCGTGGAATGCAGCAGGCCAGGCAGCATCTATAGGAAGCACTGTTGACGTTTTGGGCCGAGACCCTTCATCGAACATCCACAGTGCCTCTTCCTATAGATAGATGCTGCCTGGCGTGCTACGTTCCATCAGCATTTTGCATGTGTTGCTTGAATTTCCAGCATCTGCAGATTTCCTCGTGTTTGCTTGTAATATTGGATCATTTTTCTCAATAAATAATTGAACAAGCATAATGTTTTTCTGTTATTTATTAAATTGGGTTCTCTATCTAGTTTTAGGACTTACATGAAGATCTGATCACATTTTAAGTCATTTATGCAGAAATAGAGAAAATTCTACAGAGTTCACATTTTCTGGCACCACTGTACATGTGACAAATAAAACTAAACTTATTATTTTATTTAATTATTTAGAGAAACAATGCGGAACAACCCATGCTGCCCAACAACCCACCTATTTGAACGCAGCCTAATCACGGAACAATTTACAATGAGCAAGTACGTCTTTGCACTGTGGTAGAAAACCAGACTACTTAGGAAACTATCTGGTCCATAGAGAGTTACAACAATGTCAATTTGTGCATTTGGCTTCTCCGGATTCCCAAGTTGTTTTTGGCCAATATTTGTCAGAATTGTAGAGATACATGAAGCATGATGCAAAAGGCCGGCTGGTGATGTAGTGGCATCAGCACCAGACTTCGGAGCGAAGGTTTCCAAGTTCGAATCCAGCCGGCTTCAAAAACTTGGAAAGGGATAGGCTCTGCCAGGTTTCAGATGCCCAAGACATGCTGTACGATGAGCAATCACCAAAAAGATAGGTGCAAAAAGCAGTCATGATGACTCCACCAGGAGTTAAGGGCGCGCGCGCGCACACACACACACGAAGCATGACACAAAAACAGTTCATCAGTCCACAGTAAGAGAATTACTACTCTCCCTAGGAGTGGGCATTCTGCAAAGATCACACCAAAAGCACAACGTGCAATGCTGAAGTGAAAAGGAACCCAAGGGTAACAACAAAAGACCTGCAGGAATCTTTAGAACTTGCTAAAATGTCTGTTCATGTGTCCACTAAGAAGGAAGGACACTATGGAGGAAACCACTGCTAGCCAAAAAAACATTGCTGCACATTTCAAGTTTGCAAAAGACCACCTGCATGTTCCACAACACTTCTGGGACATGTTCTGTGGACAGGTAAGACAAAAGTTGAACTTTCTGGCAGAAATACACCTTGCTATGTTTGGAAGAAAAAGGCCACTACACACCAACACCTCATCCCAACTGGACGGATTGTCATGGCTTGGAGTTACTTTGCTGCCTCAGAGAATGGACAGCTTACAATCTTTGAGGGAACATTGAGGCGTTTTACAGAAGAATGTCAGGATAGCGGTCCATCATCTGAAGCTTGACAGAAATTTAATGATGCAACAACACAATGATCCAAAACACAAGAGTAACAACAATAGTTTAAGAAGAAAATTCATGTTTTGGACTGGTCGAGACTTTAATCCAATTGAGACGCTATAGCATGACCTGAAGAGGGCTGTTCAAGGTATCCCAGAAATATTAATAAACTGAAACAAGTTTTGCATGGAGGAATGGCCTAAAATTACTCCTTGTCGTTGTGTAAGACTAATCGGCAGCTACAGGAAACGTTTGATGGAGGCTCTTACTGCTAAAGTTATTCAATTCAAGGATTCACATACTTTTTTTCCAGCCTGGACTGTGAATGATTAAACAATGTGGTCAATAAAGGCAAATACAATTTTTTGTATGTTATTAGTTTAGGCAGATTGTGTTTGTCTATTATTACGACAACTTAAAAAGATCAGACCACATTTTGAGTAATTAATGCAGTAAACCAGGTAACTGCAAAGGGTTTACAAATTTTTTTTCTTGCAACTGTACATCGATTAGAAGAGTTTGGAGAGATGTGGTCCAGGTGTGTGTAGATAGGACTGGGCCAGTATGAACTAGATAGGCCAAATAGCCTAATGCACAGCTGATTCTATCTTATTGGTATGTCAACATTCTCATCACCCAAGTCAATACTAAGCAAGGTAAACAGTTACGGCTCACCTGAATGTGTATATACAGCAAAAGGTTTGTGTACCAAGATAGAATGAATGGATCTATTTTCTCCATAGTTTAAAAGAATAAGAAGTTATCTCATAAAAGGTTTACCAGAGGATGCACATTTCCCTGGCTGAAGAACATGGAACTAGTCTGAGTGATGGGCAAGCCATTCAGGGCTTTAAAGAGTTATTTTTTTTTTAAATTCATGCCCCAGAAGAATCAGTAACAAGCTTCACTCAAAACAGTAACTGATGGACTTAGACCATAAGACAAAGGAGCCAAATTAAGCCATTCAGCCCACCGAATCTGCTCTGCCATTCCATCATGTCTGATTTATCATCCCTCAGAACCTCATTCTCCTACCTTCTCCCTACAACACCTTACTAATCAAGGTCCTAGCAACCTACACTTTAAATACACCAAATGACTTTTCCTCCACAACAGTCTGTGGCAATAAATTCCACAGATTCACCGCCCTCCAGCTAAAGAAATTCTTTATTTCCAAGGATCAAAGAAACTGCAAGATATGGGAATAATGCAGGAAAATAGAGTACAAGTAGAAGTGAGTCACAGCAGGCTTAAAGAGCCAAATCACCAATTCCTACTTGTTATGTCCTCCTAATACCACCTTAAGCCAATCAAGGAAGCTGCCCCATTTTCCTAGTATTTCATGTCTTGCTACTCATCCTGTTTTCAAAGTCAAACTCAACTTCAACAATTTCCTTTCAAAAGCTAGAACAGAATTAAGCAGCCAAATAGCCTTGTTCAGTGTTGATCTATTTAGCTTTCCTTCATTGCAATAATCACATTTCCAATACCCTCCTGACGAAGGGTCTCGGCCCGAAATGTTGACAGTGCTTCTTCCTATAGATGCTATCTGTCCTGCTGCGTTCCACCAGCATTTTGTGTGTGTTGCTCCAATATTTTCCCTTTCCTTTGATGCAATCCAGAGTACAAGACACTATAAAAACATGCAAAGCTTCATGTAGGTTTTTCTGTGCCTGGATTCAACGTTTCCACCTCTTGGAAGAACTCCACAAGTCCTCTATCAAACCTTCGTTGTCACAACAAACTGAACAGCTACCCCTTTTCCATTAGCCAACCTCTCACATGTGCAGTTAGGATCATCTACTTACTATCGTCTTGCATAATCTGGGCTTTAAGGAGGTATCAAATATTACTAAAAACCTTTGGATGAAAGTTACAAATAGCTTCGTAATATCGAATACTGCTGCTGCGCAGGTTGACAGTATTATTAAGGTGACGTATGGTGTGTTAGCTCATCAACCCTGGACTGAGTTCAAGAGCTGTGAGGTAATATTACAGCCATACAAGACCTTAGTCAGACCCCACTTGGAGTACTGTGTTTAGTTCTGGTCACCTCACTACAGGAAGGATGTGGGTACCATAGAGTACAGAGATTTACAAGGATGTTGCCTGGATTGGAGTGTGTGCCTTGTGAGAATAGGTTGAGTGAACTTGGTCTTTTCTCCTTGGAGCGACGGAGGATGAGAGGTGACCTGATAGAAGTGTGTAAGATGATGAGAGGCATTGATCATGTGGACAGTCAGAGGCTTTTTCCCCAGGGCTGAAATGGCTAACGTGAGAGGCATGGTTTTAAGGTGCTTGGAAGTACAGAATAATGTCAGGATAAGTTTTTCCACGCAGAGAGCGGTGGGTGTGTGGAATGCACTGTCAGCAACAGTGGAGGAAGCAGATACAACAGGGTCTTTTAAGAGACTCTTAAGATAGGTACACGGAGCTTGGAAAAATAGAGGGTTATACGGTAGGGTAATTCTAGGCAGTTTCTAGATTGGGTTACATGATCGGCATAACATTATGGGCTGAAGGGCCTGTAATGTGCTATAGATTTCCAGATTCTAATTATATTAATAGATGGCTTTGTCAGTTTCAAATGCCCCATTGAAATGTAAGCTTACAAATCTGAAAGCATTGATAGCTTCTAGAAGCTCTGTCTGCCATTCTGTTAATAGTGTAAGAATTATTTAATAATAAGACCATATGACATAGAAGAATTAGCACAATTGAAAAACTAGGCTGTTTTAGAGAAGACTAAAAGTTGGGTTTCCTGAAGCCAGGCCACTTACCTGTTGCTGTGTGGTTGACGACATATGCAATACAGTTTATCAGGGTCATTGTAGCCACTGTCTGACTGAATAACTAAGCTTTCATCATCTTCAATCTCTGACTTAGTCCCAGACTGAGAAGTAGATTCTTTTTCCTTTTGAACAGTGCCACTTTTAGCACTTTTCTTTGCAGGAATAATTATTTGCTTCTTAGCTTTGGCAGTGCCAAACGACTTTGATTCTTTTCTGACTTTAGTTGCTTCTGTACTTTTTTCCTGGCTTTTCTGAGTATTCTGTGGTGAATCAGACTGTTCCTGACCGCGCCGCTTTCTCAACTGGTTCTGGAGTTCCTTTAATGTAAGTTCATCACTGTCACTATTGGTGCTGTTATCTTCATCAGAGTTGACCTCTTCATTAATCGCTTCAGCATTATTAGAACCCAGGTCCAGTGAGCCAATGCCTTTTTCTTCAATTTCTGCACTGCCATCAGAACCTGTCCCTGCTTCAGAAGTTGCAATAGATGATAATTCACCACCTTCAAGGTCTGTCAGTCGGCGGTAACGTTTTTGAGCTGCTGAAATAAATTCTTGAACTCGAGCAGATCGCTGAGTCTGCCGCCTGCTCCTTCGGAGTGAAGGTGTTAACTGTTCAGAGTTTTCACTTGGGGTAGTGTCAGAGTTCTCCGCATCAATAGCATTTTCTCGCTTTGCGATAGTTGTCTGCCGGAATCCCCAAGTCTTTTTAAATTCTTTACTGGTTGGGTGAATAATTTTTGGAGAGTTATCTTTGTTTTCGTCCTCTTTACTCTCCTCAATGGCTAATATAAAAATATAGGAAACATAAAATATAGAAAACATTATAGCAAAAAGAACTTTAGCTTTCCTAATCAAAGTATATATGCAAAAATCCAAACATCAAAACGAAAAAATGATCCTGTGTTTCAACTAGGATAGATAATGTGGCAGACAGGTGAGTCTGCAGAAGGTCAGACTTGCAAAATGCATTCAGGAGACTTGTGGTTGATTATCCACGAGGATGAACGAGTGTTTTTGGAGAACATTGCCTTGGTAAATTAAGTAATTACAAGGGGGTTTATGAACTCTCCTGGATATCACACTTTAGGGGGAATATATATTGGCTTTACTGGAGTACAAATATATAGCAGGATTATTCTTGGATTCTAAGAATTAGAAGGTGTGGAATCGCATAAATTTCTCGTATAGCCATTACTATCATTATTATCTCATTACTCTTTTAAACACTCCATACTTGGCTCTTGCATTTTGTTTTTTGCACTTTTGATGTTCCTCTCTTGCATTGTATATTTCTTATTTTCATGTACTTGCTTTTTTCTTCCTCCCTTCACAATGGTAGCTATAATTTCATTCACAAACATCCATCACATGAGTGCGCGCTCACACACGTCACTCCCATGCTTGCATTCTTTGCCTGCTTATTTATCCTCCCTGAACAAACACAAATTTAAAATGCTAGCTTAACTTAATTACATGACAATGGAACAGTAAAGAAAGGAAATGTGCAGGCCACAAAATGACACACAGTGACCCAGAGAACCAATATCTCTGAAGTAATCCTAAAACTTAATTCTGGACATTTCCAAGGATAAAATTCATGGCCCAACCCTGGTTTCCAGAATAATTGATTGATAGGTAGCTAAGAGTCAACAACAATCATGTGAAACCTAAGTCACAGAGACTAGAACTAAGAATGCAAGATTTTATTTTCTTTAGGACCTTTGTGAACAGAGTTTTCTTTGTGGTCAATTTTACAAATGTGGTCACTGTTATTAGCTCAACAATATAATGATCTCACCATTACATGTATTTTTCTTGGAAAGAAAAGGCATTTCAGGATGTATCTTGTATACATTTCTCTGACATTAAATGTACCTTTGAAACCTTAAAAACCATGTCTCTAATTCAATATTCTCATATATAGACAAATAGGAAGAAAGTTAGTTTTGTAAGGAATGTAATCCTAGTAAGAGGAAATTGTAATATGTGGTATCTAAATCAGGACAAAGATTAAACCAGAGACTACCAGAGGGGGGAGAAAAATCTCTCCAAGAAGCATGATGCATTGGCTCACTAAAACAGGACTTGAAGGAGTATCATTGTTTATTTAAAAAAATCAAGATCACTTAACAATTTAGTGTCAATTTGGTGTGAATTTAGTGTGAATAGTGTGAACTATCATACATCCTAAATAAAACAATCCTATCAAAAAACTAATTTAACATAATATACCTCATCCTGCCAGCTTGTTCTGGATTGAGGGAAATTGGAGGGGATGATACAAGATAAGGAAGAAAGAAGGATGTAGATTTTATACTTCAATGTTTAATTTTTAATACGCAGTCGGCCCTCCTTATCCGTGAGGGATTGGTTCCAGGAAATTTTGCGGATACCAAAATTCACGGAGGCTCAAGTCCCTTATTCAACCTGTCTCACTGCGATGAACATTAGGACCCCGGCGGCAGAGATCTGAATCTGCAGTGTTTCTGTTCACAAAAATAATCACTATCACGATTGAAAATAAAGTGAAAATAATAAACAATCGGAACAATTTTAAAGGATAAAGTGAGAAAGGTCCTGCCCCAATGAAAGCTACAATTATTACTAAGCAACGCAGTGGTTTAATTATTGGGTTTTGGGTTTTTGATCCCCCGCGGTGGAGAGCGCACTTGGGAGCAGTCTGTCACTGGATCGAACTGGAGTCTGGCGCTGAAACACACGTTCTTAAATGTTTTATGTGCATAGAAAGGTAAAATATATACTATATACTAAGACAAATGTTTGACTAACTGACACTAAATAATACCAGATGTACCTGTTCCGACTTACTTAGTAAGAGAACTTCCGCTTTTTTTTCAATCCCGATCCACGATAACCCACGCCCATTCTCCCGTATACTTTAAATCATCTCTAGATTACTTATAATACCTAATACAATGTAAATGCTATGTAAAATAGTTGTTATACTTCACTGTTTAGGGAATAATGACAAGAAAAAAAGTCTGTACATGCTCAAACAAGTGCTGGAAAGCACTTCTGGGTTTTCATGATTTGCAGTTGGTTGAATTCGCGCATGTGGAATTCGCGGAGAAGGAGGGCCGACTGTATGTTAAAGTACAAAACAGGCATAAGCATTCAATTATGGTCATTTTTATAAATCTATAATTGGAAAATAGTCGAACATATTTGCACTCTCTACTCCTTTAACAGCATTCAGTAAGTGCTAAATGATTCTGATTCTTTGAAATAATGAAGTGAAAGAATAATTATAGGTGTAGGACAGATAGAACAATGGAAGCAAGAATTTGGTCAATTAAAAAATAGAGAGGGAGCAATAAATATACCAGCTGCTCATCAGATTAACATTACAGTTTCACCAAGATAGTACCAAGCAATACAAGACGGTTAAACTTGGATTAGTTTTTTTTTTGGAACAGTAATTTTTATTTGCTTTAAGTGCTTAATGCTATGAAGATATGAACAAAAGAGGTAAAAACAACCCTTCCAGAAGTACAATGGTGTAGAATGGGAGAATAAAGTTACAATATTAAGATCAAAAGATCTGGAGCAGAAGATCGAACCCAAAAGGTGACAGAACACACAAATGGTGCTGGCGATTAAACCAGAGAGCACGTTAAAAGTTTAAGATCTAAAGCAGAACAAGTTTGGCATGAGTGACTTGAGCAGGTACAATATTGTAGTAGTTAGTGCTACTACCACAAAACTCCAGTGACTAGTTTAAGCATAAACTTGAGGATAATGCATGGAGTTTGCACATTCTCCACAATGTATGGGCTTCTGCCAGCTCTTCCAGTTTCTTGCAACTTCACCATGATACAGTGGTCAAAGGGCCACTGATGGGATTGTTAATGGGCACACAAGTTTGGTGAACAGGAATTTGAAAGGCTTGATGTTTTAATAACTAAATAACTAAATGACTGACATCATAGAACATATAATTTATAAAATGATCAATTATTCAAAAACTCAGTAACGCATATTGGAAATTTATTGTCCATGAACTTAACCAGGAGTAATCCTGCCACTTCCAATCAAACCTTGACCTAACTAAACAACTTACAATGATCAAACTTTAGAGTGGGCAGAAAATTTCAAATGCTATGAACATATTTTTTTAAAAACTGTTCTTAATTAGCGTTTCCATATATTTTGTCTGTTAATCATATCAAGCTAACTTTCAATCCTGCTAACCCAGTTCTGGCTATGCATAAAAATAAAATTTCAGTATCAATTCTGGTTCAGTACCTCTCACCAAGTCAAATTCTCCAAAACTAATCCACACCCACATTTCAGTACTGCACTGGAGTATTACACTGGAAATGTTCTTTTGCCATTTAAGTTATCAACTGAAGCCTTGTTACCTCAGCAGCTAAAATCAATTTGGGCATAAAATGATTCCCATGTAATTATTCAAGAGAACAAGAAAATTCTGTTAGTGCCCTGGCCAAAATGATCTCTCAAATTGAATAATTGCTCATTAGACCACAAGACATAAGAGAATTAGGTCATTAGCCCATCAAGTTCATTCTACTAGTTATTGTATTAAGGCTATTTGTGAGACTGGCTAAATTCTTATCAGTGTATTACAACACATCACATCAGAATATTTCAGCAACCATAAAGTACTCAGGTAACCTGAGGCAGTAAATTTAATATTCACGTAAAGTTCTGTTAAATGTGAACCACTTAGAAGAACTTGGAATTAATTTTCTTCTGAAACACTTTGAATAAAATGTTTCCAGAATCAGTATTGGTATATTTTTGTCACATGTATCAAGAAACATGCACCAACAGCTTGCAATTAGTGTGATCTTAACTTATCCTGCCTTTTGACTTTTATTTTGCCCCTTTAATCATAATCAGTTCCTTCTTTCTTGAGACTTTATGGAAAGTAAAACATAAAGAACGATTAGCAATGCATCGAAAGAACCTGAACCAGTGTTTGGGCTTCAGGTTTACAAAGTGGATGGGGAAACCAAGGATAACACAGACAGCTTGATGAGAATAGGCCAGAAAATAAAAAGCTATTTAATATCTGTATTGATGAATTGGGTGTGAATACAAGAAAGATTGGCATGGAGTTGTTAATAGGAGGATAGTTATTCAAGCTACAAGATTGCCACATGGACCAAGATACAGTGAAAAGCAGCAAACCAAGGATCACTAAACAATTTCCAGCACAGGATTAAACTGAAAGAGGAAACAATAGACAAGACTATTCGCTGCAATTAGTGAGAGATATAATCTTATTGAAATAAAATCCTTCGGGGGCATGACAAAGGGGATGTTTTTACTTGTGAATTGAAATTGATAATCTTATACACCAGATTTGTCTTCATTGAAAATTAATCTTCAAAATCTACCCCAAAAGATCCTTAGTCATGTATAATCAAGATAGACTGATTAGCAAAAATAAAGACGATTAATGAAAATGGGAATAAAGTACAATCAATTATTGTGTTAAATGGTAGAACAAGTCTAAATGGACCCAACAGATTTACCTACTAGATTTCTTATGCTACGTGAATCTGAATATCATGATGGCATAAGACAATACAGAGTTGATCTAAACTGTCACAAGAACAAGTTTCTAGATCTACACCCTCGAAATACATTCCCAACTAAATTCAAACCCAGATAAGTATGGTCTTTAATTCAAATCTTTCTGCAATCACTAACCTGGTGTGTGAAGACGGGGGGATTTCCGGTTTGGTTGAACTGGACTGGGCTCAGAATTGCTGCTATTCCGTGAAGACTCCCGAAGATCAGACCCTCCACGTTCATCATCTTCAACTGAAGTGATGACATCTCCTGTGGCACCCAAACTTAAGGCTGCAATTAATAATACTTCATCAGTTCTCTTTTAAATGAACTGGAATTAATTTTTGCATAAGGAACTGTTATTTATGTCTTAACCTGCCCACAGACCATTTCATCTACATCTTATATGTCCTTTTGTTTTATTAATTAAAACTGATATACAAGTTTCAGTGGGGAAAATGTTTATTTTCCTGTAGCAGTGCGCTCCTCAAGGCCTATAATTGTTTTGTCCAACATGGGCAGAAATCATGAGTAATTTAATATGGCCAGATTCAAAACATAGTAGTATTATCTCAAATGAAAGTTAGCTTATGGCTTAGTTCTTGAGCTGTAGTAAAGAGAGATACCGGGGCACTATGATGTCTGATCAAGCTGGCTACAAAATTGAGTACATCAGTAAAATAAGAACTGAATCTCCTACAGTCAAACCTTTTCCTTAGACACTGAGTATGCTCTTTTATAACAAAAACCACAAACGACTGCACAAAATATTAGTTAATATTCAGTGCCAATTTCCTAAATGGATAGGAAGAATTATTACATATACAATAAAATAGTAGAGTACCTTCAGTTGGATCCATCGCGCACTGCTCACTACCATCTGCCTGAAGCTCCAACTGAAAAGGTGCACTGGATGATGGCAGCAATGGATCTTTATCACTTAACATGTTTGTTGCAGAACTGGTAGACTGAAATGAATCCGTCTTGTTGGCAAAACAGCTTTCTCTAGAAAGATTTAGCTGATTCTTCGACAAGAGTGGACCTACTATTTCTTGGTTGTCCATAAATAGATCCACATTGTGACCTTCCTGCTGTAATAAAGAAAAGGGACTATGAACATCCCACACGCTTACTGCAAATAACAAGTTAGTGCAAGAATATTTATAAATACAAAAATCTAATTATACTAGCCTGCTTTAAAAAGTTACTCAATCAGCAATACAATACTCATCTAAAATTAAAAAAACTTGGATTTACAGAGCACTTTTCATGATCTACGATTACAAAGCAAAAATAAAGCATTTTCAAATGCAGTCAAACTATATATCAGGTGGTGGCATCCGTCGGTCTCGAGAGACCATGGATCTGTGCCTGGAGTTTCCAGGGCACAAGCCTGAACAGGGTTGTATGGGAGACCAGCAATTGCCCAAGCTGCAGGGCTTCCCCTCTCCAGGCCACTGATGTTGTCCAAGGGAAGGGCACTAGGACCCTTGCAGCTTGGCACCGGTGACGTCGCAGAGCAATGTGCCTTGCTCAAGGACAGAAACACGCTGCCTCAGCTGAGGCTCGAACCAGTGACCTTCAGGTTACTAGTCTGATGCCTTGCCCACTAGGCCACACGCCAACAGGTTCTAAAAACACTGTGGAACAGTAAATAATTTTCCAGAGAAGGGAGGAAATTTAGCAAACAGGGCATATAAGCTTGTTTCTAACTGTTTGGAAAGCTGACAATTTACTTTCAGGTTCCCTAAGCTATGTTTACCACAGTCCCATTTGATTCACTGGACCCTGTTCCCATCTCCCTGTAAACGCACTGGATTCATTATGAAATATATAATAATTATGAACAATAACTAATAATCAATTAATAATTAATAACAATCATTGTGAAATATATAATACTGTATAAGATATTTTAAAGATTGAACTAAAAGATATTTTGGAATATTAATAGAAAGTAGCAGCATCCAATAGTCTGTAATATCTGCTAGTTTGACACCAAAGTCCCAACCACACCTCAGATTTAATTTTGCTGTACATTCTGAAACCAAGAATTAGCCAATGATATCCTTCGCATAAAAACGAGGCAATCATTCAGCCCACTGAGTTTATACCAGCTGACAGAATTCCATTAATCACACTGACTTATTTCTCTGTAACCTCACAATGTCACATGTCTATCAACTCCACCTCAATTCTCTTACCACACACCTATTAGGTATAACTTACAATAGTCAATTACCTAACCAAAATGTCTTTGGGATGGAGGAAACTGTAGCATGACAAATTCACTTGGTGACAAGAGAAACTTGCAACATCCACAGGATCAACATGGAAATGCAAGACTTAAGTTGTGAAAACGTTGTGACACTCATTGGGACTGCTTCATTGAGTATGACAGGATGGATGATGGATGAAGTTTTCTTGACATCTAGATCTTGTGCGATATTAATACACAGCAGCCTACTCCGGACTCTGGATTGGGGATTGCCAAACGTTACGTGGATTTTCTGGCGTAGTCTGTTTTGTCATGTGCTTTTGTGATATCATTCTGGAGGAACGTTGTCTCATTTTTTAACTGCATTGCATTTGTGGTTTCTAAATAACAATAATCTAAATCTGAATATATCAATAAAGTTCTAACTAACTAGATAGAAATAAGAACTTCTTGAAGCCAGAGCAAAAGTGAATCTGGAATTCTCTAGTCAAGATGGTTGCAGAGGCTCAGTTGCTGAGAATATTCAAGACAGATTAGTTAGACAAATTAAGTGATTTGGATTAGTACAAGAAAGTTAAGAGCATTAAAAACATCAATCATGATATTTTTAGTTGGTGTAAGTCACTGTGGCACAGACAAAAAGTCGAATGACTAACCCTTTTGTCTATTTCTGACAGAACTGCGGTAAAGCAGAATAATTTTTTCCCCAATCACTTCAACACATGGATTGCAGGTTCAAAGCATGGCTCATCAACCATACCGAGAATGGCCAACTCCATTCACAAACAACTGGAGAATCTGATCATAGTCACTTATCTTGCTCACTGTGAAACACATCCGAAAGTAGCTCTGATGTAAAAGAGCTAACTAAACCAAAAGACAATTAAAAATCCATTAAAGAAAGTGCTGAGGAATCTTAAAAAGCAGACAGGATCCAGAGTAAAATTGGAAGCTATCAGCATTTCACCAGAGCATTCAGTGGGTGTAACCGTGTCCACTTATTCACTTCCAATTTTATGTCACTCATATAGCAGGACAAAAGAGAGACATTGCTGACTGCAATTGCAATATAATAAAATGATAAATGCAATTACCAAGCAAAAATCTTAAAATTCCTGCTCTAGAGGCAAATTGGTGCATGTAAAGTTCAGTGTTCTACCACTAAGATGAAAAATAGAACAAACTCATGCTTTTATTGTTCATTATTGCTAAAATGATGGGTAATATAGAAACAGTGTACTTCAGTGCCAGGAAATTACCTGCAAAAAAGGTATTAAAGAACTGCCAAGCATTTGACTCAAACAATGTAACACATCACACCAGCATAGCCCCAGAAAGCCCAACCACTAACAGTCACATGGCAAAAGACAAGCAGCATCCTAATCTGGATGCAAGAGATTTCAGTTGCTGGAATCCGGAGAAACAATTACCGGTAATCTGCTGAAGGAACTCAAAAGGTTGAGTGGCATTTGTCAGTTATGATTCATGGTTCTGACCAAAAATATCAGCTATTCCTCCCAACCTCCCCACAAAAGATGCTGGTCAACCACCGAGTTCCTGCAGCAGATTGTTTGGAGCATCCAACTGCAGCCTGGGTGGAAGGCGGGGGTTAGGCCACACTCTAGAAAGCTAGACAGCTTAGTTGTTACACTACTCAATAAACAATCCAAAGTTTTAACAAATAACATGCACAAGTTAAATTCAGTTTAATAAATGTGGAATAAAAATGTGCAGTAAAAGTAACAAGGAAAGTCATCATGCTCACTAATAGCCCACTGTATTATCCAAAAGACTTTCTTTTCTTGTCTGGTCAATGTATTTGAATCTAACCACATAATGAAATGGCCTTGCAAGCTTTGCAGTTCAAAGAGCAACTTGGGGTGCACAATAAACACTGACTTTCCCACACCTTGTATACAAGGCATTCCTCCCTCCAGGACCCAGAATACAAAGTTGTAGGAATTATCATTCTTTCCAGTAGATCTTAAACTAGTGCACACTTCAAACCGTTGGACATAATATCCTTAATGCTGCCTATCTCCTATTTCTGCAAAATCATACACTCAAGTAATCTACCTGTTCTTTCAATTTTTTCTTTCACTTTACCTGAATACTAAACCTCACCAATATCCAGAAACAGGAAATCCACGATTATTTTTCCTACATTTGTGCTCATTTTCAAAATGCTGACTGGAAGCATGTTACTTTGAAACCTATCGTTAATGATGAAAGGCCTTGATAGAGTGGATCTGGAGAGGATGTTTCCTATGGTGGGGAAGGCTGACACAGCCTCAGAACAGAGGTGCGTCCTTTTAGAACAGAGAAGAGGAGGAATTTCTTTAGTCAGAATGATGAATCTGTGGAATTCTTTGTCACAGGCAGTTGTGGAGGCAAAGCCTTTATGTATATTTAAGATAGAGGTTGATAGATTTTTGATTGGTCAGGGTATGAAGGGATATGAGGAGAAGGCAAGAGAATGGGGCTGAGAGGAAAATTGGATCAACCATGATAAAATGGCGGAGCAGATTCGATGGGCCAAATGGCCCAATTCTCCCCTTTATCTTGGGTTCTTGCCATGTATAAACACTGAGTTGGATAGGAAATATACTAAATTTTAATTTACACAATTCTGACAACAAATAAAATTAAATGTAATATAAGAATTTTCATTTTAATTTGGCATTGTTCTCTAACTCTTCTCACATTAAACTGCTTTAGGTCACTTTTTGATCCAAATTCTCCTAATGAAAATAAAGAATAAAAGCAAATGTACACAAATAAGGTACATCTAATATTCAAACTAAAGCTCTCTACAGCATCTTCCTTTCCGTAAAAATAAGCTCACATTTAAAATACTTGGAAGAGTAGTTAATATGGTGCAGTCCAGGTGACTATAATAAAAACTGGAAAAGTGGGATTAATCTAAATAGTTCATTCTTAATTAGGACCAAAATAGATCAAATGGCCTCTTCCTGTACCACAAATACCTTGATTTTTCATACACCAACTTTTCCTTTGATCTGTTCACTTGTTCAAAATTACCAAATTGGAAAATTCAGACATAGAACTGACACATTAATAACACCCTGAAAATAAAAAAGTAGCTAGAAATTACTATAAAACCAAACGACCACAGTAAAAACCCAATTGATTTGCTACTACTAATTAGCATAAGCAATCCACCATTGTTACCTGATTCTGATCTCACAGAAATTCTCGTGTACCTGCTAAAGTGAATTCAGAAACATGTAAGATACCAAAATCCAGGAATTTAGCAATTCCCATGAATTATTTCCCAAAAAATGTAATAACTAAGTTTTTTCCCTTTAAGAGTAAAACCATCCTTCATCATAACATCAAACTTCACTACCACGTCAGAGGATTGTTAGCTCATCTAACACAATGACAGCACATTTACATATTTTAATATAAGCATTCAATTTCTTCTCAACTCATAGGTTGCTCAAAACTATTTCCCAATTGTTTCCAGCTGTCATGTTATCTTATTAGTAATTAAATGCAAACAAAATCCAATTCAAAATCTTTATTCAAGTTTTTGGGAGTTGAAGTGCCTGAGTTTAGAGTCAAATAGAGGTGAACAGTAAAAGCTAGCGTCCACATCCCATGAGCGACTAAATTAAACGTTAAAAGTTGCTGAACAGATTCTGTGACAAAATAGGAAGGAAGTATACATGAGTAAGTATACTGAAAGTATGTGCTATAGCTACCATAAGCTACACAGAAGCTTTTTTTTAAAAAAAATCATACCTGAATGGAAGGATCCTACACATTCAATGGAACACCCACCCCGTCAACCATCTCTGGCAAGAATGGTTCTATCTCAGGATTCCAAAGGCATCAGTGCCTCCATGACACCCTGCCCTTACACTGGAAAGTTCAGATTCAGATTGTAAAGCTGTTTTGTGGATCACCTCAATTCAGTCCAAATCTGATCCCAGATTTCCCTTTATCATTTTAATTCTCTGCCACCTGTAGCACTTCTCCAATGAAATTCAGTGCAGCTTGATGAATAGCAATTTGTCCTTCAATTATGCATGTTACAAACTTCCAAACTTAGAATTCAACATCACCAATCACAGCCATTGAATGTTTTCCAGACTTCAACTGTTAGTATTTTTATCTTTTTCCCTTTCTTATCCAATTACCATTTTCTTTTGCCTCGTTCACTCATTTGCCATTTTCTCTTCTGTCTGCTGTCACTTTATTCAACCCTTTTGTAACGTTCACTCATTTGCCATTTTCTCTTCTGTCTGCTGTCACTTTATCCAACCCTTTTGTAACTACATGCTATTTCTGTGCCTCTGCACTCCTCAAACCTAGTTGATAAGAATCTGAATGGTTCCTTCATTTCTAGTACCTTCTACTTTTATTGTAATATTTTTCTACTTTAAATTTGCATTTGATTGTTTTGTATGTCTCCCCTCACCCCCCGAGGTACAATACTGCAATTTCCCTCCACTGAACCTGGAAAAAAGCACTGTTTGACAACACTATCAATCCTTCTGAACACAGGACAAACACTATCAGGCCAACACTATTATTATGTTTAAGTGCCCCTTAATCTAAATTAAAACCAATCACTAATACAAATCCATTCTATAAACGTCATGGGAAGCAAAAGTGCAGATGCTGGAACAAAAGCAAGTGTTTTTGGTCAGACAAGAAACAGCTGTGGAAAAAGAAACCAGTTAACATTTTGGGTCAGGAACTTGCTCAGAACAGCTGAGGAAGGGTTCCTGACTCAACATGTGGACTGGTGTGTGGATAAGAAATGCACATAATTTGAGTTCTAACACAAATGAAAAGCAAAATGAGGAAAATAGTCAGTGGTAATGAACTTTGGGCTAGGACGTTGAACTACTACAGATACTGCAGTAATAAATAGGATCTGACATGACAATAGTGTGCCCTTTAATCAATTTTGGACTTGGCAAATCCACAAAAAGGTATTGTGACATCAAGCAAATATAGGGGCTGGATATACAAGTTAACCAGTATCTGTGAGAAGAGCAAGAACCACACTAACAGCTATCAGGTTTAGAATGATACGAAAATTGGGCAGTGTAGGGTAAGCAAGATAGATGTCCTCACTTAAGTACATCCATCCATAATTTGAATTAACCCATCATTATAAAACAGAATTTTCATATTTTTCAGACAATCAAAAGGCTTTCATCACAGATGAGTTTGCTTGACCAAATGTTTGTAGTTTGAAAGTGCAGCTTATAAAAGGATGGGGGAAAAAACACTGATCTCAATTGCCACTTGGTACACAAAAATATAAAGTTGTTCACATGCTAACTTAGAGGAGTTCAGTTATAATTGCACTGAAGGTAGCTTTACACTATTTTTTTCAGCAAAGCACATCTTGGTTCAGCAAGGCCTACAAAAGGACATGCCAAGAGCAGTACCAAGCATTCTTAAATGATGAGGCTCCTAGTTAGTGAAGCTGCAATATATATGCACAACAAAAAATGTCATGCTATCTCACAACAAATAGATCAGACTGAAGATCTACAGGTCCCTCATCTAGTTATGAAAGATAATAGATAACTGAATAATTAACAAAAGGAGAGGTAGCTAGCTCCATGAAGACCTCCATCCTCAACAATACTATGGTCCAGCATATGACTGCTGAAGAAAGGGCTGAAGCGGATGTTCAGCCCAACTGGCAAACAGCTGATCCATCTCAAACTCAAGATACCTGCCCCCCAGAGAAGCCAGTGTGCAACAAATCTGATTCAACAAAACCAACAGCTGAAGTCCTGGCTGTTGTACTTTAGGTCAAAAGCTCAGATGCTGCCTAGGTTGGACAATTTCAATTAAGGAGAGGCTGGATTTGTTTTACTTGCAATTGAGGAGACTAGGCAGAGAGTTAATTGAAGAGATACAAAAGTTGAGGGGCAGAAATAAGGTGAGTAGTGTTTTCTCTTAATGGCGTCTAAAATCAAAGAGGAGTAAGACAGTTGGATGGAATCTAAGGATTTTTTTTAAAAACCACAAGGGTGGCTGCAATCTGGAATGCATTACCTGAGGAGGTAGATACCCTGACATTTAAAAAGGATCTGGATGAGCATCTGAACCACAAGACTACAGACCAAAGGGTGGTAAATGGGGTTAGTGATGGTGGGTACAGGATGGTCATCATGGTGTGCTGAAAGATTTATTTAAATGTGCTGTATGGCTCCATGACTCTGGATACCGTAAAGACTATGAAATCAGATAACAATACAGCTATTGTACAGAATATGCACACTCAGGACTAAAAGGTGCATCTGGATAAGCAGTTCTCATGTAGTTATAACACACCTAAAAAACAATAATCTGGAAAACTGACCAGTTATATCTTATTCATATAAAGCAGGATGAATCCTTTCCAAACGCCACCCAAACAACTCTCTATCACTGCATCAGGATAGGTTTCTTTAAACTTTTTAAATCTTAAATTAACCAAAGTAAAATTAAATTATTATTCTCAGTCAGGATGTATTCTAGCCTTTCTGTGCCTACTCATGCCAGAAAGCTTTGTTCCCCCTCTAAAGATATATTCTATATTTTAGAACATAACACGATATAGACCTTTGTAAATTGATTTTGCATTAGTCCTCCAAAGGATACAATTATATGATACAGTATCCATCAATCCTTTTCTCACTAATGGTTAACACTTGTTAATACCTACATATGGGAATTTAAATATACAATATTGCCTGACTTTGAAATATAAAGTACTCATCCTTTCGCACCAGAAGATTCCCATTTCTGATTTGGACAGTCGGCTTTGTAAAAAAATTGACACAAAAGTGTTAGAAACCTAGAAAACAGACAGCGCAATACAGGCCCTTCAGCCCACAAAGCTGTGCTGAACATCTCTTTACCTTAGAACTACCTAGGCTTATCCACAGCCCTCTATTTTTCGAAGCTCCGTGTACCCATCCAGGAGTCTCTTAAAACACCCTATCGTTTCCGCCTCCACTGCTGCCGGCAGCCCATTCCACGCACTCACCACTCTCTCCTTAAGATAAACTTACCCCTGACACCTACTTCCAAGCTATGCCCTTTCATGCTAGCCACTTCAGTCCCAGGAAAAAGCCCCTGACTATCCACATGATCAATGCCCCTCATTACCTTGTACACTTCTATCAGGTTACCTCTCATCCTCCATTGCTCCAAGGAGAAAAGGCCGAGTTCCCTCAATCTTTTCTCATAAGGCATGCTCCTTAATCCAGGCAACATCCTTGTAAATCTCCTCTGCACCCTTTCTATGGTTTCTACGTCCTTCCTGTAGTGAGTCGACCAGAACTGAGCACAGTACTCCAAGTGGGGTACTGTGTTGTTAGATGCTGTCTATTTGAAACATCCCTGCCACCATCACTTCATATAAAATCTTTAGATCTTGTTCAAATCTATAATATACCCAGAAAAAGGAAATGAGCATAATTGTAGAATACACTTATCTTTTGATATGCCTTTTCCATTTTTGTTTTTTTTTCAGGGGGAGGGGATTTGGGGATTGATTATTGTGCTGCTGTTCTTTTCTTTCCTGGTTTCATGGCTATCCGGAGAGGAATTTCAGAGTTGTAGATTTTGGTAATAACTTAGCCTTTGAACTTGGACAGGTACATGGATAGGAAAGGTTTAGAGGGATATGGGCCAAATGCAGGCAAAAGGGAGTAGTGCATATGTATTCCATTGGGCTTAAGGGCCTACTTCTGTTTTGCTTTGTTCAATTATCCACAATCCCAGGTTTAAAGCCTTCCTCATTTCATAACTGCATCAAACATTCATATTCTGACAAGCCAAAATTCATGGCATTCATAGCAAAATTTCACTCACCCGATAAGAGGAATTGGCATCATGGGTAGATTTTCTGGCTAGCAACAGTTTTTTTGCCATTGAGCATCTTTTGATCACAAAGGATCCCACCAATCCAGTTTAAGAACAATGCGTTCCACTCTTAGCAGGGAGGCTACACAGTATCCACGCCAGCATCACCAAGCTCCAAAACAGTTACTTCACCCAAGCCAATACCTCCACCCATTAAACCACACTACTACCGCTGCTTTAGCATTTCCTGTCAGATTCACCCATGTACAGATACTCCTGCATCTTTCCATCACTTTATGTACATAAAATCTATGTATACAAGCTATCTTATGTGCTTATATTTATTGCATTTTTATATTTTTTATGCTTATTGTAATTTTCAATGCTGCATTGGACCAGAATAACAATCATTTTGTTTTTCTTTACTCCTGGGCACTGAAGAAAGATAAACAGTCTTAAATATACTCAAAAGACCCAACTGCTTCTTTATCCATACTCTCTCAACTCCAGTATCAAACTTCAGGTTGAACAAACTCATCTTCCAAAAAAGTTAAGGTTATTATTTCTAATCTTGCCACAAAATTTACTGTTTTGCCATCCTCTCTGCATTCTTCAGCAATCAGCAATACTTCTCTCCCATGCTCTTCATTTCTTTGGTCTAATCTACTGTTGACATCAACACTTTAGGCAAGGTTGTCAAAGCCCAGAAGCTTTGAAAAGTTAAACTCTTCCTAAAGTTCTTTTGCAGCTACCCAGATGTCTCAAATAAAAACCAAGCTGTTCTTGAGCTCTGTTTGACTGAAATGTTTCAGATCAAGGAAAGGAGTCAATTACCTAGTACTGCAATGTAGTAATTTGTTGAATGGTTTCATTTTTTTTATGGAACAAATTTTGCTTTTATTGTTAGGCTTTCAATTTGGACAGGAAAGTCAATAAACTGAGATGCAAAGAAAAGTTGAGCGCATCTATTTGTAGTTTCTAATCTCAGAATATGTCATATGTTACAAAACAGGTGGCCCCCGTTTTTTGAACGTTCACTTTACGACAGCTTGCTGTTACAAAAGACCTACATTAGTACCTGTTTTTGCTATCCAAAGAGGATTTTCGATTTTACGAAAAAGACACCCGCTTTATACATGTTTACCTCGAGAAAGACTACCATGACCGTGAAGCTTTGTGCAGGCAGTTGTGTGGCAATGCATGTACAAGCTTATGCATGTACGTACGTAGGCATGTATGTGCACATGCGTGTACATGCCAATTTTTTTTCTCCAAAACAATTTTGGCTCGCTGTCTTCCCGATTTTGATAAGTGAAACTACACTATACATACAATATTTCTACTTTATATAGGCTATATATTATCATATCATTCCCTCTTTTAGTACATGTTAGTGTTATTTTAGGTTTTATGTGTTGCTTGATTTGGTAGTTTATTTTTTGGGTGTGGGAACGCTCAAAAAATTTTCCACATAAATTAATGGTAATCGCCTCTTTGCTTTATGCCATTTCGGCTTACGAACTGTTTCATAGGAATGATCTACCTTCGGATAGCGGGGGGGGTGGGGGGGGGAGAGGGGGAGCCTGTATGCCAACAAAGTTCAGAAAATACTAATAAAGCATCTTCCACTAAGAACACTGCAAGCAAAGTCTTTGAATATTTTTAAGGCAGAGTTAGTTCAACACTTGACAATTGTCATGAGAAGGCAGTCATGATTTAATGGAATTGAATGGCATCTGCTCCCAATGTGCAAGTCTGGGGTTCTAAGATATATTAAATTCTCTGCTTCAAGCTCTATGGAGGATAAGAGAAATACAAAATAGTTAAAGAGTGAGGAAAGTTCAATACAAATTAATGCTGTTCTTGTTCATTAACAGGTTAAGATAGTATGGTTAACATGTAAAGGAGGAATACAAACTCTCACAGATGAGCAAGTTATGACTGAATGCAGGAATTACAGGGAAAGTTTGATCTCCTCGAAGTCCAGTTTTAAATACAGTCGGCCCTCCTTATCCGCGAATTCAACCAACCGCAAATCACCAAAACCGGAAGTGCTCTTCCAGCACTTGTTGTTCGAGCATGTACAGACTTTTTTTTCTTGTCATTATTCCCTAAACAATACAGTATAACAACCATTTTACATAGCATTTACATTGTATTAGGTATTATAAGTAATCTAGAGATGATTTAATGTATACAGGAGGATGTGTGTGGGTTATCGTGGATCGGGATCGAAAAAAATTGGAAATTCTCTTACTAAGTTGGAACAGGTACATCCGGTATTATTTAGCGTCAGTTAGTGAAATGTTTGTCTTAGTACATATTATATATTTTACCTTTCTATATATATAAAACACTTAAGAACGTCTGTTTCAGCGCCAGGCTCAGGAACAGAAGTTCCCGAGTTCGATCTAGTGACAGATTGCTTCCAAGTGCACTCTTCACCATGCCGGTTTGATGTGGAGGATCAAAAACCCAAAACCCAATAATTAAACCACTGTGTTACTTAGTAATAACTGTAGCTTTCATCAGGGTCTGGGGTTCCGCTGGGTCCTAAGGTCCAGACAGGTTAAATAAGGGACTTGAGCATCCGCGAAGGATCCCAGAACCAATCCCTCGCGCATAAGGAGGGTCAACTGTATATGCCAATTCTCTTTTTGGAACTCCTTTATATGAAATTTATATTTGGATACATGTCTTAAGAGATGAATGGCTGGATCCACATCACATTTTGGTCCATTCTCAGTTAAGTTTAAGTTATCACTCCTAACACTATACAAGATCATAGTAACAATCTTAACCAGGGGTAAACAATTAAGTCAGGTGTGACAAGCATACCCAAGCAACCTTTCAATACGGTAAGAGGCTTAGAGGCAATGGTGTGTTCTAAGAAACACATGCCATTAAACTTTAATGAATCAAAAGCAAAAGAGGAAATAGCACTAGATATTGTATAAAAATTGGTCAAAATCCGTTCTCTGCAAGTCAGCAACAGTTTTTAATTTGTTTTCTCTACACATACAGCAGAGTAATCATAACACTGCTGTTAATAAGGCAGTTAATTAAAAATCACAACCCAAGTAACTGCTTCACAATAAAAAGGAACGCTCTGTTAACTTTCCAAACACTTAGTAAAGTGAGAATAAATGGCTTTAACCATAAAGAAGCAACATCAAACAGCAAATATGGATCTCACTGGTACAAATATTTCAAAGGTTTTCTCCCTACTTGGCATACTTTCGAATATTTTATCATCCTTTGCAACCAAGTGTTTATCTCCTTGCAACAAAACTCAAAACTGTTGGCAATCTTGAACTTTACAAGATTAGCGCAAGGCCATGCATTAACGCCACTACAAGAATGCATATTTCCATCTAAAAAAGTTCATGCACTGCCAGAATCCAAACACAAACCTTTGAAGAATGTAGATTCAAAGCTTCATACACTCTTACATAGACTTCCTCATAATTCTCCATAAGGCAGTCAAAACTCTGCTGTCAATGGCCTAACTCACACCATCTTGTTCAAAGCAAATTTATTATCAAAGCATATATCACCATATACAACACACAGGTTTATTTTCTTGTGGGCATTCACAGTAAATACAAAGCAACACAATAGAATCGATGAAAAACTGCAAAGACGGACAACAACCAACGTCCAAAGGATAGTTACATTATGCAAATACAAAACAGGAAAATATATTAATGAATAAATATTGAAAGCATGGGTTGTAGAGTTCTTGAAAGTGAGTCCATAGGTTATGGAATCATTTCAGTGTTGGGGTGAGTGAAGTTATCCAGTCTGGTTCCATAGTCTGATGGTTCAGGGAAAATAACTATCCCTAAACCTGGTGATGTGGAATCCAAGAGTCCTGTACCTCCTTCCTGACGGCAGCAGACAGGGAGCATGGCCTGGAAGATGGGGGCTTCTTGATGATGGATGCTGCTTTCCTGTGACAGTGTTCCTTGTTAATAGGGGGGCATACCTGTAAGGATTGATCTGTATCCACTACTTTTTATAGTCCCCCCCCCCCCCCCACTATTTAAGAGCTTTGGAGCTTGCATACCAAGCCATGATCCAACCAGTCAGTATACTCTCAACTGCACATCTATAGAACTTTGTCAATTTTTTTGATAACATGCCGAATCAGAATTGGGTTTAATATTATTGGCAAATGTCGTGAAATTTGCTGCTTTAATGCAGCAATGCAATATATTAAAAAATCTACAAAATTCAGGCTCCTGTACCACCACCTTGATAGTAGCAATGAGAAGAGGTCCTGGGTGATGAAGGTCATTAATGACAGATGCCGCCTTCTTGAGGCATTGCCTTTTGAAGGTGTCCTCCATGCTGAAGAGGCTAGTGCCTATGATGGAGCTGGTTGAGTTTACAACCACCTGCAGTACCCTCCATACCACATGGTGAAGCTTTCCACTGTGCATCTGTAGAAATCTGCAAGGGTCTTTAGTGACATACCAAGTCTCCTCAAACTCTACTGAAATATAGTCACAGTAATGCCTTCTTTGTAATTGCTTGAATATGCTGGGCCCAGGATAGATCCTCAGAGATGTTGACAGCTTGCTTTCTTATTTATTAAATTTTAGAAATGACAAAGAATAAATGGAATAGTAAAATAGTAAGAAAGATAATATTAACCCTCCCCCCCCCCTTAACCCTTATCTAAAGAAAAAAAAAGAAGAGAAAGATTGCCTGGATATTGCAGGATCCCCACATGCTCCATGGAGTTCAAAATAATTTTGATATTTATTTTTTACTTTCCCCAATTACTATAATTTTATCTTCAAAGGACCTATGTATTTAATCCTATCTTTTGTACGTATGGGAGCCAAATTTTCAAAAATATATCATATTCATTTCTTAAATTATACATAATTTTTTCAAGTGGAATACAACTATTTCATTAGTCCAACGATCCATAGTTAAATATAAATCAGATTTCCAACTAACTGCGATAAGTTTTTTTGGCTACTGCCAATGCAATTTTTATAAATTTTTTCTGATACTTGTTCAATTTAAGTTTCGGTATTGTCCCTTCAATGTTTCCTAATAAAAATAATAGTGGACTATGTGGGAGTTGTACTCAGATGTTGACAGCTTGAAATTTGAAACAGTTGATCCATCAATGATGACTGCCCTTCCTGAAGTTCACAATCAACTCTTTGGTCTTAATGTCATTGAGTGCAAGATTGCTGTGACACCAGTCAGCCAGCTGATCTATCTCACTCCTATACACCACCTCACTACTGCAGGCCAAATCAAAGATGATGATGAATCGGTATATATGAGGGAGATTGAGAATATGTCCGAATGGTGCTGTTATGAGTGATGGACAGACCTGATGGACAATGGGGTGCAGAGTTAACCATTCCCAACCCCCCCCCCCGAGAACTATGAACTATTACTGTTGCTATGCTGCTCATGTGAGAGAGAGAGAGAGAGAGACTGTTGATTTACTGTATTTTGACTCTTCCTGGATTATTTACCTTCCAATACAAGGACTTTACTTTGCTCATTAACATTCCTCAGGAGATAGCAGGAGTGGCCTGATTTGATGGACACAGTCATTCAGAGTTGATGGATAGCTGAGATCCCGTGAGTGGGGATAAAAGACAGGTCTGGAGAGACACCCTTCAGACACACCAGTGGACACTGACTGAGTGTTGGGAACCCACAGAAAGGTGGGGGTTTCGGAGACCAAACCAGGAGATCGGTCAGTAAAGCTCACAGTGTTACAGCAGGGCCGCTGGGGACTTGTGTGTGTGTCCACTCATGCCAGAGTGAGGAGTCCACCACAGAAGAATGGTCTAGCTGAAGACCAGAGGGGTCATAACTGAACGACCACGACACGACAGATTAAGAAAGCCACAAAAGGTTTGCCTGCCGCAGCTGTTGCTGTTACATCTCGCTTGCGCTCTCTCTCCCCAATGATTTCAATACAACAACCATAACTACCTCAGCATTTATGAACTGAACTCTATACTTTCCTATGACAATTCATTTACCCCTAGACATCAATAGAGCTTGTTTATAATTGATTATTATTATTCCTACACTTTTAGGTTTATTACTGCTAACTTGTTTTATATGTATATTTGCATTTTTGATATTGTATTGTGTAGTTTACTAATAAACACCTTTAGTTTTGGTACCTCCAGACTCCAACGGATTCTTCTTTCTCTGCTGGTCAGACACCCAGTTACGGGGTACGTAACAAATTGGGGCCTCGTCTCCGGGATTTGATTACCAAATTGGGGGGGGTGGGCCAGTGAATCGGGATAAAAGTCCCTTATCTGATCTGATTGTGTGGATAACCAGACGGGAAACCAGCAGAGATGGAAATTGACAAATTTTTAAAAGACCCGACTTCGGGGGCATTAGAGGATGCCAGGAAGGTGGAATTGGTGAGCGTTGCAGAATGGTTAAATCTCTCTATGGTGAAATCATTGATGAGCAAGTTGGATATACAGAGAGCAATAGCTGTGTATTATGTATCAGAGGGTGTGTTCACGTCGGATGTACTGGACCTGTTCCCTGAGAAAAAAACAGTCAAGGGCGAGCTTCAGATACAGATAGAAAGATTAAGGTTGGCTGCGGAGAAGGAGGAAACGGAGCATGAGCTCCAGATAAAGGAGACAGAAGCTGCAAGGCAGAGAGAAGAAGCTGATAGGCAGAGGGAGGCCAGAGATAAAGAGACACAGTTTGCACTGGAAATGGAGAGGTTAAAGGCATCGCAGGGAAGAGACCGGGTTGCAAACCCAAATGAGGGGTTCAAGATTGGTCAGGAGATCCAGTTGGTACCTCCATTCGAGGAGATGAATGTCAATAAGTTCTTCCTTCATTTTGAGAAAGTGGCTGTGAATCAGAACTGGCCGAAGGGGAAATGGGCTGTTCTGTTACAGAGCGTACTTAGGGGGAAGGCTCAACAAGCATATTCGGCATTGTCTATGGATGAGTCTAAGGATTACGAGGAAGTAAAAAGGGCTGTATTGAGGAGTTACTAGTTGGTGCCAGAGGCATACTGGCAAAAGTTGCGGAACTTGAGAAAGCCGTGGAATCACACGTATTTACAGTTTGCCCATGAGATGCAAATGTATTGTGAACGTTGGTGCACCTCAAAAGGGGTCGTTGGAGATTATGATAAACTGTTAGTTAATACTGATGGAGCAGTTCAAAGGTTGTATCCCTGAGAGTATGAAGACGTACCTGGATGAGAAGGAGACGATGACTCTGTGACTGCCAAATTGTGACGAGTGACTGTGACGAGTATGGCTTAACTCACAAAACAAAGTTTTCCCTAAATAAGAGCTACCAGAAAGGCAGTAGGGACAGTAGAGAAAGCCCACTGGCTAAGGCAGAGAATAAGCCAGGAGCTACTGGAAAAGGTGAGGAGTAGAAAAAACAGGCTGGCAGGAAGGTTCCCAACTTCACGTGTTATAATTGTGGGAAAGCAGGTCTTATAGCATCTAAGTGCTTTGCTCCGAAGAAGGAGACAGGAAAAGGAAAAACAGTAGTCCCGACTGGTTGCATTGAGTCGGTCAACAGATCGATGGGGAAGGCAAAGTTAGATAGAGCACAAGAGGGGCGTGAGAAGTTTATCTCAGAAGGGACGGTGTCTGTGAAGGAAGGAGAAACCCCAGTTCCAGTGCGGATCTGGAGAGATACTGGGGCTGATCAGTCGTTGATTCTAAGGAATACGTTAGACTTCGGTCCTGAGACTGAGACTGGGGAGGTTGTGTTGAGGTATCGGAAAAGGACCGAGGCCGAACCTTTGCACAGGATGTTTCTCAAATGTGACCTGGTATCTGGACAAGTCGAAATAGGGGTGCGGTCAAAACTTCCGATGGATGGTGTGGACGTCCTACTTGGTAACGATCTGGCAGGTGGTGATGTGTATTCAGCAGTGAAGCTGACAAGCCTGTAAGTGCTGAGGACCCACCCACAGATTCCAAGATATATCCTGCACGTGCAATAACTCGCAGCATGTCTAGAAAGGCGGCTGAGACAGGAACCCGTTTGAATGAGTCTAGTGTTGATTTAGCAGAGACATTTTTACTGACCCTGTACCAGGAAGGGTTAGAGGATGGTAAAATGGAGAATAGTGGAGTTAAGACGAAGCAGATTTAGTGTTGTCAGGGAACAAAATTTTGAACCTGATTCGTAAGATACCCCTAGGTGGACACTTAGGAGTGAGGAAGGAATTTATGGAGGCACAGATTAAAGATGAGAAACAGATGGGGCAGTTAGAAGGTCCAGGGTTGGACACGGATGATCTGTCTGGCTTGACAGAGCTGTTTTCAGTTGAAGAAGAGTGTTCCCGATGATGTAAGGGTAGTCAATAGAAACAATAGAAAATAGGTGCAGGAGTAGGCCATTCAACCCTTCGAGCCTGCACCGCCATTCATTATGATCATGGCTGATCATCCAACTCAAAACCCTGTACCTGCTTTCTCTCCATACCCCCGATCCCTTTAGCCACAAGGGCCATATCTAACTTCCTCTTAAATATAGCCAAAGAACCGGCCTCAACGGTTTCCTGTGGCAGAGAATTCCACAGATTCACCACTCTCTGTTTGAAGAAGTTTTTCCTCATCTCGGTTCTAAAAGGCTTCCCCTTTATCCTTAAACTGTGACCCCTCGTTCTGGACTTCCCCAACATCGGAAACAATCTTCCTGCATCTAGCCTGTCCAATCCCTTTAGAATTTTATACGTTTCAATAAGATCCCCCCTCAATCTTCTAAATTCCAGTGAGTATAAGCCTAGTCAATCCAGTCTTTCTTCATATGAAAGTCCTTCCATCCCAGGAATCAATCTGGTGAACCTTCTCTGTACTCCCTCTATGGCAAGAATGTCTTTCCTCATATTAGGAGACCAAAACTGCACACAATATTCTAGGTGCGGTCTCACCAAGGCCTTGTACAACTGCAGTAGAACCTCCTTGCTCCTGTACTCAAATCCTTTTGCTATGAATGCCAACATACCATTTGCCTTTTTCACCGCCTGCTGTACCTGCATGCCCACCTTCAATGACTGGTGTACAGTGACACCCAGGTCTCATTGTATCTCCCCTTTTCCTAATCAGCCACCGTTCAGGTAATAATCCTGTTCTTGCAACCAAAGTCCTAGACGAAAAGGATGCCACTACCTTGAGGGAGCAGACGAGGTTGTTTTAACCCGCAAAGTTGAGTTTACTCCAGATGGGAGTTGCCCAGAGAGTAACTGGAAGCATCAGGGGAACTTAGAATTTGAAAAAGGGACTGGTATTGAAAGCCTAGGAGAGGCAGATGTCCCGTTTGCTTGAGTTCAGGATGTGAAGGATGTGGAGTCAGAGGGTACTGAACCTAGTGTTGAAGCTCAGGAAAAGTCTGAGGTATCTGATTTAGTTGAAAAGGAATGCAATCCTTTTGGGTCAGATAGACTTGGTTCAGTGAAGAAAGGGTTAACCATGGCACCAGTAGAAAGTGAGAATTCTCAGTCACTTGTGTTAAAAGGTAGTGAGGAGATGAAAGCTGGTGATGTGAATATTATTGAAGGGAAAGGGAAAAGTATTGTTCCTAAACTTTTGAATAAAGAAAATTTAAAGTCGGGTTTGGTTTCAGAACTGTTAATTAAAGTGAAGGGACCGTTAGCTGAACAGTGGTTTGTTAACAAGGTGCTTGTGAATCAATTACAGTTTGTTTTGGAATTTAAGGATAAACAACTTGGTGATGTTGTTCAAGGATGTGAGTTGGAGAGGGAGAACTTAAGTCTTGTTTTGACCAAGAGGGATCACCTGCAGATGTTAAACGAGAAACTAATAGAATTGAAGGTCCTGAAGATAAAATTAATGACTTGCTTAAAATTAATCAGTGGTTTGGAAGTTCAGCAAATGGGCTTAGTTTGGAAAACATTGGTGATAAGCTAGCTCATTGGAAAGGAGTCTGTGAAGGCCTATTCCAAGCCGGTGAGCAAGCTAACCATGTGAGAGTTAAGTGGAAAAGAAGCAAAGGGTTGACCAAATGCCACTTTGAATAACAGGATCTGGTTTTGCGGGAATTTGATTTTTTTTTGAACAAAGAATGTGAATAATAAAGATAAAAACACCATGGAAGATTGACTATTTGAATGTTAAGTTTAAAAGTAAAATAGAGATCAGTATTTGCAGACTTCTGTAATATACTACATTATAATCACATGTATTAGTTCACACTTTGCAATATACATCTAAGCTAAGAACACAACCCATTGGTATTCTTGGCTAACATGAAAAATAAAAATAGGTTATTAAGTTGGAGTCTGTTGTTACAGGAATTCGATATTAAAATACAACATGTAAAGGGGAGTGAGAATATAATTGCTGACTGTTTATCCAGATATTGATTTGAAAGTGTACTTGTATTATTCTTGTAGTTAAGACCACTTCTGTATTTAGTTAAATTCTGTAATATGCTTTATTAGTTAATATTCACCCTGGTGAAAATTCCCAGAAGGATGGGGGTGTTATGAGTGATGGACAGACCTGATGGACAATGGGGTGCAGAGTTAACCATTCCCAACCCCCCCCCCCCGAGAACTATGAACTATTACTGTTGCTATGCTGCTCATGAGAGAGAGAGAGAGATGAAACACAGGCAAGAACATCTGCTACAGATAAGAGGTAGAGAGAGAGAGACTGTTGATTTACTGTATTTTGACTCTTCCTGGATTATTTACCTTCCAATACAAGGACTTTACTTTGTTCATTAACATTCCTCAGGAGATAGCAGGAGTGGCCTGATTTGATAGACACAGTCATTCAGAGTTGATGGATAGCTGAGATCCCATGAGTGGGGATAAAAGACAGGTCTGGAAAGACACACCAGTGGACACTGACTGAGTGTTGGGAACCCACAGAAAGGTGGGGGTTTCGGAGACCAAACCAGGAGATCGGTCAGTAAAGCTCACAGTGTTACAGCAGGGCCGCTGGGGACTTGTGTGTGTGTCCACTCATGCCAGAGTGAGGAGTCCACCACAGAAGAATGGTCTAGCTGAAGACCAGAGGGGTCATAACTGAACGACCACGACACGACAGATTAAGAAAGCCACAAAAGGTTTGCCTGCCGCAGCTGTTGCTGTTACATCTCGCTTGCGCTCTCTCTCCCCAATGATTTCAATACAACAACCATAACTACCTCAGCATTTATGAACTGAACTCTATACTTTCCTGTGACAATTCATTTACCCCTAGACATCAATAGAGCTTGTTTATAATTGATTATTATTATTCCTACACTTTTAGGTTTATTACTGCTAACTTGTTTTATATGTATATTTGCATTTTTGATATTGTATTGTGTAGTTTACTAATAAGCACCTTTAGTTTTGGTATCTCCAGACTCCAACGGATTCTTCTTTCTCTGCTGGTCAGACACCCAGTTACAGGGTACATAACAGCGCCACCAGAACAACCTCAATCTCAATATCAGCAGGTCATCAATATCATCTGTGCAAACTTCTAAGGAAGTAGAGATCCTGCCTTGCCTTCTTTGTAACAGCAGTTACCTGTTGGATCCAGGATAAATCCTTTGAAATAACACCAAGGACTTAAAAGTTGCTAACTCCTTCTCCCTCTGATCTCGAGACCACTGCTTCCTCCACCTGTAGTCAATAATCATCTCTTTAGATTTGCTGACAATGAGTGAGAAGTTGTGTTGTGGCACCATTCAGCCAGATTCTCAACCTCCCTCATGTATGCTGATTCAGCAACACCTTTAATTTAGCCCACACAACACTAAAATAGGGCAATTGCCAGAAGTATACTAAGCACACAACTTTGTAGTTCATCTATACTGATGGTGATTGTGGAGGATACTGTTGCCAATCTGAACAGACTGGGGTCTACAGGTAAGGATCCAGTTGCACAAGGTGATATTAGACAGACAGACATACTTTATTGATCCCGAGGGAAAATTGGGTTTCATTACAGCCACACCAAGAATAGTGAAGAAATATAGCAATATAAAACCATAAATAATTAAATATTAATAAGTTAATCATGCCAAGTGGAAATAAGTCCAGGACCAGCCTATTGGCTCAAGGCGTCTGACATTCCGAGGGAGGAGTTGTAAAGTTTGAAGCCAAGATCTTGAAATTTATTGATTAATTTTGAGGGGATAACATTGAATGCAAAGCTCAGATCAACAGTTCTTGTGGCTCAGATTATCGATAACAGTCCTCTGAAGATCCTCAAGATGCCTAACATCAGTCCTGTTTAATTATAAGGTATTCTAAGGAACAAAATATAGATTTAATTGGTAACTTTAATGTCAGAGAAATGTATACAATTTACATCCTGAAATTTTCTTTCCTTCGCAAGCATCCACGGGAAAAGGAGTGTCCCAAAGAATGAATGCAGCTAAATATTAGAACCCCAAAGCCCCCCAACCTCCCCATGCATAAGCAGCAATGAACCCCCTCCCTCACCAGCCAAAAAGCATCAGCACCCCCACCCCCACCAAGCACAAGTGTGCAGCAAAGCACCAATAAAGACAGACCTGCAGTACCCCAAAGACTACTCATTCAGCTGGTATTCAACATACCACAGGCTCTCTTCTAATAAGGGAAAGAGATGACCTTGTTTTCACAGCAAAAAGGGAGACATAACAAAGCACCTCGCTGATTTATGGTGTTAAAAGTCTATTGTGTGCTTTTTCCAAGCTCTGTGCCCAAAGTAATTGGATAGACAGGGCCCGATTAGTTGTAATCAACATGGCTTTGTGTATGGTAGGCCATACCTAATCAATCATATAGAGTTCTTCGAAGAGTGACCGAGAAGGTTGAAGAAAAATCAGAACAGGATTCTCTGTCAACTTTAGCAAGGCCTTTGACAAAGTCCTGCATGGGTGGCTGGCCAAAAAGTTAATGTTCTTTGCCATTCAGGATGAGTAGACAATTGGATGCAATATTGGCTTATTGAGAGGAGACAAACAGAAGTAGTAGGTGGCTCTTTCTCTGACTGGAAGCTGTGACCAGTGGTGCACTGCAGAGATCAGTGCTGGGTTTGCTGTTGTTTATCATCTACAACACATTAATGATTTTGAAGACAATGTAGATGACACGATTACTGGGGAATACAGAGCAGAGCATGTCCGGAGTTAGCATACTCCAATGAAGCTGTACAAAGTGCTGCTGAGACACAAGTTAGAGTACTGTGTCCAATTTTGGTCACCTGACAGGAAAGATGTCAATAAGGTTGAAAGAATGCAGAGAAAATTTGCAAGGATGTTCCCAGAACTTGAGTTATAGGTTAAGTTTGACTAGATTAGGACTTGGACTTTATTCCCTGGAGTTTAGGAAAATGAAAGAAGAACTTAGAAGTTTCTGTGCTGTGCTGTTCTATAACTGTTTTAACTAAATTCAAAGTCCTTTACAAACAATTGTTTTATTTATACTTCCCATTCTTTAAACTGGCAAATTTTTTATTATTCCTTATATAGTTGCCTACCCTGCATTGTATTGAATGCTGACTGTCTGATGCATCAGACTTAACTCATTTAGGTAATGATTAGTTTCTATCAGTTGCAGAGATGGGGCAAAGGGTGGAGACAACAGAAGGAATGTCTGAGACGGGTGGAGAAGAAAACTAGTTGAGTCGCATTTTCATCTGTAACTGCACCAAAAGTAAAAGAAACCAAAGAACAGATTGTGGAAGAATACCCCTCTACAGCTCAGCACAGACTCAGGATCAAACTGCCATCTATCAGCACTGTTAACATGTTTTGGATTGAGAACCTTCCATCAGGATTGGAAAGGAAAGGGTAGAATCCAGAATAAGATGGAGGGAAAGTGACAGGTGTGGCTAGGTGAGGGGAAGGTAGAGAAGGAAAATGAAGAGGTAAAGGGTTGAAGGAGTAATCTGAAGGGAGTGTGGACCATGGGAGGAAAGAAGGAGAGGCACCAGAGGGAGACATTAGGCAGGTAAGGAGAAGAGAATAGGTGGCCCAGGGAGATTCTGCCTTTTGTGGCGAACAACACAAAAGGTACTTAATGAAGTGGTCCTCCTATCTGCATCGGCTCTCACCGAAGAAGAGGACGTCACACTAGGAGGTTCGGATGCAACAGATGACCTGAAAGACTCACAGGTGAAGTGTCTTTGATTCCTCTTTCTGACATACTTGACCTCACATCTTCCCACATTAACCAATTCTTAGGGCACACAACTAATTAAAATTTCTGGTCTTTAAAAAAAAGCTTGTTCCAACTATGTTATACTTCTATGTTACAATGAGACTTTAATTCAGGTTACTAATTTCCTCAATACTGTGGGCTTTTACTATATGCACCTGCCGTTTATGTGGTGCCTTTCTCAAATGCTTTCTGCAAAATCAAATAGACATCTCTGCAATTTTGCCTGTTATATACAGAGGTGTACTCGAATACTTTACAAAGTTATAAACAATTTTCCTTTCCCAAAACCATACAGACTTGTTTTGATTGCATTAAGCTTCTCTCAAGGAAATGTAAGTGGCATATTTAGTCACTTTGCAGAAGGCACACAAGTCATTCAGAGCTTGAGGGTACATCAGAGACTGTAGCAAATGTCCACAGATGTACTGTGGAGAGCATTCTAACTGGTTGCATCACCAGCTGGAATAGAGGCACGAGATTCCCCAACATTGAGGACACTTTCAAAAAGTGGTGCCTGAAGGTAGCAATCATTAAGGACCCTCACCATTCCAATGTGCCCATTTCTCATTATTACCATCAGGGAGAAGGTACAGGACCCTATTCCTAAAACACTTAGGAACAGCATCTTCTCCTCCTCCATCAAAGTTCTAAACGGTCCATGAATGTATGAACACTACCTCGTGATTGCTCTTTTACACTTTTACAGCAATTTGTTATGGATGCAATGTATTGCAACAAAACATTACATTTCATGATTTTTGTCAGTAACAACAAAAAACTCATTCTAATAGCAAAACTGATGATATACCAGACAGTAAAGAAAAATGTCTAAGATGACAACTGGGAGATTAGGCAACAGAATGGCTTATAGAATTTAATTAAGACTAAATTGGGGAGTTTTAAACCAGGCCAGAAAATACACTGTTAATGGAGGGTGTGGAATTTGTCACAAGCTCTTCTACATCTACATAATGAAGTATGATCATCTCCTTCACATGGACGTACCTCTTTGCTCCCTTGGTGGTGGGAAGGAGAAAGGTTGGGACAGGCAGCTATTGTATCTCCAGCAGTGCCCAACAGATGGGGAATGATCAGAGGAGATGCAAGATCACTGCAAGAACTGCAAGGGGAGAGACCTCTTTGGAATGCTCTTGGGGAAGAGGAGATGAACAACTGGGTGGAAACCCACTGAAAGTCATGGAAATTATGGAAATAGTTCATTGAAGGCTAATGGTGTCAAGGGGATCTATATTCTTACTCTGCCAAGTTGTAGGGAGACGAGCATAGGTGGCAAATAGGTCTCTCATCCACCAGCAACAACAATAAAGATAAAACCATAGTTAAGGGAAAAAGAAGACATCAAAGACAGTATTGAGAAAAAAAATCTTCATTTGAAACGACATAACAGAACTGGAGAAAGTGCGAGAATGTAATACAATCTTTATAGGAAGCAGCTTTAGTGGAAGTCTAGTAAAGGTGGGTGTGGAAATCTGTGGCTTTGCGGATACTGCTCTCCATCTCTACAGATAGACAAAGTTCAAGAATGGGAAGAGTCAGATATGAACCACATGTAGGAGGCAGGGCAAAACACTGCATAAAAATACTAATGCCTGAACTTCCACTCACACAAACTCTGAAATATCTGGCTCTCCACAGCTTAATATAAGCTTGTTTCCTCAGGTTTCGTCCCTCCATCTTGAAGACGGTTCATTGATCTGATCATAATCTGTTTCTCTCTCCATAAATGATACCTGACCTGGTGAGTTTTTTCAATCCAATCACCGTTAGGACAGCCCCACATAGCTGGCGTACTATAACAACATTAAGAACCTTCAACATCAAATCCAGGTTCTAATCAGTCCCATGGCAACAAAATAAACACAAGATACCTCATCCAGATCACATCCTTCACATGATCAATAAGACGTGGAAGATGCACAGACAATATCAAAAGCATACTAAATACAGTCGGCCCTCCTTATCCACGAGGGATTGTTTCCGGGACACCCCAAAGATACCAAAAAACGCAGATGCTCGTCCCTTATTTAACTAGTCTGTGTGGTAATCTTTAGGACCCAGTAGAACCCCGGACCTTATTTAATCTGTCTCATTGTGATGGACTTTAGGACCTGGTGCAGCTCTGAATCCGCAGTGTTTCTGTTCACGAAAATAATCACAATTGAAAATAAGGTGGAAGTAATAAAGCAATCAGAAAGAGGTGAAACGCCTTCGGTCATTGGAAAAGCATTAGGCTACAGTCAGTCAATGATCAGAACAATTTTAATGGGGCATGTGAAAGGCCCTGCCCCGATGAAAGCTACAATTGTTAGCAATTATAAGCTACAATTATAAGCAACGTAGTGGTTTAATTATTGAAATACATGTTTAAGTGTTTTATATGCACAGGAAGGTAAAATATATACTATATAATAAGACAAACATTTGACTAACTGATGCAAAATAATACCGGATGTACTTGTTCCAACATCAATTCTGACTTAAAAATGGACTCAGGAACGGTACTCGTTCATAACCTGGGGACTGCTTGTGTTTTAAAATCATCCTTAGATTTCTTATAATACCTAATACAATGTAAATGCTATGCAAATAGTTGTTAAATTGCATTGTTTAGGGAATAATGACAAAAAATAGTCTGTACATGCTCAAACAATAAGTGCTGGAGAGAGAACTTCCAGGTTTTCCCGATCCGCGGTAGGTCGAATCCTTGCATGCGGAACCCACGGATAAGGAGGGCTGACTGTACTCTGGATGGGAAACTTCAGTGTTAATCACCAAGAATGGCTTGGTAGCACCACAACTCACTGAACTCTGATGGATATAGAGGCTGAATTGAGTCTGAGACAGGCTATGAATGAACAGGGATAAACCTACAAAGGTGTCTTCATCCATCTAACTGCAACAAAGATGCACATGTCCATAATTGTACTGGTAGAAGCAATTGGTTAAAACGGAAACAATTGACGTAGCCCTCAAAATCAGTATCCATAAGGTGCTTTAAGCAATAGGCATCATCACTATCTATGAGCTCATGGCTTGGCATATCAACACTAACAGAATCTTGGTTCAAATCAGGGGTGGACAAAGCCATACTATGACATCATGGGAAAAAAATGAAGATTAGATGTCCTCCTGAAGTTGCAGTACAGAACTGCAAACATGCTTGTAGAATAAAAATAATTGGCCAATGGACTGAGCTAAGCAACTCAACCAAAAATCTGAACAAAACGCCTGTTATGGTGAATAATTAAGCAGCTAATGAAGCGTCCCATCTTCATCTTGAATACAGTCCACGGCAAGCTATAATAAATACTGCAGCACTGAAACTCAGTTCAGACAGAAATTAGTTCTTCTGCCTGAAACTGTCTCCTGAACTAGCCACTCCTCTGGATGAGCTGTTGTAATACTAATACAACACTGAAATTTACCTGAAAATGTAGAAACCATTCTCTGCTCACCCAAAGAGCACTATGTCCAAATAGGGTAATTAACAGCTGACCAGTCTGCCAACTGTCTGCAATAATCAGCTAAATAGTGAACAATTGTCATTGATAATGTGATAATGCAGTAATTACCCACCAATTAACCTTGTTACACATGCAAAATTTGGGCTTCACGGACATTTCATCACAACCTTGTTCATGGGCCAAGAAGCTGAATTCCAGAGGTGAGTAACAATGATTGCAAGAAGCTCTATCTCATGCAAGAATTAAACAGCCACTTGATTGAGATTCCTCTCACTACCCTCCACCACACACAATAGATATAGGGCATGCCATCTACAGAACACACACTGCAGTAACTATCTTGGCTATGCCAAAAGCCCCTCTCAAGCCCACAACTTGCATGAAAATTCTACTACATTTTGTATTTTTACAACACCACACTCAATGTTTCAGAGACAGGTTCTTCCCCTCAGCCATCAGATATCTGAACAGTTCATGAACACTACCAGTTTTCCCCCCTTTTTTTTCCGCTGTTATACAGTCGGCCCTCCTTTTCCGCGGGGAATTGGTTCCGGGACCCCCCACCCCCACCCCGCAGATACCAAAAATGCAGATGCTGAAGTTCCTTAACTAACGTGACTCAGTATGGTGATCTTCAGGACCCAGCGGAACCCAGGTCTTTGTTTAACCTATCTCAGTGCGATGGACTTTAGGACCTGGCGCAGCTCTGAATCCGCAGTGTTTCTGTTCACGAAAATAATCACGATCACGATTGAAAATAAGGTGGAAGTAATAAAGCGATCAGAAAGAGATGAAACACCATCATTCATTGGAAAAGCATTAGGCTACAGTCAGTCAACAATCGGAACAATTTTAAAGGATAAAGTGAGAAAGGCCCTGCCCCAATGAAAGCTACAATTATTACTAAGCAACGCAGTGGTTTAATTACTGAAATACGCATGTTTCTTAAGTGTTTATATGCATAGAAAGGTAAAATATATACTATATACTAAGAAACACATTTTACTGACACTAAATAATGCCGGTATACCTGTACCGACTTCAAATCCGACTTAAGACGGACTCAGGAACAGAACTCTTTCATAACCTGGGGACTGCCTGTACTTTTAAATCACCTCTAGATTACTTATACCTAATACAATGTAAATGCTATGTAAATAGTTGTTATACTGTATTGTTTAGGGAATAATGACAAGAAAAATATTGTCTGTACATGCTCAAACGAGTGCTGGAGGGAGAACTTCCCAATCCGCGGTTGGTTGAATCCGCGCATGCGGAACCCGCGGATAAGGAGGGCCGAATGTATATACTTATTGTAACATGCACTATTATGCATTGCAATGTATTGTTGCTGCAAAACAAATTTCACAATATATGCTAGTGATATTAAACTGGTTCCAATCCATTCTACTTTAGTGACAACTTGTGTCTAAATTTTGGATCTTCCTACCTAACAGCATAGGAGGAGTAGTGCAATCACTGGAGTCAAGGAGAGGCCAATCCAAGATCCACACATTGTGTGCAGTGTGGACAAGAGTAGGATTACATTGTCAGAAAGACTACAAATGGTTTACAACTACCTCAAGTGCAATTAGGGATATATAATAGATGCCAAATTTACCAGTGGTACCCTAAACCTGAAAACTTTAATAAGAAAGCAATGTAGCGAGGCATTAACTGGCATCTATCAGTTTTTGGTTTAATTAGTACAGAAAGGCATACTGAGAAACTACAGCAAAATCTACCTGCTGGGCAATAGCAAAGCAGCTGAAGGCAGTGGCTGATGAATCTAATAACAATAATTTTAACTAGTATAAATATCCAGTTACCAAAAAATGTATTAGAAATCAAAAACCATATTCACAAGCCAAAAAATGCAGATCCTGGAAAGCAGATATATAAAATGCTAGAATAATCAAGTCAGGCAGCGTTGGGTGGAGAGGGATACAGAATTAACATTTCAGATTAATGACTGATCATTAGAACTGGAGAATTCTCCAGTCCTACTTCATTATTGATGAAATTAAATAATCTAAGTTGTGTTCTCTTGAGTCAACACCTTGAAAAGTTTCTACCTTTTCTTCACACAATACTTCCCAAGCTATTTAAGTGTTTCTATTACTTTGCTTTAATCCACGGTAAATGTCTGCCTAATAGCAATATATCAATTCCCAGGCTGCAATATCAACCTAAATTCTTGCCTAAATGCAGTAAGTATTGGCACCCATCAGAAATCATGTAATCAACAATCAAGCACTGGTACACCAAAGGTCAGAAACTTAACACTTGAAGAATAAACACAGTAGAAATCGCCCAAAACCAATTTATATTGGTCAGGTGGTACAACGTTTACACTTTTTGGACACAGAAAACCTACAGCACAATGCTATGCCAAACATGTACTTACTTTCAGCCCCCTATTTTTCTAAGCCCCACCTACCTGGTAACGGGTGTCCCTGCTTTACGGAAGTTCGCTTTTACAAAAGACCTACATTAGTACCAAAAGAAATCCGAAGAGGATTTTCGCTTTTATGAAAAAAAAACTTGTTTACCCCGAGAAAGACCACCAAGGTTTCATAGGAACGTTCTACTTTCGGATAGTGGGAGAAACCTGTATATGGAGCTCAGAAAGATAAAGGGCTACGAGTAACCCTAGGTAATTTCTCAGTTAAGGACATGTTCAGTACAGCTTTGTGGGCCGAAGGACCTGTATTGTGCTTTAGGTTTTCTATTGCTTTATATTTCTCTACCTATCCAGGAGCCTCTTAAAAGACCCTATCATATCCACCTCCACCCCTGTCGTTGGCAGCCCATTCCACGCACTCACCACTCTCGGCCTAAAATAGCTTACCCCGAATTATCCTCCGTACCTACTTCCAAGCAACTTAAAACTGTGCCCGCTCACTGTAGCCATTTCAGCCCTGGGAAAAAGCTTCTGACTATCCACATGATCAATGCCACTCATCATCTTATACACCTCTATCCTCCATCATGCCAAGGAGAAAAAGCCAAGTTCACACAACCTATTCTCATAAGGCATGCTTCCCAATCCAGGCAATGTCCTTGTAAATCTCCTCTGCACCCTTTCTATAGTTTCCATATCCCGCCTGTAGTTTTTTTTCCCTATACTATGTATTGCATTGAACTGCTGCTAAGTTAAGAAATTTCATGTCACATGCCAGTGATAATAAACCCGATTCTGAGGTGATTCTGAGTACAGAATCCCTCCTTATCTGTGAGAGATTGGTTCGGGGACCCCTCACGGACACCCAAAAACGCGGATGCTCAAGTCCCTTATTTAACCCGGCACAGTGTAATGGTCTTTAGGACCCAGCGGAACCCCGGACCTTATTTAACCTGTGAAAGCGCCGTGGTCTTTAGGACCCGGCAGAGCTCTGAATCCAGTGTTTCTGTTCACGAAAATAATCACGATCATGACTGAAAATAAAATGTTAATAATAAAGCGATCAGAAAGAGGTAAAATGCCATCAGTCATTGGAAAAGCATTAGGCTACAGTCAGTCAACAATCGGGACAGGTTTTTTTTATCCCAATCCACAAAACTTACACACATCCTCCCGAATACATTAAATCATCTCTAGATTACTTATAATACCTAATACAATGTCAATGCCATGTAAATAGTTGTTACACTGCATTGTTTAGGGAATAATGACAAGAAAAAGAAGTCTGTATATGCTCGAACAACAAGTGCTGGAAGAGCACTTCCAGGCTTCCTCGATTCACGGTTGGTTGAATTTGCACATGCGGTACTCGCGGATGAGGAGGGCCAACTGTACAGTACTCCATGGGGTTCGGCCAGGGTCCTGTATAGCTGTAACAGAACCTCTCGGCTCTTGAGCTCAATCCTACAGTTGGTGAAGGACAATACACCATTATGCCTTCTTAACCAGTCAACCTGTGCAACAGCTTTGAGTGTCCTATGGACTCGGACCCCAGGATCCATCTGATCCTCCATGCTGCCAAGTCTTAACGTTAACACTATATTCTGTCATCATACTTGACCTACCAAAATGAACCACCTCACACTCCACTTCTCAGTCCAGTTTTGCATCCTATCAATGTCCCTCTGTAACCTCTAACAGCCTTCCACACTATCCACAACAGCCCCAACCTTTGTGCCATCAGCAATTTAACCCATTCCTCCACTTCCTCATCCAGGTCATTTATAAAGATCACGAGGAGTAGGGGTCCCAGAACAGATCCCTGAGGCATAACACTGGTCACCGACCTCCATGCAGAATATGACCCGTCTACAACCACTCTTTGCCTTCTGTGGGCAAGCCACTTCTGGATCCACAAAGCAACATCCCCTTGAATCCCATGCCTCCTTACTTTCTCAATAAGCCTTGCATGGGGTACCTTATCAAGTGGTTTGCTGAAATCCATATACACTACATCTACAGCTTTACCTTCATCAATGTGTTTAGGTCACATTCTCAAAAAATTCAATCAGGCTAGTCAAGTCACATCCTGCCTTTGACAAAGCCTTGCTGACTCTTCCTAATCATATTATGCCTCTCCAAATAAATCCTGCCTCTCAGAAGCTGCAGAAGGTTGTAAATCTAGTCAGCTCAATCTTGGGTACTAGCCTACAAAGTACTCAGGACATCTTTAGGGAGTGGAATCTCAGAAAGGCAGCAACCTCCAGCCCTTTTCTCACTGTTACCATCAGGGAGGAGGTACGGAAGCCTGAATGCACACACTCAGCAATTCAGGAACTGCTTTTTCCCCTCTGCCATCCAATTCCTAAATGGACGTTGAAGCTACTTCACTTCTTTCAAATATACAGTAACTCTGATTTTGCACATTTAAAATGTATTCAATATATGTAATTGATTTACTTGTTTATTTGTTGTTATTATTTATTATTTTCACTGCTAGATATGGCTAAAATATGCTAACTTTACAAATATTTAAAGTTTAGTTCTTGAATATACCTGCTCAATCATCACTGGCAGGAGTACAATTTATTGCCATAAATTGCCTTGAACTGAGTGGCTTATTCAGCTATTTGAATGGACAATTAAAAGTGACCAGTTGCTATTCTACAAACACACACAAAATGCTGGAGAACTCAGCAGGCAGTATCTATGGAAAAAAGTACAGTCAACGTTTTGGGCCAAGACCCTTCATCAGGGCTCACTGTTACTCTGAAGTTACAATGAAGCTTTCATTAATCAAAAGCTTTCATACAATGACTCCAATGCACTTTTAAGGGCAAACTAGTTATTAGTTAGTTCTAGTGATACAAACTTTATCTCAAATTTATTTAATCTAAGCACGAAAGTCTATTCCACTGCCTAGATTTGAAAGTGAACTTCCTGGTTACTACTGCAGTAACAACCACTATAGCCACATGATCCCATACGTTTCCCAGATCAGTGGAGTTTCACCTCACGGAATGTAACGCCAAGCAGAGGAAATGAACATACTAATAAATTCAAGAACAAAGCAAGTCTGTGTCCTTTAAAAAAGCTCCTTAGTCATTTGAGTTCTGACCTATAAATGCGCCTCATTTATTTTTGAATTCGAGCATTAATTGCTTCATACCCTAAAAGTTCCTCTTTGAACGATTAAAAGGTTACTGATGAATGAAGTTCAATTCTCGCTACTGTCTATCCCCTACACAAATGTCACCTGGGGTTTTGTTCCAAACTTTAAACGTATTCTTCATACACAGACCAAACAAGCGCGATTCGTGAAATACAGGCGGGCAGGCGGCAACCTTCGCCAGTAGTTATGTACAACTCTAAAAAGGAAATTTCCTTGTATTAAAATTAAACCCTAGGAAGGGGGAACTTAATGGAACCCTAGTGCCGACGACGCCGCGGTCCACCTACGTCAAACACTCAGTATAACGAAGAAACAGCTCTTGGCTAACCCACACATCCCACGTCCACCGAACCGAACAGCGAGGCCCATGGCTCGGGCCGTACTAACACTGCGCTGCTGCCGGGCCTGCGTGCGGCCTATAAGGCGCCCAGCCGCCTGCCGAACTGTTCCGTGGCCCGGCGACTACTTACTCGATTTCAAAATGCTCCCAACGTCCGCTTCACTACACCCCGCTTCCTCCCTGTTCTGCTCCCGAACGGTCCGCAACTACAGTCGGATCTACGGTCACCTTCGACACGCGGCCAAGGCGAAGAGCGAGCGCAGCCGGGGAGTCGGCGCCATTACACGCAGCACACGTGACCCGACGGCGGAACACGTCATTGGGGAGGGGAAAGTCCCGAGAGCGAAAGTCGGGGCACATCAGAAAGTGCTCAGCACAAAGTTAAAAGCAAATTTATTATCGAAGTACACTTACGTCACCATATAAAACCTGGGATTCGTTTTCTTGCGGGCATTCACAGTAACTACAAGAAACACAATAGAATCAATGAATGACCACACCCAGGGCCGTAAAAGAACAAATTAAACTATGCAAATACAAAAACAAAGAAATAATAATAATGATAAATGAACAATAGATATCGAGAACATGAGATGAAGAATCCTTGGAAGTGACCATAGGTTATGTGAACAGTTCACTGATGAGCCAAGTTCAGCAGCCTCATGTGCGGCACGTTGTCAAGGTTTTCTGAAAATCAAGTCAGTAAGATCCATCAACTCTTCTTCTGTCTCACCGGTTTGTTACCTCCTCTTACCAACAGAACCATGCCTTCCTGTCTGTCCTTTCGATACAAAGTATATCCTTTGATGTTAAGTACACAACTATAGCCTTCTTTCAACCACTATTCCTGAACCTGGTGGTGTGGGTCCTGAGGCTCCTGTACATCCTTCCTGATGGAGAGACAAAACTTCCCCACAAACACACCAAAATTCTTGACCCTGCAACCCAGTAGGCAAAGATAAATATTAACAGCCCCAAAAATAGACTGAAACAGATAATCAAACACAATAGATTGAACAATGTTGAAAATCTTGAGGAAATGGCTCAAACGAACCCATGCTGCCCAATTACATCCAATTAATCTACTGATTAATTGATCTGACTTCCACCGTGGACAGTCCCAAGCCCAGGTGAACAAGGAGAAGAGTTGGGCACAGGGCTAGCAACTCCATCCTGTCAACAGCCAGAATTACAGAAACCACAACACAAACTCTGAAGACCCCATCCCTGGTAGAAGGACCTTCAACTAGAAGATGTATGAAGTGTAGCAGGTGAAAGCCACAGGGTTGATCAACCTATTGGCCTAGGATGGAGGACTCTGGTGATCTAATGTTGACTGCCTATGTTCCATTAGGAAGGTGATAGGCTTAAGAAGATTCTATACAGTGAATCTTCATTCACTAAAGATTCAGTTTATTTGTCACATTTTGAATCGAAACACCAAAACATAGTGAAATATTCTGAGTTGCATCAACAACTCAAGATTGTGCTGAGGGCAGCCCACAAGTGTCACCATGCTTTCAGCGCCAATGTAGCACACCCACAATTCACTAAACCTAACCCCACATCTCTGGAAATTGGGAGGAAGCCCAGACTGTCACAGGCAGAGCATACAAATTCCAGGCAGACAGCAACGGGAATCAAAGCTTGATTGGTGATTGCTAGTACTGCATAGTGATGTGCTAACTGCTCTGCTACCTTGCTACCCGTTGCAACACTAATCTGAAATTTTAACTCCTTCTCTCTTTGCAGTTTGACACCCAGCAAGGAATAAACCTCAAATGCTTTATCTTAAATATCCTAAAGAGAAACAAGCTAGAAAACATTCTGGATTTAATTTATCATAGAAATTGAATCACTGAGGTTATTGTTGCTGCTGCTCTAGAAAAAAAATTCAATAGATCACTAGAACATTTTTTTTGAATTTTTGATTTGGAGTGAGAAGGCTGCGAGTGAATAGCTGATTTTTGGAACCAAGGCAGTTTTTACCACTTGGGGTAAAAGAGACACAAGATTGCGCAGCACATGACGTCAGCCAGTAGAGTGTGAAAGGTTTAAAAAGAAGACAGCCATATCCAGCGGGCAGCGGAGTGAGAGACAGCAGAGTGATAGGGCTTTGGCTCAATAGGTTTAGGCAGTAACAGGATGAGGCGAGGTAGTTTTACCTGTGTTAATTGCAGAAAGGAGGAAGTATGTGTGCGAGGCCAGTTTTCTGTGCTCGGTGTCAGATGTGGGAGGCCCTGGAGTCTCCCAGCCTCCAGGAAAGCGATATCTGCACCCGGTTTATCGAGCTGCAGCTCCTAAGGGACCGAGTTAGGGAACTGGAGATGCAGCTCGATGACCTTCATCTGGTCAGGGAGAGCAAGGAGGTGATAGAAAGGAGTTATAGGCAGAGGCCATGGAAGACAGACAAGTGGGTCACAGTCAGAAGGGGGAAGAAGGGTCATATTCTAGAGAGTATCCCTGTGGCTGTACCCCTTGACAATAAGTACTCCTGTTTGAGTACTGTTGGGGGGGGGGGGGGGGGAGGGAAAAACAACCTACCTGGGGGAAGCGACAGTGGCTGTGCCTCTGATGGCCGTGTGGCTCAGAAGGGTAAGGAAAGGAAGAGGAAGCCAGTAGTGATAGGGGACTCTATAGTTAGGGGGGACAGACAGGCGATTCTGTGGACGCAGAAAAGAAACTCAGATGGAAGTTTGCCTCCTAGGTGCTAGGGGCCAGGATGTTTCAGATCACATCCAAGATATCCTGCGGTGGAAAATACATATTGGTACCAATGACAGGTAGGAAAAGGGAAGAGGTCCTGAAAAAAAGAGTACAGGGAGTTAGGAAGGAAGTTGAGAAGCAGGACCGCAAAGGTAGTAATCTCGGGATTACTACCTGTGCCACACGACAGTGAGAATAGGAATAGAATGAGGTGGAGAATAAATGTGTGGTTGAGGGTTTGGAGCAGGGGCAGGGATTCAGATTTCTGGATCATTGCGACTTCTTTTGGGGCAGGTGTGACCCGTACAAAAAGGACGGGATGCACTTGAATCCCACGGGGATCAATATTCTGCTGGGGAGAGTTTAAACTAGAATTGTTGGGGGTGGGAACCGAACTGAAGAGGCTGGGGAAGAGGTTGGCTCATAAATAGAGAAAGCTTGGAGACAGTGCGAGAGGGAGGATAGGTAGGTGATCGAGAAAGGACATGCTCACACTGACGGTTTAAGATGCTTCTATTTTAACACAAGGAGTATTCTGAACAAAGCCGATGAGCTTAGAGCATGGATCAGTACTTGGAGATATGATATGGTGGCCATTACAAGAGACTTGGATGGCTCAGGGACAGGATTGGTTACTACAAGTGCTGGGTTTTAGATGTTTCAGAAAGGACAGGGAGGGAGGCAAAAGAGGTGGGGGTGTGGCACTGTTGATTATAGATGGTGTCACGGCTACAGAAAAAGTGAACGCCATGGAGGGATTCTCTATGGAGTCTCTGTGGGTGGAGGTTAGGAACAGGAAGAGGTCAGTAACTCTACTGGGTGTTTTTTTTTTATATAGGTCGCCCAATAGTAACAGGGATGTTGAGGAGCAGATAGGGAAATGGAAACTGGAAAGGTATAATAACAGAGTTGTTGTGATGGGAGATTTTAACTTCCCAAATATTGATTGGCATCACGCTAGAGCAAGGGGTTTAGATGGAGTGGAGTTTGCTAGGTGTGTTCAGGAAGGTTTCTTGACACAATATGTAGATAAGCCTACAAGAGGAGAGGCTGTACTTGATCTGGTATTGGGAAATGAACCTGGTCAGGTGTCAGATCTCTCAGTGGGAGAGCATTTTGGAGATAGTGATCATAATTCTATCTCCTTTACAATAGCATTGGGGAGAGATAGGAGCAGACAAGTTAGAAAAGCATTTCATTGGAATAAGGGGAATTATGAGGCTATCAGGCAGGAAACTGGAAGCTTAAATTGGAAACATGTTCTCAGGGAAAAGTGTGGAAGAGATGTGGCAGATGTTCCGGGGATATTTGTGTGGAGTTCTGCATAGGTACATTCCAATGAGACGGGGAAGTTATGATAGGGTACAGGAACCATGAAAGTACAAAGGCTGTAATAAATCTAGTCAAGAAGAAAAGCTAACAAAAAGGTTCAGAGAGCTAGGTAATGTTAGAGATCTGGAAGATTATAAGGCTAATAGGAAGGAGCTTAAGAAGGAACTTGGGAGAGCCAGAAGAGGCCATGAGAAGGCCTTGGCAGGCATGATTAAGGAAAATCCCAAGACATTCTACAAGTATGTGAAGAGCAAGAGGATAAGACGTGAAAGAATAGGACCTATCAAGTGTGACAGTGGGAAAGTATGTATGGAACCGGAAGAAACAGCTGAGGTACTTAATAAATACTTTACTTCAGTATTTACTATGGCAAAGGATCTTGGTGATTGTAGTGATGACTTGCAGCAGACTGAAAAGCTTGAGCATGTAGATATTAAGAAAGAGGATGTGCTAGAGCTTTTGGAAAGCATTAAGTTGGATAAGTTGCAGGGACTGGATGAGATGTACTCCAGGCTACTGTGGGAAGCGAGGAAGGAAATTGCTGAGCCTCTGGTGATGATCTTTGCATCATCAATGGGGACGGGAGAGGTTCCGGAGGATTGGAGGGTTGCGGATGTTGTTCCTTTTTTCAAGAAAGGGAGTAGAGATAGACCAGGAAATTATAGACCAGTGAGTCTTACCTCAGTGGTTGGTAAGTTGATGGAGAAGATCCTGAGAGGAAGGATTTATGAACATTTGGAGAGGTATAATATGATCAGTAATAGTCAGCATGGCATTGTCAAGGGCAGGTTGTGCCTTATGAGCCTGATTGAATCTTTTGAGGATGTGACTAAACACATTGAAGAAGGAAGAGCAGTAGATGTAGTATATATAGATTTCAGCAAACCACTTGATAAGGTACCCCATGCAAGGCTTATTGAGAAAGTACGGAGGCATAGGATCCAAGGGGACATTGCTTTGTGGATCCGGAACTAGCTTGCCCACAGAAGGCAAAGAGTGGTTGTAGACAGATCATATTCTGTATGGCGTGTATACAGTGTATTCTGTATCCAGTGGAGTGCCTCAGGGATCTGTTCTGGGACCCTTACTCTTTATAAATGACCTGGATGAGGAAGTGGAGGGATGGGTTAGTAAGTTTGCTGATGACACAAAGGTTGGAGGTGTTGTGGATAGTGAGTGTAGAGGGCTGTCATAGGTTACAGCAGGACATTGATAGGATGCAAAACTGGGCTGAAAAGTGGCAGATGGAGTTCAACCCAGATAAGTGGGAAATGATTCATTTTGGTAGATCAGATATGATGACAGAATATAGTATTAATGGTAAGACTCTTGGCAGTGTGGAGGATCAGAGGGATTTTGGGGTCCGAGTCCATAGGACGCTCAAAGCAGCTGCGCAGGTTGACTCTGTGGTTAAGAAGGCATATGGTGCATTGGCCTTCATCAATTGTGGAATTGAATTTAGAAGCCGAGAGGTAATGTTGCAGCTATACAGGACCCTGGGCAGACCCCACTTGGAGTACTGTGCTCAGTTCTGGTCACCTCACTACTGGAAAGACTGTGGAAGACATAGAAAGGGTGCAGAGGAGATTTACAAGGACGTTGCCTGGTTTGGGGAGCATGTCTTATGAAAACAGGTTGAGTGAATTCGGCCTTTTCTCCTTGGAGCGACGGAGGATGAGAGGTGACCTGATAGAGGTGTGTAAGATGATGAGAGGCATTGATCATCTGGATAGTCAGAGGCTTTTTCCCGGGGCTGAAATGGTTGGCACAAGAGGACACAGGTTTAAGGTGCTGGGGAGTAGGTACAGAGGAGACGTCAGGGGTAAGTTTTTTTACTCAGGGAGTGGCGAGTGCATGGAATGGGCTGCCAGCTATGGATATGATGGGGTCTTTTCAGAGAATTTTGGATAGGTACATGGAGCTTAGAAAAATAGAGGGCTATAGGTAAGCCTAGTAATTTCTAAGATAGGTGCATGTTCGGCACAACTTTGTGGGCTGAAGGGCCTGTATTGTGCTGTAGGTTTTCTCTGTTTCTATGTTAACTTAATGAAGAGACCAGATGAACTTATCTATCAATGATGAATGAAGAATATTTATTTTGTATAAGTTGAAAGTTGTATATTTTCAACACTTCATTCAATTAAAACTTTGCTTTAAATAGATTACAACCCGGAAAAGGGGATTTAATGTTACCTGTAGGTAACTTTTTGATGCTATTGCATGAAATCTCATTAATAACATTTGGAACATTTTGGATAATAAAAACAAAATTAACATACACCACAAAGGTAAAATGGGAAGGGATCGTAATCACTTTAAACTAATCAACAAGATAACATTATGTTTTTCATAATCCCCACCCTAGTCCCTTTCAAATTACTATAAATAATAGGTAGCAGTTACCTAATTTAACTACACAAACTTCCAGTTGGTCATGTCTGGTGTTACTCTATGAAGCTATTTACATACTATTTGAGTTAATATCATATTCATAAAGTGTCCATGATGAAAAAATGATAAACAGTACTGTAACAGAAATGGAACCTATAATAGTTTTCAGTATTCCGTTAACTTCTATAAGTTATTTTTGCATAATACTGAGAAAATTCTATCAAATTAAAGGAAAGGTTAAACCAGATTTGCCTACATTTTCTTGTGTTGAAATTGCCAACTTAATATTTCACCTAGCTAATTTCATAACAGAAGGAATGTATTTAGTCTAGCTATGAGAAAGATAATTGATACAATTTGAACACGTGGAACATGTAATAATTAAGGCTAATACTATACACTTACTTTAAAAAAACACAATCACTGGCCTAACATATCTTTGCTGTATCACAGAATACCCACAAATTTTGGATGAGCAACATTACCACAATGTCTGTTTAAATTACCATAAGTTTTAGGAAAAATTAAGAAACACTAGAAAATAGTTTTTCGGCTTACTACTTACAAAAAGAGTGTGTGAACCCCTCTGAAGATACAACCACCACACTATCATATTCATTGTACAAATCTAATTTTTATGATATGTTTGTGATTTCCTTTTCTACATCATTGTACTTGGGAATTTATTGAAATTTTTAATTCTTTTCCAATGAGAACATTTACCTCTTTAAAAATCATCTTAAGTATTGAAGGGCTTTGCTTTTGTTCCCAGTCCCTTCTCAACCTTACAGCTTGCTGAACTTTTTGCTCTTGGATAGAAAACATCTTAGACTTATTCTGTGAAAAGTGATATGAAAGATGTGTTTAGCACAGACAAGAATTAAAACCCCAAAACTATATATTTTGCTAATCTGAAACAATGTGTTGGAAAATATGCACCTGATCAGCTTGCATCCATAGAGAAAAAAAATGGGTCAATGCATAAGTTTAGACATTGATTCTAATTTAGGTGATTCCATGTGATTGAATCTAGTTTGGAGAAATTGTGAAATTATACAGTCAGTGAGTAAAGTAAACAGCACAGTAGGGAGAACTGCTGATTCACTGCTCTGGTGACTATTCTGAGTCTGTGAAGTTTCCACTGTTTTCCAATGACCTATTGAATTGAACTGAATTGACTTTATTTCTTGTGTCCTTCACATACGTGAGGAGCAAAAACCTTCATGCTACATCTGTCTGAATGTGCAAATTATAGTAATTTATAATAAATAGTATGTACAGTAAGATATACAACAGAATAGTCAATGTAGCTTAGAAATGCAATTGTGTCAGCATGAATTAATCAGTCTGATGGCCTGCTGGAAAAAGCTGTCTTGGAGCTTCCCCCTGTGCTGGTGGGTGAACTGTCTACTGTAAAATGCCCTCGCATTGATGGGCAATAAGAGAACAAAGTTAATGGACATATGGCAGTCCACTTTACAGGAAAATAAGACCATGAGACAAAGGAGCAGAAGTTGGCTATTCAGCCCATTGAGTCTGCTCTGCCATTTCATCATGAGCTGATCCAATCTCCCCTTTAGTCCCACTCCCCCGCCTTCTCACCATAACCTTTGATGCCCTGACTACTCAGATACCTAACAATCTCTGCCTTAAATACACCCAATGACTTGGACTCCACTGCCGCCCGTGGCAACAAATTCCACAGATTCACCACACTCTGGCTAAAAAAAATTTCCACATCTCTGTTCTGAATGGGCGCCCTTCAATCCTCAAGTCATGTCCTTTCGTACTAGACTCCCCCCACCATGGGAAACAACTTTGCCACATCCACTCTGTCCATGCCTTTCAACATTCAAAATGTTTCTATGAGGTCTCCCCTCATTCTTCTAAACTCCAGGGAGTACAATCCAAGAGTGGTCAAACGTTCCTCATATGTTAACCCTCTCATTCCTGGAATCATTCTAGTGAATGAACCCTCTCCAATGTCAGTACATCCTTTCTTAAATAAGGAGCCCAAAACTGCACACAGTATTCCAAGTGAGGTCTTACCAGTGCCTCAACATCACATCCGTGTTCCTATACTCTATTCCTCTAGAAATTAATGCCAACATTGTATTTGCCTTCTTCACCACTGACTCAACCTGGAGGTTAACCTTAAAGGTATCCTGCGCGAGGGCTCCCAAGTCCTGTTGCATCTTAGAACTTCGAATTCTCTCCCCATTTAAATAATAGTCTGCCCATTTATTTCTTCTACCAAAGTGTATGGCCATACACTTTCCAACATTGTAATTCATTTGCCACTTCTTTGCCCATTCCCCCAATTTATCCAAGTCTCTCTGCAGGCTCTTTGTATCCTCAGCACTACCAGCCCCTCCACCTATCTTTGTATCATCAGCAAACTTAGCCATAAAGCCATCTATTCCATAATCCAAACTGTTGATACACGAAGTAAAAAGAAGTGGCCCCAACATGGACCCCTGTGGAACACCACTGGTAACCAGCAGCCAACCAGAATGGGATCTCTTTATTCCCACTCTCTGTTTCCTGCCAATCAACCAATGCTCTATCCACGTATGTAACTTTCCAGTAATTCCATGGGCTCTTATCTTGTTTAGCAGCCTCATGTGTGGCACCTTGTCAAAGGCCTTCTGGAAATCCAAATACACAACATCCACTGCATCTCCCTTGCCTAGCCTACTTGTAATTTCCTCAAAAAATTGCACTAGGTTTGTCAGGCAGGATTTTCCTTTAAGGACAGCCGATCCCCTAGTGGGCTCAACAACAAGCAGTTCTGAAAAGCCATCTCGTAGACATTCTACAAATTCTCTCTCTTGAGATCCAGTGCTGACCTGATTTTCCCAATCCACTCGCATGTTAAAATCCCCTACAATTATCATAACACTGCCCTTCTGGCAAGCCTTTTCTATTTCTTGTTGTAATCTGTAGTCCACATCACTGCAGCTGTTTGGAGGCCTGTAGAAAACTGCCATCAGGTCCTTTTACCCCTGCGATTTCTTAGCTCAACCCATAAAGATTCTGTACCTTCCGATCCTATGTCAACTCTTTCTAATGATTTAATATCATTTCTTACCAATAAAGCCACGCCACCCCCTCTACCTACCTGCCTATCCTTCCAATACACCATGTATCCTTGGATGTTCAGCTCCCAGAGACATGCATCCTTTAGCCATGTCTCAGTGATAGCCACAATATCATACCTGCCAATCTGTAACTGTACAATAAGATCATCCACCTTATTCCTTATGCTGCATGCATTTAAGTTTAACACCTTAAGTCCAGTATTTGGTACTTTTTGCATTGATTGCACTGCAACTCATCCCAATGGCTGCAAATTTGCTCCATCACCTGCCTATCCTTCCTGACATCCTTACTGCTCACTACCTTAGATCTATTTCTGTTTTCCCTTTCCTCTGCTCCATCATTCCGGTTCCCATCACTCTGCCAAATTAGTTTAAACCCTCCCTAACAGCTTTATTAAACCTTCCCACCAGGATATTGGTCCCCCTAGGATTCAAGTGTAACCCGTCCTTTTTGTAAAGGTCACACTTGCCCCAAAAGAGGTCCCAATGATCCAGAAACTTGAATCCGTGCCCCCTGCTCCAATCCCTCAGCCACGCATTTATCCTCCACCTCATTCCATTCCTATCTCACTGTCGCGTGGCACAGGCAGTAATCCCGAGATTACTGCCTTTGCAGTCCTTCTTCTCAACTGCCTTCCTAACCCTATATTCTCCTTTCAGGACCTCTTCCCTTTTCCTACCTATGTCATTGGTACCTATATGTACCACGACCTCTGGCTCCTCACCTTCCCACTTCAGTATATTGTGGACACCATCAGAAACATCCCGGACCCCGGCACCAGGGAGGCAAACTACCATTTGGTCTCCTAACTGCATCCAAAGAATTGCCTATCTGACCCCCTATCGAGTCCCCTATTACTACTGCCTTCCTCTTCCTTTCCCTACCCTTCTGAGCTACAGGGCCGGACTCTGTGCTGGAGGCACAGCCACTGTTGCTTCCCCCAGGTAGGCTGCCCCCCCCCCCAACAGTACTCAAACAGGAGTACTTATTGTCAAGGGGTACAGCCACTGGGGTATTCTCTAGAACCTGACTCTTCCCCTTAACACCTCCTAACTGTGACCCACCTGTCTGTCTCCTGTGACCCCAGCGTGACCACCTACCTGTAACTTCTCTCTATCAACTCCTTACCCTCCCTGACGAAGGTCCCTTAGGAGCTGCAGCTCCGTGCACCTGGCGCATATGTGGACGTCCAGGAGGCTAGGAGACTGCAGGACCTCCCACATCTGACACCAAGAACAACAAAATAAGGAGGGGAATACAACTACTTTGAGAGCCAGAGTAGACTCATAAACTAGACCACCTACTTTTAAGTTTTCAGCAAATATTAGAATATGGTAAGCACTAATAAGTTCCGGAGGAAAGAAGCTGTCATATAATAGAGGGCCTTTACATCATTGTACTTGATGTACTCAACATACAGAAGCACTTTTCCAAAGCAAATATTTAGAAATTGTAATAGGATTAAAGGATTCATATAATCAAAATTACTGTGGCCTAATTCTGCTTCTTTGTCGTTTGGTCTTTCCCTGGTTGTTTTGTACTAGACATGGGCTCATTAGCCGGAGTACAGTCAGTATTTAGCAAAGCATGTGTTACATTATTCTATCGGAAAGTATTGACACCAAACAAAATATTCTTTACTTTTCCTAAGAATATTTAAACAGCTATCATGAAGACTCATTTACATTTAAGATCATCCAATAAAGGGAATGATCCCTGGAGTTTAAAAAGATGTATGATTTCCATCAGATATTTGAAATTCCTCAAATTAAAAAAAAAGCAAACGCTGAAAACCTAAACCTGGGGGTCATAACCTCAGAATGTGATTATCCACTTGTGTATAAGGTAATCAAAAATTAAATTGCCCACTTTCAAATTTACATTTAGTACACACACAAAATGCTGGTGGAACACAGCAGGCCAGGCAGCATCTATAGGGAGAAGCGCTGTCGACATTTCAGGCCGAGACCCTTCCTCTGCGTTCCACCAGAATTTTGTGTGTGCTGTTTGAATTTCGAGCATCTGCAGATTTCCTCGTGTTTACATTTAGTACGTTTGGGTTGCGGTTAACTCAAAGCTATTATAGCTTGGGCCGGAGCTTGGAGTTCAATTCCGCCACTGTAAAAATACTTCCCATGGGTGTGTGGGTTTTCTCTGGGTGCTCCAGTTTCCTCCCACATTCCAAAGACATACTAGTTAGTAGGTTAACTGTAAAATGTCTTGCAAATTATCCTGTGATTAGGTTAGGGTTAAATTGGTGGGTGGCTGAGCAGCATTGCTCGGTGAGCCAGACTATTCTGTGCTGTTTCTCTCTAAAAATAATGATCTTGCTTTGGTTTTAGAATGACTCAGTTTTATTCTCGCTGACATATGACATGAAATTTTCTGTCATGTAATTAATTTCAACATTTTTGTCTTGTTTTCAAATCCCTTTCCAGCATGTAGTACACTGGTTTCCAGCATTATAGTCCCCTAATTCTGATCCCTTGCTCAGTTTTAATAGTTTTCCAGTTAGTAACATGTGTAAATGAGACCCTCAAGTACTGCGATTCAATTGCTAACACACCCAATCCCAGGTCTTTAACTCTCTTTAAAATGTAATGGAGAAGTTATATGCTTTCTGTGGGAAAAGCCCTTTACACCCATCTGAGAAAACAAATCAAGAGCAAGTTTACATCCATTCCGCGGACAGATTAATTAGTCATTGTAAAATGTCCTGTGATTAGGCGAGGGTTAAATTGGGGGTTGCAGGGCAGCGGGCCTACTTCATGCTGCATCTCAATACATTTAATTAGCTCAGGTCATTTGGATTGCCCGGAGATCGAATTAGTTGGTGCCTATTAAAAATTACTCTCGGGAAATATTTTCTTAAAATAGGACAATGATCTTGAACTCACCGTCTGTAAGAGTAACAGAAAAAAGAGTCAATTGAAGCTTTTAGAAGGGAATCGGATACACACGAGAGATTTTATTCGTAGTAAGGCAGGTTAGCTGTAATAAAGACAGAAAGCGGGAAGAACTCAGCGGATCTAGCAGCATCAGAGGAGGCAATAGGTACCATTTCTGTACCAATACAACATAGTAAAACACAAAAGCATACCAACTCGGTCCTTCATATCTGCTGTAACATTGTATAAGAGCAAAACTGATACTTTACCTTGTACTATTTTTCTGTACCAACCCATATCCCTGTATATCCATAATGGCCAAATGAAGACCACCCTGATGACTTATCCACACCTTCTTCACTGGAAAAAGTCCAACATGTGGTGAAAGTTTCTCTCAGGTCCAGGGTACGGAACCAGACAATGAAGAAACTACAGTTATTTCCCTTGGAGAGAATGGTGTGGGGGCGGGGGAGGGAAGGATGTGGTTGGGAAGTGCAACAAAATGTTTTAATTAATCGCCATTGACAATAGGCTACTAATTAACAGCTGAGCTGTTAAAGAGCTCAGAGCCCTCCAGGTAAAGAATAAATCCGCGACAAATCAGAGCGTATTATTCACACTTCTCTGTCCTCAAACAAACAGTATCTTGGTCGGCTCCGTCAAAATTCCGAACACACCCTACGCACGACCATAAGCAGTCTCAACGCAATAGGTCAGCTTCAGACACTAGTAAACTGTGTCTGTTGCCCAAGATACCAGTAATTTTACCTCATAGGAACGCCCGTTTAAATTTAGACTGCGTCAGCGCGGTTTAAACCGCCCCCCAACGACAACCACCCAGTGTAATGCGCATGCTCGCCAGGGGGCGGGGCTTGTGACGGACGGGCGATCGCGAGGTCGGAGCTGAGCCGAGCGTAATCAGGGGGAAGGGGCGGGGCTTCTGTCGGACGGCTGAGCCGAGTGTAGTCAGGGGAAGGGGCGGGGCTTCTGTCGGACGGCTGAGCCGAGCGTAGTCAGGGGAAGGGGCGGGGCTTCTGTCGGACGGCTGAGCCGAGCGTTGTCAGGGGAAGGGGCGGGGCTTCTGTCGGACGGCTGAACCGAGCGTTGTCAGGGGAAGGGGCGGGGCTTCTGTCGGACGACTGAGCCGAGCGTTGGCAGGGGAAGGGGCGGGGCTTCTGTCGGACGGCTGAGCCGAGCGTTGTCAGGGGAAGGGGCGGGGCTTCTGTCGGACGACTGAGCCGAGCGTTGGCAGGGGAAGGGGCGGGGCTTCTGTCGGACGGCTGAGCCGAGCGTTGTCAGGGGAAGGGGCGGGGCTTCTGTCGGACGGCTGAGCCGAGCGTAGTCAGGGGAAGGGGCGGGGCTTCTGTCGGACGGCTGAGCCGAGCGTTGTCAGGGGAAGGGGCGGGGCTAGTGAGGGCCGACCGAGCCGAGCGAGCGCGCGCTTGGCCGGTGGACGGTTGCTCGAGCGCCTTTTCAAACGGTGTGAGGGGCAGCGGGTTCGGGAGCCCGCGGTGGTGGTGCTGCCGCCGCCGCCGCTGCTGCTGCTGCTGTGGGGTGGGGAGGGGAGGGGAAGGGCAAAGGACGCCTCTCTTTCTCAGTTGTCGACATTTGGCCCCCTGTGCTTGTGTGGCGGGCGGCGTTTCTGTGCGGTAGTGGTGGATCATGAAGCTCCGGGCGTGAGCTGCGCCCCGGGTGTGGACCGGCCGTCTCGTGGCTCCTTTGTTTTTTTTTCCCTCTCTCTGAAGAGATCAGATTTCATAACAAAAAGAATCGAAAGTGCCAGGAGGTTTGGGCAGGGAGAGAGTGTTGTTTGCCAGTACACGGAGATCGTGTTGTCTTCATCATAGCTTCCGAAGGAGAGAAACCTTCCTAGGCTTTTGTATTTAAAGGTTGTGTCACTGAGTATAAGTTTAAACCTCAAGGAAAGAGGATAACATGTGAGTTTTAAAGCGTTCGCCCCCCTCCCCTGTGTCTAGTGTTGGTCTTGAGGTGCCAGGTGACTTAGATGGGAAAGGTGGTACAGTCAAAGTGTCCCCTGCTTTGGTTTTTGTCATTCTAAATAATTGTAGAAGTGAGCAAGTTTATTTCTTTTTTCTTATAACCGGATGATGCTTTCTTCTGAGGCCACACCAGAGGCGCTCCATTCCCCATCTCATGGTTCCAGGTCCTCGGAGCCACCCCCAACCACTTGTAGCTCTGAATGCCCCTTTACAGAGTCGGGATTGAACTTCAACTCTGATCTTGGCCTTGTGGACCTGAGCGAGGTTGAATACACCCAACTACAGCACATGCTATATTCACACATGGAGTCCCAGTCAGGGGAAGGTGAGCTGGAGAGTCGGCTGAATCCTACTTTATATCAGTCCTCCAACCCCACCAACCAGGTTGCATGTTCAACAGCCAACTCGGTTAACCAGGTTCCTTACTCCACAACCAACTCTGCCAATCAGAATGTGTACCCCACCACTGGTACTACGAACACCAGCTCAGATTCTCACTATGTGGGTAACAACCAATATTTAGGGCACATTGATTTCCAAGAGTTAAAAATGATGCTTTTGAATGATCCTCCACTACCTATTAACATGACTAATAATTTGCAACATATGGAGAAATTCTCCCAAAATTCTTCTACAGAAACCACCCGACCTAATGGACTAATGCTGAAAAATAGAGACACAATGGGTAATTCAGACAAGAAGATTTCTGGGGACAGTTCAGTAGCAGGACAAGAATCGAGATCTAAAACTGGACTCAGAGTTCGTCTTGAAGATAGATTTAATGCAGTCCAAAATGAAAACACAGAACGGCAGGAGCTGCAGGATTCTGGAATTACTTTTAACAAGTGTGTTTCTTAAGTGTGAACAAAGATATGCAATCTATTGGATGTTTGAATAACTTAATATTTATTTAATGATACATACATTACAAGTACTCTCATTACAAATGTATCTTTGATTAGACATAAATATTTATTCCAGACATGTAACCATCATAAAATCAGATTCATTTCAAAACTATACTTCTGTAAATTACAAATTACCTAGTAATAAACTATAACACTTTAAGTAACTTCTTTTCATTTGAAGCAGTCCTTATGAAAATTTTGTAAATTTTAACAAAAGTTATTAGAGTTTTGGAGCATTTAATAAGCCATGTATGTAAAATATACGCATGAGGTTTTAGATCAGCCAATTGGTATTTTAATACAAAAAAAACAACTGAATATTAAAGTAGGTAGTGTGATTGATATGGCTTACTTGGCCTTTAGTAGGGCCCTTGACACGATCCCACATGGGAGGCTAATCCCAAAGGTAAGGGCCTGTGGAATCTAGGGAAATGTTAACAAATTGGATCTGAAATTGGTTTGATGATAGAATGGGGGTGATGGTGCTGTGTTTTTGCAACTGATGCCATTACCAGTGGTGCACCATGGGGATCAATAATGAGACTTATGTTGTATGTAGTATACATTAAAGATTTGGATATTACTGTGGGAGATGTGATTATTAAGTTCACAAATTACATGAAAATTGCTGGTGGTGGTGATGAGATTAATCATTGGCTACAGCATAGTAACAGTCAGTTGGGAAGGATGATATTTTGGGAGACTAGGATATACATGTGAATGATAAGATTCTAGGAAATGCTGTGGAGCAGATGAGTCTTGGTGCATGTGTCCAAGCAACATAAGTAGATGGGAAATATGGGATACTTGTTTTTCATAGCCAGTCATGAAGTGTAAGGTGTTGTACAATTGACTGTATAAACCATTGGGCCACATCTGAAGTACTACATGCAGTACTGATCACCATCTTATAGGAAGATTGTGCTTCACTGTAGAGGGCACATCAAATATTCATGATGTTGCCTAACTATGAAATGAGACTGGTTAGAGTGAGTTTGTTTTCCTTGGAGCAAAGAAGATGGGGAAATGATCAGATAGAAGTAATTAGGACAGACTAGCTTCAGAAGATGGTGAGAAACCTTTCTTCTTGGCAGAGGTATCTATAACCAGATGATATCATATGTTTATGTTAAAGGGTAGAAGATTTTAAATTGAATATTTTTAGCAGACTACATTTAAAATCTGGAATGTATACTTGGGGAGGATGGTAGAAAAGTTACCTGCAACATTTATTTAGCTAATACTTGTAATACCACAGCACAGAAGGTTGAAGGATTGAATGCTAGAGAATGGGATTAGTGTAGATAGATAGCTGATGATGTCAAGGCAGATTCTATGTTCTATTATTATTAATTTTTTTCAGATTAAAATTAATTTAATTAATCAAGGGCCCAGTACATACAGTATCTACCATCTAATGCTAAGTTTCTCTGAGAACAGATAGTGACAAATTATTTTGGCTAGATAATGTTTAGGAACAATAACTGGGAAATATTAATGTAGAAGTAACAAGCAAGCAATAAACTAATTACTAAAGCCATAAATAATTTTATACTACCCAAAACACGTTTTGCTTCTAAACCAATCATTAGCTTTGCATTTCCTGTTCATTTAACCTTCTTTTAAAACGTGCTTTGTACGAAGACTTAAAAACCCTGAATTACTGTTCCATTCTGTAAAAAACTGTTTGCACAGATTTAAATTCAATTTGCAGTTTTAATTATTTGCAAAATGCTATATGTCACAAGGTTATTACACAAATAAATGTATATCTTTTCATATTACTTCGGCAAACTTTAGATTGTTCTATTTTCAAGTCTTCCAGATTAGTGATTATTAAAAAGTTTACATGTTAAATTTTTGGTGAAATACATTGTCAAAAAAAGTGTATAAATACATCTTCCCGTCTTAATTTTTCTTTAGTTTGGTTGCTTTGATCCGGCATCCTTCAGAGTTGATGGGGATACCTCTCCACCCACAGCAAAACAAATGTACTACTTTCGTCAAAAGCAAGACTGGGACTTCTGCTCTGCAATTTGCATACCCTTTATACACACCAAGTACGTGTACGCCAACTGGCAGTACTAGCTGTAGTCAAACTCAGGTAAGAAATTAGCTTAATTATATTGATAAGTTAAAACTTCCATTGTTTCTGTAGAGGTTGGTTTAGTTTATTGTAAAACATTGGATTTAAAACTGTCCATTGCAAAGCTGGTTTCTGGAGCTATGCAAAAGAACAAATATTTTAATGGAACTTGCTTAAGTAAACAATATAAAGCATTTAAAGCAAAGAGTAGGATTTCCTGCATTAAATACAGTAGTGTTTGTTATATGTAAATTAAGAAGTTGAGTCCTGATGAAGGGTCTCTGCCCAAAACATTGACTGTTTATTCATATCCATTGATGCTGCCTGACCCACTGAGTTCCTCCAGCATTTTGTGTGTGTGTGTGTGTTGCTTTAAATATCTGCTGTGTAGCAAATGTCAGATACTGGATCATTTTGCGCATTTTAAATATTGTTTCCAGTCACACGACCATAAGGAGTTTAATTACATTTGATTTGCAACAATCATAGAAGTTTTTCAAGAAAAAAACAGAGAATGATTTTGAGTATTTCACAATTATCTTCACCTATTAAGTTTGCATTCTGCTTTTAATGCCTTGTTAAAGTTTTTGTCTAAACTCTTCAGTCTCTTCCAAATGTGTTAAACTTTGCCTGAAGCTGAGATGCTGCTGGCTGAGTGCACATTGTTCTGTTCAACCAATTTCCCAAGATAGATCAGTGCCTTTTAATCAACTGAAACTGATTAAGTCTTTTTCATAAGATTCTTGGAGTTCCTGCTTGGTTTATCAAAATTAATTGAAGAAAAGATTGAGCATAAATCTCATGTTCTATTTGGGTATTTTTTTTAATATGAGAAAGAAAGAGATGCAATATGTAGGAGCGAGTATCGATAGGCTACTGATCGCACAGTTATTACAGCTTAATTACAATTACAGTGTTCACTCAATTTGTGCTGTGATGTGATATTATATTACAAGAAAATGCTTCAACCCAATTTGACTGGATTTTTAATACATATTTGGAATATGGTAGTGTGGGAGTTAGCAGAGCGCTTTGCGTTATCCCTGCCACTGCCTGTATGTTCTCCATGTGACCATGTGGGTTTCCTCCAGGTGCCCTTGTGTCCTTACACAGTCCAAAGGCATACCAATTAGAAGGTTAATTGGTCATTGTAAATTGTCCCGTGTTTAGGCTCGGATTAAACAGGGTTTGCTGGGTGATATAGCTCAAAGGGCAGGAAGGGTATATTTTGCGCTGTATCTGAATAAATAAAATCAGTATCAATGAAAATTGAAATCTTGCTTTTATTGCCTAGTTAAAATATAGATATTGTAATTTGGCTTGGTAAAGCAGCTGCCCAAGAATTCTTTGGAAATGCACGTACATTTAATTCTGAAAGCAGATCTGTGAGACTGCAAGAACAATGTAGAATGATTCTTTTCCAAGGCTAAGGTAAGGGATCATCAGTGAAGTAAGTAGTAGCATCTCACAAATAATTTCAGAACTAGGAGGAGGAGGGCCATTTCACCCCTTATTTTAACACAGAACAGTACAGCACAGGAATAAGATGATGCCAAACTAAATGAGTAATTAAACCACTAAAGTAATCCCTTCTGCCTACCAAATGTCCGTATCTTTCCATTCTCTGCTCATTCATGTGCCTATCTAAGAGTCTTCTAAACGTCTTTGTTGTACTTGCCTCCACTACCACCCTTGGTAGTGCATTCCAAGTATACAAAAGAACTTGCTCCATATGGTTCCTTTGAACTTAACCCCTCAGCTTTAATGCATGCCCTCTAGTATTAGAAATTGTGACCTGGAGAAAAAGGTACCAACTGTCTACTCTGTGATCCTACTCCATATGCACCTCCTATAACAGCCTGGGATAAAAATTGTTCAACTAGTGGACTTAACCATTCTGAGGTTTTTCAGTATGTTCTCCATAAAAGTTTTAATCGCATTTAATATCTCTATCATATCTAGCTGGTAGGATGGAGATATGTCTCTACCAAAGGATGTGTAAGATTCTCTTTCCCTCCACTAGCCTGCAGGACATCCTTGGGCAAGGTGTGGCACCTGCTTATTCTCCAACCAGGGTCACATGAAGCCATGGGAGCAGGTGGTGGCTGGTCATGTGAGTAGCTGGTGAACATTACAAGTCCTGGTTATGCGACCACTGATACAGGCAGACAATCTCTGGAGAGTATTGATAATGGCTGGTGTCACTTGTCTTGTAAAGACACTGCCCAGAAGAAGCCAATGGCAAACCACTTCTATAGAAAAATTTGCCAAGAACAATCATAGTCGTGGTAAAACCATGATCACCCATATCATTCAACATGGCACATAAGAGAAGAACCATATCTAGTATTAATATTATTGTCAGTATTTTCCTTTATGAACATTAAAGCATGATTTTCCAAGAGTACATTACTTTTTAGTCTCTAGAAGTTCTCTCCACTCTCCTATTCATTATTTTTATGCCATTAGAAGAGTCTTGGGTTCCTTTTATATTAATTGCCTTTCTGTTCTCAGATTCTCTCTTTGCTTGTTCGGTTTTCCTCTTCTCTTGTATTTAGACGGGTTTTCACTTGAAGGAGTCATCCATCATAAATACGTACCTAACTTTCTTGACCTGTATGGATCTCTTCCATTTGTAATGATCAGAATAAGCCCTAGGTGTGAACAAGATTCAAGATTCAAAAACTTTATTGTCGTTCTAACCATACATCAGCTCTGCAGGGCAGAATGAGACAGCGTTTCCCAGGAGCAATGCAAGCATAACATGACAAACACAACACTAAATAATAAACATAACAATAAGTAGTAAAACACAATAGCCACATGTCAGTTAAAAACAAGTTATAAGTGTCCAGTGCAAGTTAAAAGTGTCCAAAGCAGAGTCAGGTAGAGCAGCTATTTAGCAGTCTGACTGCCTGTGGGAGGAAGCTGTTTAGTAGCCTTGTGGTTTTAGTTTTGATGCTCCTGTAATGTTTACCTGATGGCAGAAGAACTGACAGTTCATGGAGAGGGTGTGAGGGGTCTTTAATGATGTACCGTGTCTTCTGGAGGCATCAGACAAGTACTTGGTATTAAATTACGTCATAGTTACTTAACTAGTTGTTTTAATTGGTTTAACAGGGCACAGGAAACCAAGCCAATGTGCTAGACTCTGCCACCCCACAGGAGCTTACCCTGCCAAGAGCATTTTCTTTATGTTTACAGCAGGAACTCCAATCAGCTCGGCAGGCACTGAGTAACTGCAACAGAAACAAGTCTTTACCTGATCAAGTTTGGATTAAAGTGGAAGGTAAAAATAAAATTTTGGAAGCTATAGCATGCAAATGTATAAATAAATAGAGGCTACAGCAATATTTTTCCAGCTTGTAGGTAAGGATAACTAAGAGAATATGATTAGTTTAGCAATATTTTCATTGTTCTGATGGTAAATATGTAAAAATAATTTTTCTGTAAAATGATCCTTGATTGTTCATCCGTTAAGATGGCAGTGCATTTGGTTGCAACAGCTTTTACAGGGTCAACAAAAGGTGCTACTGTCATATTTAAACATATTAATTATCACAAAATCCAGTGTTCACTTGGTGGAAGATGAGCTGTATTGTGGTCAACTGCAGATTTCGGAGGTATTCATTTGGATTCTGCCTGAAGCCATGGTGTTACCATTCATCGGGGAAAGAGACATCAGAGCCAGTACACTCCCCCAGGGATGGCGTGGTGCACATTATTCAGTATGGAGTTGGAGCTGTCTGACCCTAGTGTTCACTCGGCAGAACAATGGACTCTGAGTCTGGACTATATGCATATATATTTTGTGTGATTGTAATTTACTGATGTTGTTATGGATAGTGTGGAGGGCTGTCAGAGGTTACAGTGGGACATCAGTAGGATGTAAAACTGGGCTGAGAAGTGGCAGATAGAGTTCAACCCACAAAAGTGTGAGGTGGTTCATTTTGGTAGGTCAAATATGGCAGAATATAGTATTAATGGTAAGACTCTTGGCAGTGTGGAGGATCAGAGGGATCTTAGGGTCCGAGTCCATAGAACACTCAAAGCTGCTGCAGAGGTTGACTCTGTGATTAAGAAGGCATATGGTTCATTGGCCTTCATCAACCCTGGGATTGAGTTCAGAGAGTTCAGGAGCCGAGAGGTAATGTTGTAGCTATATAGGACCCTGGTCAGACCAAACTTGGCGTACTACACTCAGTTCTGGTCACCTCACTACAGGAAGAATGTGGAAACTATAGAAAGGGTGCAGAGGAGATTTACAAGGATGTTTCCTGGATTGGGGAGCATGCCTTATGAAAGCAGGTTGAGTGAACTCAGCCTTTTCTCCTTGGAGTGACGGAGGATGAGAGTTGACCTGATAGAGGTGTATAAGATGATAAGAGGCATTGATTGTGTGGATAGTCAGCTTTTTCCCAGGGCTGAAATGGCTAACATGAGAGGGCACAATTTTAAGATGCTTGGAAGTAGATACAGAGGGGATGTCGGATAATTTTTTACGCAGAGGGTGGTGAGTGCGTGGAATGGACTACCAGCAACTGATGGAGGCAGATACATTAGGGTCTTTTACCTGGATAGGTACATCGAGCATAGAAAAATAGAGGGCTATGGGTAGCCCTACGTAATTTCTAAAGTAAGTACATTTTCGGCACAGCATTGTGGGCTGAAGGACCTGTATTGTGTTGTAGGTTTTCTATGTTTCTGTGTGTGCTTGCTGTCTTGTATGTGTGAGGACATACAAGCTATGGTGTTGTCTGTTTACAGTTGCTAGGTAGAGGTGTCGGGAACGACGTGACGCGGTGTTCAGGCTGGAGTCAGTACTCTTCCCCTTTGTTCACTTGGCAGAAGTTCTGTGGTGCTTCTCTGTAGATATTGGTGGTGTTGGATGGCTTGAATTTGGTCTCTTTTGTTGAGTGGCTGTATCTTTCTATCATTTAAGTTCTATGTGTGACTACTGGTACTGTGTTTTGCACCTTGAACCTGCAGTAAAACTGTTTCGTTTGGCTGTATTCATGTATGATTGAATGACAGTTAAACTTGAATTAAATTGATGTCTAGGATTATGAAGCTGAATCATATAGGTTCAGTTCCCAAGTCATATCATTTTAACTGGAGCAGCACTGTATTTGCATCAGTTCCAAGTTGAAAGTAGATCTATTATCAGAGTATATATAAAGTATACAACCTTAAGATTCATGTGCTACAGGCAGCCAAAGAGCAAGAAACCCGAAATAATCTAAATAAAAAGAAAGACCAGCACCTAATGCACAGAAAAAGAGGGGGGAGAAACACAAATCATGCAAACAATAGAAGTAAGCAACAGCATTCCAAATCAAATTGAGTCCATTGACTCGAATCCCTGGAGCAGCCAGAGCAGGTCCAAGCCTCAGCCTCAGTAGGCAAATTGGCATGAAGCACGTTGGAGCTGGAGCAGTCTTATAGCCCCAGTGCCACAGAGAGAGGAGTGAACACTGCAGGAGAGCGAGCCAAATCAGCCTGACCCTTGCTTCAGGACCCAACATCTTGCCTTTCCAGTCTAACTGGGTGGGTGTTTAAATTGTCCAGACACTGGATCATGCCTTCAGAGTAATGAAAAGCAAAAACCCAATTGTCTTGAAATATGAAAATCAAAATTTTGCAGAAGCTGGAAATATGAAACAAAACAGAAAATGTTGTAAGCATTTAGCAGGTCAGGCAGCATCTGTGGGGAGGACAAGTGTTACTGTTTCAGGTCCAAGATCAGCAGAAATGTAAAAGAACATCTGGAGTGTCTTAATCCTTGAATCATTCACTCTTCTTTTTCCACAGATTCTGCCCAACCTTCTGAGTATTTGCAGCAGGTTCTGTTTTAGTTTTAGTTTTTTCTTATGTTAATTAGATCTGGAAATAACTGGAGGGTTGTAGATTTTGGTGGAAAATTAGAAAATTAAAGAATTAGAATGCTTTTCATGAACAGTATGCAAGAAAAGCTTTTCACTGTATCTTGGTGCATGTGACAATAATAATCCAATTCCAAAACATTGGTTAAAAAGTATGGAGGTAGGATTAAATTTATTGCCATTAATTTTTCTAAATGAAGCATCAAGAGCTGGCCTAAATCACTTATTTAAATAGGAGCTACAATATAGATACATACTGATTAGACTAGATCTATTTCTGCGCTGTAATTTTTGTGAAATTATAAAGAACAAAGGTTCCTTTTCAACCCATAGGAATGAAGTTTGAATGTTTCTGCTTCAGGCATTTAAAAATAATCTGCACTTTGTAATTTTGAAAAAGGAAACTACCAGGTTCTTAAGTTTTGCAACCAATTGAAATCTAATACAGTGCATAGTTTGTAGCCTAACGGATTGGCTTCATTTTGTTAAAAGTTTTAAAAAAATTTCTGACACACTGATTGTTTCTTATATACTGCATACGGATCAGGAATATTAGAACATTATTTTCTCATACAACACTTTATTCAGATTGTACAGGAAATTTAGAATTCTGTCCACTTTTCTAATGGAACTATGCTACATATTCTGACGAATCTCGTGACTATACCCTTAAATAATCCATGCAGTTTTTTATTGTACTAAAATGAAAAAGTGGTATTCATGGAGTCAGGGTGCATCTTTTAACTTCAGTCATTCTGTAAACTGGGAAATACTGGGGAAATCTTTATTTATTTACTTATTTATTGAGATACAGCATGAATAGGTCCCTCTGGCCCTTAGAGCTGTGCCACCCATCGTAGTTGACGTAGACACAGTGGGCCTAATGGCATGTTCTTGTGTTAGACTGTTCTATCTTCTATCAGTCCACTGGTAGGAATTCATCTTATAACATGGCAATTTTATGTCAATTGAAGAATTTTAAATATTCACAAGGTGCAATTTCTACTATATTTAAGCCTTTTGGCAGTTTACTGCTGAGTAATATGTAGAAAACATATAAAAAGAACTATACTGGATGCTTCATAATTTTTTTTATCTTTTATAGATGAAACTCTTTGTAAACAGGTAGTGAATAAACGCTGTCGTAGTCGCACACGGCAAGTCAATATAGAAACAGAGCACAAAGTTCTAAGTGACCTGACTAACGTGACAGAGAATCAAAATATAAACATTGCCCCAGGTGGACAGTGGCAAACTACACATCCAGTCACATCTGGCTCAGCCCATGGGAACCAACAGGAACTGAACTGCCAGCGTAGAGAGAGACACAACAGAATGGAGAGAGATCGCAGGTGAACCCTTGATGGGGTAGGACAGATAGTCGTTTTTGTAATGTGTTTTTAAAATTCAGGGAAAAAATAAAGCATTTAATGTTTTTCTTTACTAAATACATTATTTCATCTTTGTTTAATATTTCAATATCCTGATTTTGGAAAATATTAAGGGTTTTAAATTGTTCTGGCCTTTGACAGTAGTGTCGTCTGCAAACTTGAATGTGGCTAAGCACAGCTCCAATGCTATATTCAACTTTGCTGTTGACACCACTATCGTAGGCCAAATCAAAGGTGGTGATGAATCAGCAATTAAGAGGGAGATTGAAAACCTGGCTGAGTGATGCCACAACAACAGTCCCTTACTCAATGTCACTAAAACCAAGGAACTGCTTATTGACTTCAGAAGAAGGAAACCCAGGGGTACATGAGCCAGTCTTCATTGGAGGATCAGTGGTGGAGAGTGTCAGCAACTTTAAATTCCTCGGTAGTATCATTTACGAGGACACATCTCCGATCCGTTGTGCAATTATGAAGAAAGCACGACAGTGTCTCTACTTCCTTAGGAGTTTAGGAAGATTTGGCATGACATCTAAAACTTTGATAAACTTCTATAGATGTGGAGTGGAGAGTATATTGACTGGCTGCATCACGGCCTGGTATGGAAGCACCAGTCCACTTGAATATAAAATCCTATAAAGTATAGTGGATAATGCCGATTCCATCATGGGTAAAGACTTCCCCACCATTGGATGTATCTACATCAAATGCTGACATAGGAATACTGCATCCATCATCAGGGACCCCCACCACCCAGGATATGCTCTCTTCTCACTGCTGCCATCAGGAAGAAGATACAGGAGCCTCAGAACGTATGCCACCAGGTTCATGAACCTGATGGTTGAGCTCTTGAATCAAAGGGAATAGCTTCACTCAACTTCACTTGCCCCATCATTGAAATGTTCTCACAACTAATTGACTTATTTTCAACAATTCTTTATTTAATGTTCTCAATATTTACTGCTTATTTATTCTTAATTTCTTCTTTTTGTATTTGCACAGTTTGTTGTTTTCTACACTCTGGTTGAATGCCCAAGTTGGGCAGTTTTCATTGATTCTGTTATGGCCATTATTCTACAGATTTATTGAATGAATCTCAGAGTTGTATATGGTGACATATATGTACTTTGATTAAAAAAAATTACTTCAAACTTTGCACCATCAATAAATAGTTAATACGCTGTCATCAGGACATGTGTTTTTACTTCTCAACATGGAAAGAAATATTTTTTAAATGAAAGAGGACTGTTGTACAACATCTGTAGTTTTTGTCCTCTCTGTACAAGAATGCCTATTGACAAAGTATTGTTAGTTTGTTATGACTCTTAGCTAGGGGAAAAATACAAACATTTAAAAAAAAAGTGTAAATAATTTATCAGCTAAACAGTTTGGTGCTGGCCAACTGGGTTCAGCTCACTTGCTGAATGCAGCCATCTTGAATGTATTTTCCAGTTACTGTTCTCGGGCTGTGTTTGCAAACAATCCTAACACATTTAATTATTCTACATTACATGTGAAACCAAGCTGAAGTCATAGTCATAATAGTCAATAGAACAATGCTGAATTCCACCCACAAGGAAACCAGAAAAAGGGTCCAATGTTCTATTAGCAAGATTACATGCAATGTGTTACAAAAGAAACTGAATTATGATTGATAACTATTGAGAAATTTAATTAGAAAAAGATTTTAAAAAGCTTAAAGTTAACCCCTTTGTCTCAGAATAATGAAATACAAGTATTTGAGCATCCATAAAAAAGAACTTAAGTGTTTGGATGCTTGGAACTCATGAGTGCCATTTGGATAATGGAGGAGATTTTAATTTAGCTATATAACTACCCAAAGCATTTTGAGGAATCCAGATGAGATCAAAGCTTCTAGTATGTCACTTCATTTATATGCTACAAAATTAACTTGTTCAAACAGCAGTTTGTTGGAGAAGATAAAGACAGGTTATGTATGTGTGTAAAATGTCAAACACACTCTATGTTTAAAGGCAGCTTATGATTATGGAGAAAGCCAAGAGTATTTCCACAAGAGGGTAAATGATCAACAATAGTGATGTTTTCAGCCAGTTGTGGATGGTTATTAAAATCTAAACACTGCAATAATTTGCAACTTGTTTACATCAGCGATGAACTGGTAAACATTGACAAGCCAACAGTCCAGCAATATCCTGACACACTCAAAGACTGCATCAAATGTAGCAGCTATCCATCAATTTGTCTTCAATGTAAATGAGATGGGCCTTTCTTTTAAGAAAAGGATGCTATCATAAGCTTTTCTTCTTGGGAGATGAAGGTGTGTATCTAGATTTAAGGCCACCAACACCCATGATGGCTTACCATTGTTGAAAATCTAAGAGCACTGGAGGAATTTTCTGAAGCAGAACTGGCTGTATCTGGAAGTAAACAAAAGCTTTGATTACAGCTGTCATTTTCCAGCACTGGTTCCCTACTTTTGCCTAGCAGTTAAGCATTATTATGAGGAAAATAACATTGAATATAATGCAGTGTTTGTGTTTGACAGTGGCTCAGGCTACCCATTGAATCTTGATAGCCTCCTAATCTGCTTTCCTGTACAGATGGTGTACTTTCTATGAAACACAACAGCCCTTATCCTACCAATGTGCCAGGATGTTGTATGCAATTTCAGGTCTTAATATATTCAGCACACCTTCAAGATAGGTGACTGGCAAAGCAGATGGTCAAGATAAGTAGTTGATAAGAAAATTCTGGATTCCATACAACACCATGTAGACATTGGTACATCCCTGGAAGAGGTCATGAGCATTTGTATGAATAGTATCTGGCAGAAGTATTCACCAGAGGTATGTGATGATGATGTGGGATCACCTGTGACATTGTCCAGCACTGGACGGAGTTTCTCTGATGTGATACAGGTAGTGTAGTCTCAGTAGACTTATCTGGCACTAACAAAAGAGTAAATGCATGCTAGAATGTTGATATGGAAGATGACTGCATTGAAACAGTAGATACATCAGTTGGATGAAACCAAATTTTTGATGGTAGGCTTGAGGAAAATTGAGGGAGGGAGCCTTTTTGCTGAGAATGACCCAGTACAACAGTGCAGTTCCTCTGCATATGAAACTGTGTTTGATGATATGTATTTCCGAATACCAAGGAATATACTCTGAGAAGCAGGCAAGGCAATAAATCCTGGATCTCTTTAAAAAGAGAGTCAGAATCTGGCCATCTTCCCTTCTCTCCCCACCCCTCTGCTTGGCTGTACCCTTTATTCCTGCTCCACTAATGTGTTTGAGCATTCATTTTGTTTACATTTTATTGTGTGTTGTGTCTCATGTATCATTCATTAATGGAAAAGTACTGCTATCAGTAACACATTTCCATACATATAATGATATAAATGACCACTTTTGGATATGATTCAGTTAGCACTCTTGTGCCCAGGAATGTGCCCTGAGTGCTTAACCTGGTGTAAACTCCAGCACTGTGTTTGGAAATCACATCTGCAATTACTACTGTCTTCAGTTTTCTAGTGCTAATTTGATTTCAGTCATTGTTTTATCAAGTACTTCACATTTTTAAGTAGTTAAATTAATTCGTCATTTGTTTGTTCTATTGCTTAATCCATTTAACTCCCATAAAACTTTGACTATATCCTTTCCATATTGCTTTCATATTTACTCTGATCAGAAGGTTTGGTAAACTCAAAACTAAAAACTTGATTTGGGTTCACATCAGTCAGTTACACTGAATATATCCCAGGCAATAACCCTCTGTTCACAGCTGTAATGGGGAAGACGACAAGCTATTTGATCTCCTAGTACCTGAGATGAAGTACACTTGTAGTGATTCTGTTGCTTAAGAGAGCACTTTAATTGCATTCCTAAAGAAATAATGTTGATTGAAATGACCCATTTTAATTAACAGCTGATATCACACTTTCAATATTATTACTGCATTGCATAAACAATGTTTGAGAGCAATTATTTAAATATAGAGGAATGAAGCATTCTCTTCTGTACGTCAGATAACTCCCAATGTATAGATATATAAAAGAAGTATAGTCAAAATTCAATGAAGATTGCATATATTTACAGGCGCAGGATCCGTATATGTTGCGATGAGCTGAATTATCTTGTTCCCTTCTGCAATTCTGAAACTGATAAAGCTACAACATTACAATGGACTACTGCGTTTGTCAAGTATATTCAAGAAAAACATGGTGATACAGTGAAAAAGGTAGGTTATGCCTTCCTCTCCAATTATTTTTTTTAACTGTTCAGTAGAGGACAATGAACGACAGTTGAATCTAGGCATCACAGAACCACCATACTTGACCATAAGGCCTTTAATCATATCTCAGCTGTGGCACTGTACTTTGTAAGCATCAGTGCCAAAAACTCTTGAAAGATAGATATCTCTCTATAAAAAACACAAGAGATTCTGCAGATGCTCGAAATCCAGAGCAACCAACAGAAAACACTACAGGAACTCAGCAGGTCATGCAGCATCTATGGAGAAGAATAAATAGTCAATGATTCAGGCTGAGACACTTCATCAGGACTGGCCCAGCCCAAAATGTCGACTATTTACTGATTTCCATAGATGCTGCCTGACCTGCTGAGTTCCTCCAGCATTTTGTGTGTGTACCTTTCTTTCAAGTCTATATTTTAATTACTAAACATGGCCCATTGAAGAATTCTGATTTGACCCAATCTTGCATCACAGGATGAGTTTACTTATAGAACTGCCAAGGGCAATAACCTAACCATGTTTAAGAAAAAGATGACAAAATCATACTATTAGAATAATAGATTCCTTAGTAAATCATGGGCATTGACATTTGCTGAGATGCTGTCTCAAACTTTCTCATATAGTGGGTTAATTAATTTCATAATTTGTAATTAATGATTTTGCTAATCAGATGTTCTCATCGATCTGTACAAACCGAAGTAGTAAGTAACATTAAGTATAAGACAATTGAATGCTACTATATTATTAACTCAGCTAAGCAACTAAATTATACATAACAGGATATAGGTCATCAAGGATTCCACAAATAGGTGGCTATGTGGTCATAAAGTAACTACAAACTAAAAAATAATTTATTATTTGTATGTGTTCAATATTTACAAAATTCAAACATTGATAAGATGTGTATTTTTTCATGAAGGCTAAAACAAAAATAGTTTTCCTGTTGAACAAGGTGCAGGTTAAGGACCACGTACAACACGCTGGAGGAACTCAGCTGTTTGCTGTTCGGCCTGCTGAGTTCCTCCAGCATGTTGTACATGTTGCTTTGACCACAGCATCTGCAGTGTACTTTGTGTTTAGGTTAAGGACCAGTAACATCATGAAGGATCCCACCCACCCTGATTATGGACTGTTTGTCCCGAGACTCAAAGAAACAGTTATTTTCCCAAACCAGTAAGGTTGATCAATGCCTCCACCCAGTAACCCACACCCCCAAGCACCATGACCTTATCATTTTCTGTTAGTCACCTTATGTACAGACACTCCTGTGCTGAGTGTTATTTTATGAACATGCTGTACAATCAATCTATGTATATAAACTATTTTACATACTTGTATTTATTGTATTTTTTTCAGTATGATTGTGTTGCTTATCTTTTGTGGTGCATTGAATCTGAAGAAACAATTATTTCATTCTCCTTTACATTTGTGTCCTGGAAATGACATTAAACAATCTTTAATCTTGAGTTGTCCCTTTGTTAACCACATTCACAGGTTGCATTTGTTTTCAGAAACTTGTGGCATGGCTTCAGGTGTTCCAATGCTGAACTAGGGAAAGGTTATATACAGTGGCATGCAAAAGTTTGGGAACCCCGGTCAAAATTTCTGTTACTGTGCATGGCTAAGCGAGTAAAAGATGAATGATTTCCAAAACACATAAAGTTAAAGGTGACAAATTTCTTTAATATTTTAAGCAAGAAAACTTTTTTATTTCCATCTTTTACAGTTTCAAAATAACAAAAAAGGAAAAGGGCCCGAAGCAAAAGTTTAGGCACCCTGCATGGCAGTACTTAGTAACACCCCCTTTGGCAAGTATCACAGCTTGTAAACGTTTTCTGTAGCCAGCTAAGAGTCTTTCAATTCTTGTTTGGGGGATTTTCACCCATTCTTCCTTGCAAAACTTCTGTGAGATTCTTGGGCCGTCTTGCATGCACTGCTCTTTTGAGGTCTATCCACAGATTTTCGATGATGTTTAGGTCAGGGGACTGTGAGGGCCATGGCAAAACCTTTAGTTTGCGCCTCTTGGGGTAGTCCATTGTGGATTTTTAGGTGTGCTTAGGATCATTATCCTGTGGTAGAAGCCACCCTCTTTTCATCCTCTGCTTTTTTACAGACGGTGTGAGGTTTGCTTCCAGAATTTACTGGTATTTAATTGAATTCATTCTTCCCTCTGCCAGTAAATGTTCTCCATGCCACTGGCTGCAACAGAAGCCCAAAGCATGATTGATCCACCCCCCCGTGCTCAACACTTGGAGAGGTGTTCCTTTCATGAAATTTTGCACCCTTTTTTCTCCAAACATAGCTTTACTCATTGCAGCCAAAATTCAGTGTCAGAAGTTTGCAAAGGAACATCTAAACAAGCCTGATGCATTTGGAAACAAGTCCTGTGGAATGATGAAGTTAAAATAGAACTTTTTGGCTGCAATGAGCAAAGGTATGTTTGGAGAAAAAGGGTGCAGAAATTGACTTGTAAATCTTATGTGAACTTAGAGCTTGGACCACTGATAGTTTTGGGCGGGGGGGATAAAGAAGACTATCTACCCTATCTATGTATATTTTTATATATGTGTAACAAAGCAAATTATGATGATTCATATGGTATCTATTCACCCAAGAAATAATAGTAAGATTATGTGAAAAGGATTTTTTATGAATTGTTTATTCTTTCCATTTTGTGGAAGAGAAATACTCAGTACTCTGTAAGATATAATAGTACAAGGTAGTAATGTTTGAAATAGGCATTAAGATTTGAAGCCCAAGGGGGCTTAACAGCTTTTCAAAATTAGGGGACATGAATACAATAAATAAGGAAAGATGACTTCTTGTTATAACTGAATTTTGATGTGGTGAAGTAGCAATTTAAAGTACTCTGGTATGTTCTTGCTCAGGTTTCTAGAGCACTTGATTGTACAGATTGATAGAATATTTGATTAGCAAAATCATTTTTTACAAATTGTGTAAAATGATTTGTACATGGGCGGGCTGGTGGTGTAATGGCATCAGCGCCAGACTCCGCAGTGAAGGCTCCCGAGTTCAAGTCCAAGTTGGGCCACCCCACCACCCCAAGCATGCATTCCATCCATGCCGGTTGAGCGTCGAGCTAGTCACTCGGCCTCATAAAAAAAAACAAGGGTCGAGTCAGGAATGTTTATTTCGTGACCTGGTTAATCCAAAAGGAGACCAATCCTGACACCATGCACCAGACAAGAATGGCTAACTGGTGCAACATGCTAAAAAAAGAAATTTGTACATGACCCACTATAAGAATGCTTGAAGTTAGTTTACTAAATCAAATTAGTATAATACCACCAACAATTAGTCAAGTAATATACTGTATGTAACTAGTTGACCATCTAGGGAAAAATTACTTTCAAACATAATTAGCTGAGTTTAGACCATAAGATATAGGAACAGAATTAGGCCATTTGGCCCATCGAGTCTGATTATGGCTGATCTATAACCATATAACAATCACAGCACGGAAACAGGCCATCTCGGCCCTCCTAGTCTGTGCCAAACTCTTAATCTCACCTAGTCCCACCTACCCGGACTCAGCCCATAACCCTCCACTCCTTTCCTGTTCATATACCTATCCAATTTTACCTTAAATGACACAACTGAACTGGCCTCTACTACTTCTACAGGAAGCTCATTCCACCCAGCTATCACTCTCTGAGTAAAGAAATACCCCCTCGTGTTTCCCTTAAACTTCTGCCCCCAACTGTCAAATCATGTCCTCTCGTTTGAATCTCCCCTACTCTCAATGGAAACAGCCTTTTCATGTCAACTCTATCTATCCCTCTCAAAATTTTAAATACCTCGATCAAATCCCCCCTCAACCTTCTACGCTCCAATGAATAGAGACCTAACTTGTTCAACCTTTCTCTGTAACTTAAGTGCTGAAACCCAGGTAACATCCTCGTAAATCGTCTCTGCACTCTCTCTAATTTATTGATATCTTTCCTATAATTCAGTGACCAGAACTGCACACAATATTCTAAATTTGGCCTTACCAATGCCTTGTACAATTTTAACATTACATCCCAACTTCTGTACTCAATGCTTTGATTTATAAAGGCCAGCGTTCCAAAAGCCTTCTTCACCACCCTATCTACATGAGACTCCACCTTCAGGGAATGATGCACTGTTATTCCTAGATCTCTCTGTTCCTCTGCATTCCTCAATGCCCTACCATTTACCCTGTATGTTCTATTTGGATTATTCCTGCCAAAATGTAGAACCTCACACTTCTCAGCATTAAACTCCATCTGCCAACATTCAGCCCATTCTTCTAACTGGCATAAATCTCCCTGCAAGCTTTGAAAACCCACCTCATTATCCACAACACCTCCTACCTTAGTATCATCGGCATACTTACTAATCCAATTTACCACCCCATCATCCAGATCATTTATGTATATTACAAACAACATTGGGCCCAAAACAGATCCCTGAGGCACCCCGCTAGTCACCGGCCTCCATCCCGATAAACAATTATCCACCACTACTGTCTGGCATCTCCCATCTAGCTACTGTTGAATCCATTTTATTACTCCAGCATTAATACCTAACAACTGAACCTTCTTAACTAACCTTCCATGTGGAACTTTGTCAAAGGCTTTGCTGAAGTCCATTTAGATTACATCCACTGCCTTACCCTCGTCAACATTCCTCGTAACTTCTTCAAAAAATTCAATAAGGTTTGTCAAACATGACCTTCCACGCACAAATCCATGCTGGCTACTCCTAATCAGATCCTGTCTATCCAGATAATTATTAATACTATCTCTAAGATCTATTTTCCCCTCTCAACCCCAATTTTTTGCCTTCTCTCCTTATCCCTTCATGCCTTGACTAATCAAGAATATATGAGCCTCTGCCTTAAATATACCCAATGACTTGGTCTCCACAGCAGGCTGTGGCAATGAATTCCACAAGTTCAACACTCTGGCTAAAAAGTTTAGATATAAAGCAATTACTTTCTGCTTGAAGAGAAAATTGAATTCAGTTGGTTAAAGTCATCAAACCAAGGAGACATCGGAATAGTGGAGCTAGAAATACCCTGAATCAAAATTCAGTTACAACTGAGATCTCGTTTGCAAATTACCAGGAATTTTGCATTTTCTTGATTGAAAATATATCACCCAGTCATCCTATTTCTTCAAGTAGAGTGTAATTTTGGAATCAGACAGGAAAATGATGGGAATTGAATCAAGCTGTTACTGTTAGGAGAGTTCTGGTACTATCACGCTGTGTTGTTCAGGACAGGGGACTCGGGGGTGTTGAGAGGTGGTGTTAGTGAAGAAGGGCTTGGAGATGTTTCTTCAGTTGGTAGGGGGTTGTTGGGAAAAGAAGAGCTACCAGAGTACTACTTCTGCTTGAGCTTGCAGGAAAAGGCCCAGGCACACTGCTGCTTGTGGTTTGGGCAGGTTGGGGTGTGTGGAGGGTCTAAAGATACTTATAGCGACTGGGAATTGGAGGAAATCAATCCAGTATTTGGGTATTGGAGAAAGAGAGAAAGATAGCTTCAGAACAGAGCTGGGAATCGTGTATAAGTGGCAAGGGTGGACTATGGGAAGTCACCATCAGGACAAGAGATGGAATGGGCTGGAGGGGAGGAGGGGTTGTTATTTTAATGTAGATTGTTGGTTATCTGAGGGTCCAGGTCCAAAACTGAATCAGGACTTGTGTTAATAGGGTTACAATCAGATTCTTCTAGGAGTTCCTCACAATGGGTATGTCCCAAGACAATGTGATCTAAGTTCCCTCCAATGCTCCAAAAGGAGTATTTCAAGAGGAAAGGCATCATATATATTCTACTACACAGTTTGCAAGGGTGCCTAATGACAGGAAATGAGATTGAAAATTCATGATTGCTTTGATTTGACCTGTAATAAGTTGCAAATCAGCAATACTAATGGGGACAGAGTCTAATTTTGATAACTTCATGGTTTAAAAAAGATTAAAACTTCAAGTTGAGCTGGAAGTGTCTGTTTAGAGGAGTTATGTCTGGTTATTAGTGCATTCAGATTCAGATTTATTTATCACAGGCAGTGAAATGCATCGTTTGCACTAACACCTAGGGATGTGCTGGTGGCAGCCTGCAAGTGTCACCACACATTCCTGCAGTAACATAGCATGCCCACAATGCTCAGCAGAACAACACAGAACACAAGAAGTTACAAAACAAAAACAACAAAACACAATGGAAGGCTGAGGAAGTAAGTTGGTCCAAAGTAATAATGCAAATGAAATCTTAAAGTTAAGTGTATGCACTAGAACTGTTACTAGAGTAAGTGGTAAATGTTCTTTATCTTCAAGGAATTTGAGAGTGTTTTCTGTGGGAAAACTGGCAGGCGACTGAAACAACCACGAGTAGAAGCACCAGTCGATCACACTGGAGTTACCAGTGTACACAATCATGGTGTGCAGGAAGGTAAATGAACTCCAGTATGAGTGAACTTACAGCTCCAAGAGAGGTGCAAAGTTAGATCTATTTTCCTGATTCACTATACCAACAGTAAGGATCAGGAAGTGGAAAAGAATATCCAAACACAGTAATAAACCAATTGTCATCCCTGCTTAGGCGGTATTACCACCAGCAATGTTCAGAACTCTAAACTTTCACTGTTAAATCAAAGATGGTGGTAGGAACTTTGAGTCCACCATGATTCGTACCATATAACTGTATTTACTAAATCCCCAGAAGTCCAGGTTTTTACTTATTCGTCAATCATCTGTAATTTGTATTTTATTTCTCATTCAACTTCTTTGTTGAAGAGAAGGGACATTCCAGTGAGCAGACTGACAGACAAATGCCATTCTTTGAAAGTTTTGTCCAGTCATGGTGAGTAATTTGTCATCAGTGATGCTTAAGCTGGATGAGTTAAAGGCCCAAATGCTCATCTTGGCTATCAGTCCTCCCATATAAGATTTCTAAAATATTTTAATGTGTGTTATAAGTAATAAGCATTTTAATAAAATCACGGTAGATTCATACTTTCCCCATCTGTCTTTGATTTTAAATTCAATGGAGTTGGTGCATTAGTATTGACCAGTCACGGCACTGCTATGGTGTCTGAACATTGTATGAATTGATTTTTATTAGCCAGAAACTGTTGACAACAGCAACTTAAACACACTGGACAGTTCTACACCCAAATGCTGCTAATAAAATGAAAAAGCAATTAAAGAGACAGCATACACTTAATTATAAATGATCAAACATCCACAATTACAAAAACTAGCCAAGCTAGAAGAAAGGGTGCATAAATGTACAACTTCTCACATACTGCAATGTCTTCTTTTTTAATCCCAGTATGAACAGCTTGGGAAAAGTCAAATTCATTTTCACAAGATTGAAGCACTTTAATAAAGCACGCTAATAGTGTTGTTAAGCTTCGTATCATCCAGTGTGTTGCAAAAAGTGGTTGCTGTCTATTTACTGGAAACTGCTAGTTAACTATTATATAAGCTTTAACATTTTTTGCAATATATTTAAGGTGCAAAATATTTATAATCTTTAACAATACAAAATGATTCTTCATAAAAAGTTTTATTAATTAAATAATCTGTTAGGTTTTATTTCAATGACTTGTTAATTGTTTATGATGCTATTAACCTTTAAAATAAAGGATGACAAATACTTGATAAATTATTTCATAATTAGTAAACCATATATTGATCTATATCATTTAATTACAGTTAATATTTATTTGAGTTAAACTGGATAGCTTTTAGTTAATATGTTCAAAATAAATATAAATAGTAATCCTTGAAAGGTTTTTTTGTCAACTTGAGCAGTAACAATGCTGATGGTATTAATGAAACATGTTTCACTGTACATTTCTGATTTTAAAAAGATCTAGCAAAATATTATAACTAATTATTTGTACTTTATCTTTGAGCTAATAAAAGTATAAATCCAATTTATTTGTTGAGTTTCTTTGAATTGTCATGGAATGTCAAAAACTCACTTTATTCATGTAAATAAAAATTCCAGTTATCAAATGTAATCCAGTAAAGCTTTAATCTGCTATCTGGCCATTGGAAATCCCAATGGTTCAGCACCTGGCCCCCTGGATGCTGATGTCAGTGTTCCCTTTCACATACCCATCCATGCGGTCTTTGATGCATTGGTCCTTCTGGTTCTCATGCAATTTTTCACACACTGATTTCCCTTTTTTCTACACTCCCTTTAAGCTTAACAGGTTCACTAGAAACACGAATATTTTATTATGTTGCGTCTGAATAAGATTCAACCTGCTACCAGAGGTTCCCAACCTGTAGCCCATGGACCTCTCAGTTAATGGTAGGAGTACATAGCATAAAAATGGCTGGGAACCATCTAAGTGAATTATAAGACTGAACCTACCAAGAAATGGAATTTCTAGAATACCAGAAATTTTGCCATAAGTTTTTTATTCATGAGGCACCATTTTCAAACAGCACGTACAACATGCTGGAGGAACTTAGCAGGTGGGGCAGGATCCGTTGAAACGAGCAGTCAACGTTTTGGGCCGAGACCCTTCGTCAGGACTGAAGAAGGTGCAGGCAGGGGCCCTATAAAGAAGGTGGGGGGAGGGTGGGAAGGAGAAAGCTGGTGGGTGCCTGGTGAAAAACCAATCAGAGGAAAGATCAAGGGGTGAAGAAGGAATGTAAGGGGAAAGCACTATGTGTAGTAGAAGAAGGCAGAATCATGTGAGAGGTGATAGGCAGCTGGAAGAGGAGGCAGAGTGAAGGTGGGATGGGGGAAGGGAGAGGGAGGGAATTACCGGAAATTGGAGAATTCGATGTTCATACCAAGGGGCAGGAGACCACCCAGACAGTATTGGACACTCAAGCTCGGGCTTGATTGAGCAGGTAGCCTAGCTCATTATTCAGGTTTGGTTTGGTTCTAGGGCCTTGGATTCTTCTCATTTGTCTCCACATAACTTGGATACTGGCTTAGCCACAGATAAAGTAGGCAGCTCATCAGTTATAAAGGTATGTGGTTTTAACTGGTCACCTTTGAATATCTATCTATAAAATAAGATATAGGAGCAGAATTAAACTATTTGACCCATTGAGTCTGCTCTGCTATTTCATCATGGCTGATCCAATTTTCCTTTCAGCCCCAACCCTCTGTTCTCTCCCTGTATCCCTTCATGCCTGACCAATTAAGAATCCATCAGCCTCTGCCTTAGATATACATAAAGACTCAGCCTCCACAGCTGACTGTGGTAAAGAATTCCTCAAATTCACCACTCTCTGGCTAAAGAAATTCCTCTCATTTCTGTTCTAAAAGGATGCCCCTCTATTCTGAGGCTGTGTCCTCCAGTCTTGGACACTTCTACCACAGGAAACATCATCTCCACATTCATTCAATCAAGACCTTTCACCATTCCATAGGTTTCAATGAGGTCACCCTTCATTCTTCTAAATTTCAATAAATACAGGCCCTGAGCCATCAAACTCTTCAGATGACAAGCCATTCAATTCTGGAATCATTTTCGTGGACCTCTTTTGAACCTTTTCCAGATTCAGCACATTTTTTCGAAGGGCCCAAAACTGCTCATAGTACTCCAAGTGAGGCCTCACCAGTGCTTCATAAAGTCTCAACATTACATCTTTGCTTTTATATACTAGTCCTCTTGAAAAGAACACTAACATTGCATTTACCTTCCTCACCACATTCCTTTCATTTCTTCTACCAAAGTGCATGACCATATACTTCCCAACACTGCATTCCATTTGCTAATTCTTTGCCTGTTTTCCTAATCTGTCTAAGTCCTTCTGTAGCCTCTCTCTCAAAACTACCTGTCCCTTCACTTATATTCATATTGTATGCAAACATTGCAACAAGGCTATCAATTCTATCATCCAAATCATTGATGTAACATAAAAAGAATCGGTCCCAACAGAGACCCATGTGGAACACTACTAATCACCAGCAGCCAAGCAGGAAAGGCTCCCTTTATCCCCACTCTTTACCTCCTGCCAATTAACCATGCTAAAATCTTCCCTGTAATATCATGTAGCTTGTTAAGCAGCCTCTTGTGCATCTTGTCAAAGGCCTTCTGAAAATCCAAGTACACAACATCAACTGATTCTCCTTTGTCTATCCTGCTTGTTATTTCTTCAAATAATTACAACAGATTTGTCAGGCAAGATGTTTCCTTAGGAAACCATGCTGACTACTGCCCATTTGTCAATACCTAAGCTTTAACTATTGACAACCACCACATATACTCTGGAAACTGATTATGTTGTTCATTTGTGGGAAGAAACTTAGACGATGCATCTGCTGGGCAAAATCACACCAACACTGACGTTTTAGCAGTGCGGCTTTTACAGTGTTTGGTCTCTACATGTCAGGCATCTGACAAAATGTGAAGTCAAGCCATTGCCTGGGAGAAATGAATTCTTTTTTTAAAACATTTTCTGAAAGGGGAAAACATGTCATAACTTTCAAATACAATATGACTGTTTTCCTACAAGTTTGCCACAAAGTGGAAAGGAATAGGATTAATTGGATAACTTTATAGAGGATGCAGAGGAGATTTACCAGGATTCTGTCTGGGTTAGAGGATATCTTATGAAGATAGGTTGAGTCAGCTAAGGCTTTTTGGAGCAAAAGAGGATAAAAGTTGACCTGAAAGAGGTGTATAAGATGACAAGAGGCACAGATAGAGTGGATAGCCAGAGACACTTTTCCCCACAGTGGAAATGGCTAATATATGATTAAATCATTTTAAAGTGATTGGACAGAAGTGTAGGGGGATGTCAGAGGTAGGTTTGAATAGTGAGTGCGTGGAACCCAGTGCTAGGGGTGGTGGTAGAGGTAAATAAGGACATTTAAAAGCCCTGAAGGGCCTGTACTGTAATGTTCTGTGTTCTATCACTTAAAGCAAGTACAGAGAAGATAGATCTAATGGCTACCTTCTCTGTCCTATGATTATTTATTAAAGACATGTTACTTTTATTGGCCAACACATAGTTCTGCAGAATGTACCTGTGGCCTTCTGTCTCCGCTAACTCACTTTATTCTTTACAATGGCCAAAGTGAAATGGCAGCACAGAAGTATTTCCACATGAAAGAGAAGTCATTGATCTCATAGATCACCATGTCCAAACCTTGATCATAATAATCATTTATTACACTGACTGAAATATCCATGGTTGAGAGCGCTCTCCTTGCCTAGAAAAGAAATGTCATGATAAGTCACTCAGACAGTAAATTCATATGAAGGAGCACTTAAGAAAAGTAAAATGCTTTCCACATCTCTTTGCTACTGGATTATGGTAACTAAGTTTGTGCAGAATAGCTGCACTACAAAGCAATCTAAATGGATTATTTGATTATTAGAAAAATAGTGTTTGTTGTTAGGAAAAATTGTTTCTCTGGAACTGTTGCAATTACAGCTTGTTCAGTGTTACAGAGAGTTAGAGCTCTTATAGATAGCGGGGTCAAGGGATATGGGGAGAGGGCAGGAACAGGGTACTGATTGTGTAGGATCAGCCATGATCACAGTGAATGGCGGTGCTGGCTTGAAGGGCTGAATGGTCTATTCCTGCACCTACTGTCTATTGTCTATTGTTGTATACACTTCATCATGTAATTCACAAATAGAAAAAGTTTCTAAACAGTTCAAAATTCTCACTTTAGTACATCACTGTTTATTACAGTATAATTATTATAATTAAAAACAAACATCTTTGAAATATGACTTGACTATTTTTATGGCTCTGATTATACTGGAGACTATAGGACCTAGGAGCAGAATCAGGCCATCTGACCCATCAAGTCTGCTTCACCATTCCACCATGGCTGATTTATTATCCCTTTCAATTTCATCCTGCTGCCTTCTTCCCGTACCATTTAAAGCCCTGACTAATCAAGAACATATCAACTTTCTCTTTAAATATATCTACAATTTCACCACCCTTTAGCAAAAGAAATTCCTCCTCATCTCTGTTTTAAAGGAACGTCCTTGTATTCTGAGGATTTGCCTCTGATCCTAGGCTCCCCCACGACACTATAGAAAATATCTTATTCATGTGCCTTTCTAGATTCGATAGGTTTTAATCAGATTTCCATGCAACCCCCACCCCATTCTTGTGAACCTCCTGTGGACCCTTTTTTAGATAAAGGATCCAAATCTGCTCACGATACTCCAAATGCAGTCTGACAAATCTCTTAGAAAGTCTCAACATTATATCCTTGCTTTTATATTCTAGTCCTCTCAAATTAAATTGTATGCATTATTATTATTGTATTAATCTAGTTTATTACTGTAGTCTAATATACTTAAGATGGTATGGTAGTATCTAATTCAAATTGTTCAACCACCCTGTTAGATTTTTAATTTACATTCTCTGAATCACTGGTTTAGTAGTAACCAATAACTTTGAAAAGTAATTTACTGTATATTCTTTGCCATTGCTGACCTGAACATGAGGCTCATGGCATTGAGCTTATCTTGGATCACATTTTACCAGCAAGTGGCATACGAGTGGTTAGATTCACTTGGATTGCATCCCATTGTGTTGCTTTAGACAGTGCAACTTTTTTTGTCTGATCTCCATATGGACTGTTTGTCTCCTTGCGGCAAGATTAATTTTCAGCTAAGGGTCTGACATGGCCCCTCTTCATTGCTACCAGCAGTGAGGACGTATAGATGCTTGAAAAGCCACACTGAACTTTTAATGAAGAGCTTCCTCCCCTCTGCCATCAGATTTCCGAATTGCCCATGAACATTTTTGCTCTCTTTTTGCCTTAGTTATTTAATCTTTTATTTCTTATTATAACTTACGGTATATTTTGTGTCTCACACTGTATTGCTGCCACAACATACTGTATGTCAGTGATACTAAACCTGATTCTGATTTTGCATCTTGCCAACCTGGATGAACCCAGTTAAAACTAGCAACAAAGGGAAGTAATGTTGAATGGGATGCATTTTATTCTTCATGTGGAACTACAGGGAGCAAGAGTGTTCACTTAGTGTAGCATGCACACTTCAGACATTGTCACTTCCTATCATTCCAGAAAGGGAGTGGACCAACCAGGAGTTATAGTCCAGATTTGGTGCATATCTTGCCACCTATGCAACATTCAAAATCAGATAAAACCTAAATCTACAGTCCTACCGTCTTAATTCTTCTACAGACTAGTTCAGTCTAGATTGTAGCAATCAGAAAACAGAAAATTCATACCTGGATCAAGTCTCTGGTGGATCACCACTAATAGTTCAGGATTACTCATTTGTGGCATCCAATTGCGAGGGCTTGTGAGGGTTTTCCACCTGCAAGGTGAGCTCTGTTCCCAAATAAGATGCAATGTATACATCTTCAGAGTGTGTGCAAAAGCTGAAAAAATATGCTAACCATGTATAATTATCAAAGATTAATGGTGACTATCTATTAGATAGCAGATGTCATCTTATGAATTGCATTTCATGGTGACAGAGAGACCAGGTGGCATCTGATTGAATGGATCATAAAGACAGGAGCAGGATTGGGCCATTCAACCCATCAAAACGGCTCTTATTAACCCTCTCAACCCCATTCTCCTGCCTTCTCCCTATAAACTTTGACACCATGATTAGTCAAGAACCTATCAACCTCTGCTTTAAATTTACCCAATGACTTCTCCCCTCTCAAAAAAAGCTCTTTAGTTAATCCCGCAGCCAGCAAATCTTTCCTATCCACTTACTTATCCAATTGCTTTTGAATGTTATTATTGAATCTACTTTCCCCACTCTCTCAGGCAACACCTTCCAGATCAAAACTTTGTTTACAAAATTTTGCTCATCTTGCCCCAGTAAACAGTATGCAAGTTGATCTGGCTGTTCAAAACTGCTCATGTCTAAACTAGAACTTGGTTCAGATTGGTAATTGCTGGGACTGAGTTAAATTGTAATTTTTTTTTCTGAAAAGTGGCTTTATTCATTATCTTACAACAGAATGTGGCAACAGCTTTATTTTACAGACAACAGGCACCCACAGAAAAAAAATATTTTAAGTCACGGTTACAGCATCATATTTAGTGGATGCATGAGTTTGACAGGGATTTATTCACTTATGGAAAATGTTATACAATGGAATGGAATAAGGTAACAACAAGCCATAAATTGTTACGTAGAATTTACAAAAACTTGCAATTTCTGTACACAAAATGTGTTCGTCTAGGAGTAGCGCACATTGAGGGGTAGGTATAATCGTTCAATAAAATACACAGGGGTGTAAATCTCATTTGCCTCTGATCTGGCTTTAAACTGGGAGATGTTCTTAAATCTGGACTTGCAAAACAAACATTGAGCATTAAATTTATATCATATGTACAGTGTAACTCCTCACATTTAAAATACTTTAACACTGATCATTTCTAAAGGGTGCTTCTTCGAGGTAAGCATTAATATCTGACGGTATTGTTTAACAGACAATGACAAGAATTAAAGGGACTGTTTAAAAAAAGGTTAATAATTCTAACCAGATAAGACTAACTGCTGATTTACAGATCTCAAACAGAATTGATAATGAAATCAAAACACTTGATTAAAAGTGAAGTGTCAGTTTTTAGCACCTTCTCATGAACATATAAGACACTTTTGGTACCAGGATCTGAAATGTTGATCAATTGTCTTTTTTCATTGTTGTCTCTTTCTATTCATCCAATATTGGGGCTGTGCTTCAAGTTTTCTTAGTTGCCTCTGGGATCATCCACTTCATGATTTTTTGGAAGATCCGGCTTTTACTGCTGAAACAGCTCCCTGACAGGCGGAGGTATCGCAGATTCCTGGTGTTCCCATAGCGCCATTCCTTCCTGGTCGTCCAGGTTCTCCTGGATAGCCTGGGTCTCCCTGCTGACCATCACGTCCATTTTTACTGAGTCCCATTGCGCCTGGGGGACCTATAAATGGCAAAGAGATGGAAAAATCCACATAAGTCACTGGGTATACTTAAAGCAGAGGGTGATAGTTTCTTGATTAGTAAGGACGTCTAAGTTTATGGGGGAAATGCAGGAGAATGCTGAGATAATATATCAGTCATGATGGAATGGCGGAGTAGATCGATTGACCAAATGGCTTGTAGCTTAAAACTCTAGGAGACGAGTCCTCAGAATAGATAACATTCAAGGAAGTTTGTTGCAGAATTACAGGTCATTAAAAAGCTAATAACAAAATCATGTGGCATCCATGTAGCTGCTTTCAAAGGTGCAAATATTCGAAGGTGCTTTCCAGTGGCCGTTACCACTTAGAGGTAAAGAATTGTGTTCCTTTCTTCTATCATTGGATTAAATAGTCCATAGAACAAACAGGCCCTTGGACCTATGATGTTGTGCAGACCTTTTAACCCTAACCCTAACCCACTCTAAGATCAATCTGACCCTTCCCTCTCCCATAGCCTCCATTTTTCCATCATTCAAGTTCCTATCTAAGAGTCTCTTAAATGTCCCTAATGTATCTGCCTCGACCATCACTCCTGGCAGTGTGTTCCATACGCCCACCACTTTCTGTGTAAAAAGACCTTCCTCTGACATTCCCCCCTTTACTTTGCTCCCACGCCATAAAATAATCCCCACTTGTATTAGCCACTTTTGCTGGGAAAAATTCTCTGGCTGTCCACATGATCTATACCACACATCATCTTGAATATCTCTATCAAGTCACCTGTCATCCTCCTTTGCTCCAAAAAGGGAGAAAAAGATCTTAGCTCACTCAACCCACATGACCATATTTTTAATATTCTTTCTTTTTTTAAGGTTGCATTTGTCGAAACCATTTTAGGATCTATAGAATTTTGGAAGATGACCAGTGCACCGTCTCTCCAAACCAATCTCTTTTAAAGCTGGTCCTGGAGATATGTATATTGCCTTTCAGTCCCACTAAATCTTTTACTAATACTAATCTCTTTGAACTCCTTATTTACTTCAGACCTGTAATTCTCCACTATTTCTAAGAGGTTTCTGAGCATTTTTCAGTTTAGTAAGGCACTTGACAAGGTCTCGCATTTAGGCTAAGCAACATGGGATCCAAGACAAGCTGACCAATTTGATCCAACATTATACTTTTGGAAGGATGTTCATCTGATTGGAAGTCTGTGCCTAGTTCTGTACTGCAGGGATTGATGGTGGGACCATTGCTATTTCGGAAGAGCAAGCTTGCGGATGACACAATAATCGGTGGTGGTGTAGATAGCGAGGATGATTTTGTAAGGCTGCAGCAAGATGCAGATCTGATGAAAAATTGGATCAAACAATGCCAGATGGAATTCTACCCATTGGCAACACATTTGGAAAGTCATTTGGTAAATGGTTGGGTACTGACGATGTTGATGAATAGAGACACCTAGAGGTCTTATTCCATAGTTCCGTGGAAGTTTCAACATAGGTTGACAGGGTGGTGAAGTATATGTACATGGCATATTTGTCATTTTAGGTCAGGGTATAGAATATGAAAGATTCAAGAGACTGCAGAAGCAGGAATCCTGGAGCAAAAATAAGCTACTGGAGGATCTCAGCAAGTCATCAAGTCAAGCAGCATCTTTGAAGGGGTTGGGTGGTTGGTAAAGGATTTGTCAACATTTTGGGTCAAGATGCTGCATTATAGGGAGTTGGGACATTGTGTTGAGACTTACTAGTCCATCTGAAATGGGAGTATTGTACTCAGTTCAGGTCTCTACACTATTAGAAAGGGCATGAATGCGCTTGGGAGACTGCTGTGAAATTCACCTGGATGTTGTCTGGATTGGGGGACTTTTAGTTATAGGGGAGAGGGAGGATATGCTGGGCTTGTTTTCCCAGCAGTGAATGAGATTGAGAGGTGACCTGATATACGAGATTATGGGAGGCAAAGACGTAATAGTCAAAATCTTTCTCTCATAACAAAAAAAAGGATATTTTAAAAAAGCAGTCAGGTATACTAACTACATTTAAGAGATATTTAAAGGTGGGGATTGTGAGGAATAGATTTTTAATAGTGTAACATGGAAGAATGTGATTCAGAAGTGGGCCTTTCACAATTTTGGGGCAAACTATGGAATAGGATATAGAAATATTGGGGTGGTCAGGAGGCATTGTGGTTATCGTAACCAGCAATGGGGGTTCAATCTCCGCCCTGGTCCGTAAGGAGTTCGTACATTCTCTCCATGACCAGATGGGCTTCCTTCAGTTGCTTCAGTTTCTACCTACATTACAGAGACGTACACTAATTGGTCACATGGGTGTAATCAGGTGCTGTGGATTCGTTGGGCTACAAGGGCCTGTTACTGTGCTGTATCTCTAGACAAAATAAGTACTGTAGTTTGTAGATTTGCATTTTCCCATTTTAAGTTATTTACAATACTGTTTTCATTTTCACATCGCACTGATGCTAGAATACAAATCTTGGAATTTTTTTTTCCCTAATGAAAATGACTGTAGAAACTGAACATGAATTATTTAAAGCCATTGTGGAGGAGTTGCTAATAGTACAACTAAGTGATTCCTGTGAATGGAGGCACATCCACAGAGTAGAGTTCAGAGATACCCATACGAGATGTTGAACCTACAGACACTTTCCCCAGGGCAGAAATGGTAACATCTTGTTGCCAACACAGAGAAAAATCAACAGTGGGCCAAAAAGATCTGAGGATAAATGGTAAAAGGTTGATGAAATTCCTTAAAGGAGAAAAGAGAGACATACAGATATTGAGAGAAAATTGCAGAGCCTGGGGCTCAGACAGATAAAGGCACAGCCATTAGTGATGGAGTGAAGGAATTTGAGGGATATTCTGGAAATGTTCCTGATATTCCAGAAGACAGTTGAGTTGGAGGAGGTTACAGAGGTAGAGATCGCATTGACAGAGTTTGGATCATCAGCGAGACCAGCAGCGTGGGAGCTGCATGGACTCGGTTGTTGCATATACCAGGCCCTCATGCTGCGGCATCACCTGTCACAGACATTCAGGGCAGGTTGAGCCGGAGGTGGTGTGGGAGAGAACAGACGTGTGGCAGGCACAGCGGGCTGGGTTGGGGGCTGACCCCTGCAGACTGGCTCTCACATTGGGGCTGCTCTTCAGTGTTCACTCCCTGAAATACAAGCTGATTTGTGGCTAACCCAGAGTGAGATGAGGAACTGCTGTGTTCTTGTTCTTGCAGAAAATTGACTCCAGGACAACATCCCATGAACCATTACTCTCCAGGCCATGCTACTCCAGGACCTGTGCCAATATTATTTTCTGACTGTGTGTGCCATGATAACTACATGTGCCGTGCTCTGTGTGACTGTATGTAATGCATTCTGTACCTTAACTCCAGAGGGACACCTTCATTTAGCTGTGTATAGGTGTATGGTGAATGACAATTACAATTGAACTTAAATGTGAAATATTTTTCTGATTTTTGTTATAAATCAAATTACATAATTGCACATCACAGTAACTTCTTTAAACATTATTCTGGGGCATAATGGTTAACATAAAAACACTTTCTTTAATATATCAATCACCAGGAATATCACGGAGGGTCCACCTTCGGAGGAGAACAAAATTAAGAGTACAAATTTGTAAACTTATTGCAAATAAAATAATTTTACAGCATACCTGGAGGTCCCTGAGGTCCCACTAAACCATCGATTCCTCGCCCAATAACACCCTTGTCGCCCTTTGCCCCAGGATCACCTTGATTTGAGCAAACAGAAAGACAATGAGTGAGCATGGTTTCAGAGCCTTTTAACAATTAATGATTACAGCAAACACAAACTTCTGAAGGAACTCATGGGTCAGGGATGTAAGTTTGTAAATCTGGTGGGAGCAAAGTATGTTGGCACTGGTGAGGGTGGAGCACTGCGGGAGGGGTGTGGGACAGAAGGAGTGCCAGGGATAGGACGGTGCGGGTGCAAGCACACTCAGTCCTGAGACACCAGGCAAGGTAATTTGAGTTCAAGCAAACACGAGGAAATCTGCAGATGCTGGAAATTCAAGCAACGCACAAAACGCTGGTGGAACACAGCAGGCCAGGCAGCATCTATAGGGAGAAGCACTGTCGACGTTTCGGGCCGAGACCCTTCGTCAGGACTAACTGAAAGGAAAGTAGAAAGAGATTTGAAAGTAGGAGGGAGAGGGGGAAATGCAAAATGATAGGAGAAGACGGGAGGGGTGGGGTGAAGCTAAGAGCTGGAGAAGGCAAAGGATATTCCCGTCCCATGATCCTTTCTCTTCTCCTGCTCTGTATCCCTTTTGTCAATCACTTTTCCAACTCTTAGCTTCACCCCACTCCCTCTGGTCTTCTCCTATCATTTTGCATTTCCCCCTCCCCCTCCTACTTTCAAATCTCTTACTATCTTTCCTTTCAGTTAGTCCTGACGAAGGGTCTCAGCCCGAAACGTCGACAGTGCTTCTTCCTTGAGTTCAAGCAATTGGTTTTTTGATCATCACAGAATATTTCCCTGGTGCTTCCCACTCCCTCCCCTCTCCCTTCCTCTTTTCCCAACCATGATTCCCCTCTCCCTCCCCTTCCCGCTCTCAGTCCACAATAGAGACCCATATCAGAATCAGGTTTATCATCACTCACATATGACAAAATTACTAAAGTACTGTTAAAAAGCCTGAGGCACCCTAGCTTTATGGTCTAAACCTCTTCCTGAATCCCAATGAAGTCTGGTCAACCCTTAGCTCCCCCATTTACAAGCCACAGTGAAGCATTACTGACAACACAAAATATTGTGTGCAGTTCTGGTCACCTCCCTACAGGAAAGACATCAATAAGATTGAAAAAGTGCAGAGAAAACTTACAAAGGAAGTTGCGGGGACTGGAGGGCCTGAATTATAGGGAAAGGTGGAATAGGTAAGGACTTGATTTCCTGGAGTGTGGGAGAGTGAGGGGAGATTTGAATGAGGTATACAGAATTATGAGGGGCATAGACAGGGTAAATTCAAGCAGGCTTTTTCCACTGAGGTTGGGTGGAACTACCACTAGAGGTCATGGGTTAGGGTGACAGTGAAATGTTTAAGGGAAATATGAGGGGAAACTTCTTCACTCAGAGGGTGGTGAGTGCAGAATAAGTTGCCAGTGGAAGTGGTGGATACAGGTTCAATTTCAACATTTAGGAGAAGTTTGGTTAAATACACGAATGGGAGGGGAATAGAGGGCTATGGTCCGGATGCAGGTCGACAGGACTAGGCAGCATAATAGTTCTGAATGGACTAGATGGTCTGAAAGGCCTGTTTTGTGTTGTAGTGTTCTATGACTAATTCCTTTCTCTGCCTTTCAGGATAAGTAAGACAAACAGGAGATGTCAGGCTACAACGGTGTAATAGTGCTGTTACTGGATCAGATATCCAAAGACATGGACTAACAATCCATGCTTACAAATTCAAATCCTACCACAGGAGCTGTGCAATTTAAATCCAATTATTTTAAATAATTTAACTTGCTAGCTTATATCAGAAACAATAAACATCATAAAAACCCAAATGCATCCCTGATGTCCTCCACACTCATCAGGACCAGAATAATATCACTGTTGCTTTTCTTCTTCTCTAAGGATCGTCAGTGCTGGAGAGGTTTGTGAGATCCTGAGATTGAGAGGGCAACGATGTCTGGAGCTTAGCTCCTGGTAGGCCAACCCATGACAGTAAGACCATCTGTAAGTTTGTCAATGACACAACTATTACTGGCAGAAGTTCAGATTGTGATGAGGAGGTGTACAAGAGCGAGGTAGATCAGCTGGTTGACTGGTGTTGCAGCAACAACCTTGCACTCAATGTCAGTAAGACCAAGGAATTGATTGTGGATTTCAGGAAACTGAAGTCAAGGGAACATACACCAGTCCTCATCGTGGGATTAGAAGTGGAAAGGGTGAGCTTTTTCAAGTTCCTGGGTGTCAGCATCTCTGAGGACCTAACCTGGGCCCAAAATATTGATGCAAATACAAAGAAGGCATGACAGCTGCTATATTTCATTCAGAGTTTGGTGTGCCAGCAAGTACACTCGCAGATTTCTACAGTTGTACCGTGGACAGCGTTCCAACTGGTTGCATCACTGTCTGGTATGGTGGGGACTCTGCACAGGATCAGAAAAAAACTGCAGAAAGTTATAAATTCAACCCACTCCATCATGGACTAGCCTCCCCAGCACTGAGGACATTTTCAAAAGGCAATACCTCGGAAAGGCCCCAATCACCCATGACATGCCTTTTTCTCATTGCTACCATCAAGGAGGAGGTTCAGGACCCTGAAGACATGCACTCAATGTTTCAGCAACAACTGCTTCCCCTCTTGTGGATAATAAACCCACGTACTCATGAAACTCACTATTTCTATTTTTCTCTTTTTGCACTGCTTATTTATTTTTTTATATATATTTCTTACTGTTAATTATAGTTTTTATAAATTATTATTATGTATTGCAATGACCTGCTGCCACAAAACAACTTTCACAGAGTCTCTAGGTGGTGCCTGATGGAGTGAGTCGGCTTGAAGCTTGCCCCTAAACTTTTCAATCTTTTACCATTCTATTGTTAGTTACTTATACTAAAGCATGCAATGTTTTTATATGCTTGAAATCTGATCCTTATTTAGAGAAAATGAGTACCAGAGGACAAAAGAAACTAGTTGAAAAGCAGTGGAGAGGGAGAGCTTACCCTGGATGCAATATCAAAATTACTGGATAAAAAAAAAATCGACCAAAAAAAATTTGAAATTGGAAACGAAAATTTCAAAATTATTGAAAGAGAAAATCGAGCAGAGAGATTCGATATTGGAAGAGAAAATTGATGCCGTGGATTTGACGTTAAGGATGATTAATAATGCAATGGAAACATTTAAACGGGAGACCAAGGAGTTACAGGGATGTGTTTTTGAACTTGAGGAAGCCGACAAGAAGATGGAAGGCAGAGTCGAGACACTGGAAAGGAAACTGTATTCAGCTATTCAAACATTGGAGCAACAGAAAATTAAGATGATTGATCTGGAAGGTCGAAGTTGCAGACAAAATATTAGAATAATTGGTCTGCCTGAAGATATTGAAAAAGGAGAAGACCCCACTGAATTTTTCTGTCAATTTTTAAGGAAGGTGTTTGGCTTGGAAATGTTCCCAAAGTCACTGATTCTGGATCACGCACATAGGGTCCTGAGAATGAGGTGGGCAACGGGTTCCAAATCAAGGCATATCATTTTATGATTTCATTATGTACATATTAAGGAACAGTTAATTCTACTTGCCCATCAGAAAAGAATTATGGTACATGGAAATCACAAATTTCGATTGGTAGAAGATTATAGTCCCAAAGAAATGTGTCAGAGATCAGCGTTTAAATCGGTGATGAGTGATTTGTATCACGCTAAATTCAGACTTGCGTTATTATATCCTGCTCGTCTCAGAATAATCCTATCTGATGGATCCCTCAAATAGTTCACTTCAGTTGAAAAGGCTCAAAAGTTTTTCAACGATTTAAATGCAAGTTCGATAATTTCAATATAGTCTAACGGCTATGTGGATTTAAAATTGTCTTCAACAGAAAATGACAGTTTTCCATAGTTTAATGATAGATTTTATTTGCCGAGTGAATGAAGTTGATAATCTGTTACAGAATAATGATTTTGATGATTAAAAACTGCTTTTGATAGTTTAAGCTAAAATGGTATTTTTTTTTACTTATGTTCTGGTAAAATGTGTATTCTGTTTCAAATTATAAGTATTTGCCATATTTTTAAGATAATTCTTGTCTTTTAAAATGGCCTTCTGAGATATTTTTAAAAAGTTTAAAACGGTCGATCGTCTGTTGTGCACTTGTTTTTACTTTGTTTAGTCTATTTGAAACTGGTGTAAATTTAAAACATGGCAGTCTCCTACAGATTAAAGATTAACTTTGTTTATTATTATGTTTTAACATACACTCGGTTTAAGTTTTAAAAAAAATTTATAAATTTGGACTTTCATCGTTTGAAATTGTTTTTCTTTCCTACCTTTAGTAAAAGACATATTCGGTTTTGAATTAAGAGTATTTGTTATATCTTTATGATAAAGCCATTTTTATTGATTTTTTTCCTCTTGCGACTATTTAAAATATCTGTGTTTGATTTGAGTTCTAATTGACTGATTGTCCTTTTTTGAATTTGTGAAACATAAATAATCTATTAACACTTTTTCCTTTTTTTCAAAGCTGGCTTTTCGTAATTTAAAAAAACACTTAGTAAAATGGTGGATGCTCAAAATGTGAGTGGTATGAATCCCTTTTTTTAAATTTTGGAACTTTGTCACTAGAGAGATGGGGGTAGAATCAGGGGTAGTTTGCTTGCTTTCTGTCTATTAGTTAGTTTCTGGGTTTTGTGGGGTGGAGGAGATTGTTTTCTTTCCCTTCAGTTTTTTGTTGTGCTGAATTGAAACTACAAATATGTCTGACTGTCATGACTTCCGGTTCCTCTTTTGACTTGTTTTCCTTTTTTTTGGGAACATGACTTCCCTAAAGTAGGATCAACCATTTATACATTATATGATTTACTTATTGAAAATGGATAAGAGTATTAATTTTGTTTCATGGAATACTAATGGTTTGAACCATCCAATGAAATTGAAAAATTAAAAAAAAATATTTAATAGACTGAAAGCTCAAATTACTTTTGCACAGGAGACTCATGTGGGGAAGGAGGACAAACAATGTTTTTTTTTAGATTTTGGAGGGGCGTGCAGTTTCATTCTAATTCTAAGGTGAAAGGTGTTTCTATATTTATTGATTCTTCGATTCCATTCATTCATTGGGAGACAATTTCAGACCCAACTGGTAGATTTTTGTTGATCACCGGTTTACTTTATAATCAAAAAGTTGTTATGGTTAATATTTATGCTCCAAATTTCAAATGTCCTGAATTTTTTAAGAAATTATTTTTATTATTCCTTAACTTAAATGAATATAAGTTGATAATGGGTGGAGACTTTAATTGCTGTTTGAATCCTTTGATGGCTAGATCTTCAGTTAAACAAATCTGCATTTATTAATTTTTTTTAGTGGACTCTGGAATATCAGACATTTGACGGCTTCTACACCCTCATGATAAAGAGTTTTCTTTTTTTCTCTCATGTATATCACAATTATTCTAGAATTAATTACTTTTTTATTGACTCCTGATTAGTACCATCTGTTATTGCTTGTGATTATGATGCAACTGCTATTTCTGATAATGCACCTCTGAAATTATCAATTAAATTAACTGATGTAAGTTTTAGAACTAGACAATGGCGGTTCAACTCGACCTTACTTCAAGACTTAAAGTTTGTTAGTTTTATTAAAGAACAGATCGTTTTTTTTCTTTTCAACTAACTCTACTGAAGGAATTTCCAGTGGGATATTATGGGAAACTTTTAAAGCATATATTCATGGACAAATTATTTCATACTCTGCTCGATTAAAAAAGTGAACCAATATTGAAATGTATATACTGGTTGATAAGATTAAAGGAATTGATAAAGAATATTCAGTTACTCCCAATTTGGAGCTTTATAAAAAGAGAGTTGAACTTCAGATGCAACATAGTTTGTTATTAACATCTCCCATTGAAGACCAGTTACTTAAAACTAAATCTCAATTTTATGTACATGGTGATAAATTGGGGAAATTATTGGCCAATCAATTGAAAACTGTTTTGATTAAATGCCAGATTATTAAAGTTTGTAAACAAGATGGCAATCATGATGAGATTAATAAATCCTTTCAAGAATTCTATACCTCTTTATAGCAATCACTGACGATACTACTACAATATATGAATTCTTAGGGAAATTGAGTATCCCCAAACTATCATCTGATTAATGTTTACTATTAGATACACCAATTACAGAGGAAGAAATACAGAAAGCAATTTCTTTAATGAACTCCGGTAAAGCCCCTGGTACGGATGGATTTACAGTAGAATTTTTAAAATGTTTTTCCGATTTACTCTTCCTTGGTTAAGTAGAACTTTTAAAGATGCCTTATTGATAGGAAAACCACCACAATCCTTTTATGAAGCATCCATTTCCTTAATTCTTAAAAAAGATAAAGACCCTACTGCATGTGCTTCATACAGACCAATATTTTTTGTTGAATGTAGATTTTAAAATTCTCTCTAAAATAATGGCAAGTAGATATGAAAAAGTGCACCCAAAATCGTTTCAAAAGATCAGACAGGATTTATAAAAAAAATTGTTGCTCATACTTTAATGTTAGGAGATTATTTAATATTTTATATATATATATATATCCTCACTTAAAATTCCAGAATGTATTATTTCATTGGATGCTGAGAAGACATTTGACTGAATTGAATGGAAATACTTATTTTATACACTTGAGAAATTTAATTTTAGTCCAAAGTTTATATCTCAGATTAAATTGATATAACACACTCCTTTGGCCTCTGTAATTACAAACAGTCAGAGATCTCTCTTTTTTAGGCTTTTTTGTGGTACTAGGCAGGGCTGCCCTTTAAGTCCTTTACTATTTCATATTGCTTTAGAACCATTGGCAATTGCTTTTCGAGATTCACCAAATATATTTGGCATTATGTGGGGCAATGAAACACATAAGGTATCATTATATGTAGATAACTTGTTATATATTTCTAATCCAGAGAAATCTCTTCCTTCAGTAATGTAATTACTTGCTCAATTTAGTAGCTTTTCTGGTTATAAATTAAATTTTGATAAGGGTGATTTATTCCCATTAAATACACAAACATTAATTTACAGAAGTTTTCCATTTAGATTGGCTACAAATTACTTTATGTATTTAGGGGTTAAAATTACTAAGAAACATCAGGACCTATTTAAGGCTAATTTCTTACCTTTAATTGACCATATTAAGCAATTATTAACTAAATGGTCTCCAATGTCCTTATCATTAGTTGGCCAGATCAACCCTATTAAGATGATAGTTTTACCTAAGTTTCTTTATTTATTTCAGGTAGTACCAATTTTTATTCCTAAATCTTGTTTTGATATTATTGATTCCAAACTTTCTTCATATATATGGCAGGGTAAAAATCCAAGGTTGAGTAAGAAATATTTACAGAAATCAAAAAAGGATGGTGGTTTGGCAATGCCGAACTTTATATTTTATTATTGGGCAATTAATATCTGAAATTTAACCTTTTGGACCCAAGAGTTAGATAAAACCCAAAGTCCAAGGTGGTTGAATCTTGAACATGAGCCTGTGGAAGGATTTTCATTGGCGTCTATTTTAGGGGCTTTGCTCCCCTTTGCATTTACTAAATTGAACAAACAAATTACTAACCCAATAATTAAATATACAATATGAATATGGTTCCAATTTTGTAAATTTTTTGATTTGAATAAATTTACCCTTTCTAGCCCTGTTTTATTTAATTTTTTGCAACCATTCAGAATTGATCAAGCCTTTCATCTTTGGAAAATGAAAGGAATAAACTGTTTTCATGATTTATTTACGGTTAACTGTTTTATGTCTTTTGAACAGTTATCTAATAAATACAATTTGTCTAGATCGCACTTTTTTAGATATCTACAGATTAGAAATTTTTTGAATGTTATTTTGCCTGCCTTTCTGATGGCATATCAAGCTGAAATTACGGAAAAAAATTTAAGTTTAAATCCCTTACAAAAGAGTGTAATAGCAATTTGATCATGAAAATCTCTTCAGATATATCTGATAAAATAAAGAATGAATGGGAACAATAGACAATAGGTGCAGAAATAGACCATTCGGCCCTTCGAGCCTGCACCGCCATTTTGAGATCATGGCTGATCAATTACTATCAATACCCGGTTCCTGCCTTGACCCCATTTCCCTTGATTCCCCTATCCATAAGATACCTATCTAGCTCCTTCTTGAAAGCATCCAGAGAATTGGCCCCCACTACCTTCCGAGGCAGTGCATTCGAGACCCCCACAACTCTCTGGGAGAAGAAGTTTTTCCTTAACTCTGTCCTAAATGACCTACCCCTTATTCTCAAACCATGCCCTCTGGTACTGGACTCTCCCAGCATCTAGAACATATTTCCTGCCTTTATCTTGTCCAATCCCTTAATAATCTTATATGTTTCAATTCCCTCTCAATCTCCTTAATTCCAGCATGTACAAGCCCAGTCTCTCTAACCTCTCTGCGTAAGACAGTCCAGACATCCCAGGAATTAACCTCGTGAATCTACGCTGCACTTCCTCTACAGCCAGGATGTCCTTCCTTAACCCTGGAGACCAAAACTGTACACAATACTCCAGGTGTGGTCTCACCAGGGCCCTGTACAAATGCAAGAGGATTTCCTTGCTCTTGTACTCAATTCCCTTTGTAATAAAGGCCAACATTCCATTAGCCTTCTTCACTGCCTGCTGCACTTGCTCATTCACCTTCAGTGACTGATGAACAAGGACTCCTAGATCTCTTTGTATTTCTCCCTTACCTAACTCTACACCGTTCAGATAATAATCTGCCTTCCTGTTCTTACTCCCAAAGTGGATAACCTCACACTTATTCACATTAAACGTCATCTGCCAAGTATCTGCCCACTCACCCAGCCTATCCAAGTCACCCTGAATTCTAACATCCTCATCACATGTCACACTGCCACCCAGCTTAGCATCATCAGCAAATTTGCGGATGTTATTTTCAATGCCTTCATCCAAATCGTTAACATAAATGGTAAACAGCTGTGGTCCCAATACCGAGCCCTGTGGCACCCCACTAGACACCACCTGCCATTCCGAGAAACACCCATTCACCGCTACCCTTTGCTTTCTATCTGCCAACCAGTTTTCTATCCATGTCAGTACCTTCCCCCCGATGCCCTGAGCTTTGATTTTACCCACCAATCTTCTATGTGGGAACTTAAAGTAAGTATATCCATAGAAGAATGGGAAAAGATTCTTAAATTAGATTAATACTTCTTCAATGTGTGCTGGACATACTTGAACACAATTAAAAGTGGTTCATAGAACATATATGTCAAAAGACAAACTAGCCTGTTTTTATTCCCATATAAATCCTATGTGTGACAGCTGTAACTCTGAGGTTGCTTCTTTAACCCATATGTTTTGGTCCTGTCCTCTTTTGAAAAAAATATTGGAAAGACATCTTTGATATTGCTTCGGCAGTTTTACATATTGATTTATAACTCCATCCTATTACTGCAATTTTTGGATTACCAATGATTGATTCTAGTTATTTATCATCTTCAGCCTGCCGTTTGATAGCATTTGCTACGCTGATGGCCAGAAGATCCATTTTATTTAAATGGAAAGATTTTGATCCCCCACTACACTTCAAAGTAGTATACCTACACCTAGAAAAAAATTAGGAGTGGCGCGGTTAATTCCTCGATTAAGTTCGAAGAAACTTGGGAGTCTTTTATTCAATATTTCCATACATATGACTTAAGTTGATTTTTTTTTCTTTTTTGAATCCTTTTTCCTAATACTTAACCGTTTATGGAAGGAGGAACAGAGTCAAGGACAGAATAATTATAATTAACAAATTATGGCAGCCCAGTTTTTTTTTGTTTTGTTTTCTGTTTAGGGGATTTTTGTTTTTTTTTCATCTGAACAAACCTTTTGAACTTTTTCCTGTTCCAATTATCAAGAGATCGGGTGGACATGTCTGGATATGATACTTGGAACTTATGTTTGTACGTGTTATAGATATTACTGTAATCCTGTTCTCTTGATATTGTTATTATTGATATGTTCATTTAACTGATTATAATGCAATAAAAAGATTTGAAAAGAAAGAAAACAACTTTCACAATGTATACCAGTGATATGAAACTGATTCTCATTCTGAAGGTCAAGGGGTGGTTCCCATCAAAGAGTGATCCAACCAAAACCTCAACAGTGGAGCTGACACATGATCATAACACATCAAAATGGCAGTGATAATAGAGGAAGGCTGCAGCAGTGAAGGGTCCCCAGTTCTCTCTACTCCATGCCACTGGACCTTGTTAGAGAGTGGATCCTCTCTTACCCCTTCTCTTCTCCTCAACTGCCTATCACCCTCTCTTGGTGCCCTTCCTCCTCCTCTTTTTCCCATGGTCTACTCTCCTATCAGATTCATTCTTCTTCCACTGGTCACTTTCCAGCTTCTTACTTCATTCCCCCACCTCAGTCCACCCATCTATCCCCTCACCTTCTCTCACCTATTATCTGCCAGCTTGTACTCCTCACACTCCCACAACCTTTTTATTTTGGCTTTTGCTCCCTTCCTTTCCACTCCTGATGAAGAGTCTCGGATGGAAAAGTCCACTGTTTATTCCTGTTCATAGATGATGCCTGTCGAGTTCCTCCAGCATTCTTCAAGTTTCTTCAAGTTTCGCCTATATTTCATCTTTACATGTTTCAGTACAAGGAAGACTTGGTGACCTGAGCAGTCGGCACTGACTGACCGACCTTTCTCTGCATGAAGTGAAATCCTCGCAACTTGCTCTTACCTCGAGGGCCGGTATCCCCAAGCTCTCCTGGTGGTCCGCTCAGCCCTGAGGGACCTCGATTGCCCGGGTGACCAACTTGCCCCTTCTGTCCTGATGCTCCAGGTGGACCTGGAGGTCCACGTCGTCCGATCATCCCAGGCATCAGTGGCCTTCGCAGGTTGTTTGCTAACAAGGCAATTTGATCTGGAATAGGAAACAATCAAAACAAGTTCAATTCTCACTGTTCTCACTGCTGGTGGAGTTTAACCAGAGTTCCTAAACTCAGATAGTTGTTGGCATACATCAGGAGTCTGAGTGAATAATTTTCACTGACAATCAAGGATTAAGGATCAACTTTATTCACATTTTATGGATATGGTCGCGTACCGGTTAGCGCAACACTACTACAGCTCTGGGTGTTCCAGAGTTCAATTCTGGCACCGTCTGCAAGGAGTTTGTACATTCTCCCCATGACCTTGTGGGTTTCCTCCCACAGTTAGTTGGTTAATTGGTCATTGTAAATTGTGTCCTATGATTAGGCTGGTGTTAAATAGGTGGGCTGCCGAGTGGTGTGGCTCGCTGGGCAAAAAAGGCTTGTTCCGCACTGTATCTCTAAATAAATAAATGTAAAATAAAATTCACATGTATTATCAATTTGCTATGGTGTGTTGGTTAGGGCTAAAATGTAACAAAAAACCCTTAACAATCATAATGAGTAAAAATGCATATAAAAAGTAAAGAATTATACGTCTATCATCATTATGTACTGAGTTGTATGAAGTGGGCAATCATGGTTTTTCCGTGACCATGATTGTTCTTGGCAAATTTTGCTACAGCATAAGTTTGCCATTGCCTTCATCTGGGCAGTGTCTATACAAGACACGTGATGCCAGCTATTATCAGAAATTGTCTGCCTGGTGTCAATGGGCTTGTAATATGCACTATCTGCTCATATGACCATAAGATATAGGCCATTCAGCCCATCGATTCTGCTCTGCTATTCCATCATGGCTGATCCTGGATCCCACTCAACCCATACACCTACCTTCTTGCCATATTCTTTGATGCCTCGACCAATCAGGAAACCATCGACTTCCACCTTAAATATACCCACAGACTTGGCTTCCACTGCAGTCTGTGGCAGACAATTCCACAGATTCACCTCTCTTTGGCTAAAAAAATTCCCTCTTACCTCTGTTCTAAAGGGTTGCCCCTCAATTTCGAGGCAGTACCCTCTAGTTCTGGATACACCCACCATAGGAAACATCCTCTTCACATCCACCTTATCTCGTCTATACAACATTTGGCAGCTTTCAATGAGATCCCTCTCTTCTAAATTCCAGTGAGCACAGGCCCAAAGCTGCCAAATGCTCCTCAAATGTTAACCCCTTCATTCCTGGAATCATCCTCGTGAATCTCCTCAGGACTTTTTCTAATGACAACACATCCTTTTCTGAGATAGGGGCCCAAAACTGTAAATTAACTTTATGGGAGTCTTTCACAAGGACTCCCAAGTCCCCCTGCACCTCTGAAGTTTGAACCTTCTCCCCATTTAGATAATAGTCCGCAGTATTGTTCCTTTTACCAAAATGCATTATCATACATTTCCCAACACTGTAATCCATCTGCTATTTTTTGCCCATTATTCCCAAGTATCAAAGTCCTGCTACAATCGCATTGCTTCCTCAGCACTACCTACCCCTCCACCAGTCTTTGTATCATCTGCAAACTTTACCACAAAGCCATCAATTGCACTATCCAAATCATTGACAAGCAATGTGGAAAGTAGTGATCCCAATACTGACCCCTGAGGAACACCACTAGTCTCTGGCAGAATACCAGAAAAGGCCCCTTTTATTCCCACTCATTGCCTCCCGCCTGTCAGCCATTCCTCTATCCATGCCAGTATCTTTCCTGTAACGTCATTGGATTTTATCTTGTTAGCAGCCTCATGTGTGGCACCTTATCAAATGCTTTCTGAAAATCCAAGTAAATGACATCCACTGCCTCTCCTTTGTCCACCCTCCTTGAAGAACTCTAACAGATTTCTCTTCAGCAACCTCTCTCAGGACTCTGGGATGTAGTCTATATGGCCTAGATGACTTATTTGCCTCAAGACCTTTGAATTTGCCTAGCACATTTTCCTTTGTAATAACAATGGCACTCACTCCTGCTCCCTGACACTCACGGATCTCTGTCACTGCTAGTGTCTTCCACAGTGAAGACTGATGCAAAGTACCCATTCAGTTCATCTGCCATTTCTCTATCCCTCATTGCAGCCTCAGCCGCATCATTTTCCAGTGGTCCGTATCTACTCTCACCTCCCTTTTACCTTTTATAGAACTGAAAATGACCATTCACCCCATGACTCCCATAGCTCCACGTGACCCTGATCTGAGGTGGGGGGCCAAGCAGGTGCTACTCCTTGCCTAAGGGTGACCTGCAGGCTAAAGGAGGGAAGGAGCGCCTTACACCTCCTTTGGTGGAGACTCATCTCAACCCTGTCACCCCATACATACAGTAAATAAAAGAGCTAATAAAGTTAGAGGTTAAAGGTCAAATATGAAATAAAACGTGCATAAATACATACAGTATTCATACATAAAAAGTATTCATCCCCCTTGAAAGTTTTCATGTTTTATTGTTTGACAACAGTGAATCACAGTGGATTTAATTTGGTTTTTTTGACACAGGTCGATAGAAAAAGACACTTTCGTGTCAAAGTAAAAACAGACCTCTACAAAGTGATCTAAATTAATTACAAATATAAAACACAAAATAACTGATGGCATAAGTATTCGCCCCTTTAATATGACACACTAAATCATCACTGGTGCAGCCAATTGGTTTTAGAAGACACATAATTAGTGAATGGAAATCATTGTGTGCAGTCAAGGTGTTTCAATTGATTGTAGTAAAAATACACCCGAATCTGGAAGGCCCACCTGCGGGTGAGTCAGTATCCTGGCAAAAACTACACCATGAAGACAAAAGAACACTCCAAACAATTCCATGAAAAGGTTATTGAAAAGCACAAGTCAGGAGATGGATACAAGAAAATTTCCAAGTCACTGAATATCCCTTGGAGTACAGTGAAGTCAATCATCAAGAAATGGAAAGAACATGGTACAGCTGTAAATCTGCCTAGAGCAAAAACTGAGTGACCATGCGAGAAGGGGACCAGTGAGGGAGGCCACCAAGGGACCTATGACAACTCTGGAGGAGTTACAAGTTTCAGAGGCTGAGATGGGAGAGACTGTGCATACAACAGCTGTTGCCTGGGTGATTCACCAGTCGCAGCTTTACGGGATAGTTGCAAAGAGAAAGCCATTGTTGATTTAAAAAAATACTCATGAAATCTTGGCTGGAGTTTGCCAGAAGGCATGTTGGAGATTCTGAAGTCAGCTGGAAGAAGATTCTATGGTCTGATGAAACCAAAATTGAGCTTTTCCGCCATCAGACTAAATGCAATGTTTGGTGTAATTTAAATACCACGCATCATCAAAAACACACCATCCCTACTGTACTACATCATGCTGTGGGGATGTTTCACTGCACCAGGCCCTGGGAGGCTTGTAAAAGCAGAGGGTAATAGGAATGCAGCAAAATCCAGGGAAATCCTCGAGGAAAACCTGACGCAGTCTGCAAGAGTACTGTGACAGGGTGGGGAAGATTTGTTACTGACTTGAAGGGGGTGAGTAATTATGTAATCAATAAGTTTGTGTTTAATAATTGTAATAAATTTAGATCAATTTGTAGAAATATGTTTTTATTTTGACACTAAAGAGTCTTTTCTGTTGATCAGTGTCAAAAAATCCAAATTAAATCCACTGACTGAATGTTGTAAAACAATAAAACATGAGAACTTCTTGGGGGGGGGGGGGTGAATACTTTTTATAGGCAGTATAAATACCAGCATGTATTTACAGTGTAAACAGCTTTATACAAGTAGTTTTAAGTGTTAAAAGTGCAGTGATGGGGATAATAGATAGAGGGGATTGGGGGGAGGCTAATTTCGAGTGGTTGATCAGATTAACGGCCTGGGGAAAGAAACTTCTATTATGGTGTGAAATTTTCTTTTAATAGCCCATAGCGCTTTCCAGAAGGGAACTTCTGGAAAAAAACAATTTTCAGGGTGGGTAGTGTCCACAATGACCTTTCCTGCCTATTTATTTGTCCTGGACATATACAAGTCCTGCAGTGATGGTAAGTCTGCAGCCAATGACCTTTTTGTATTTGGGTATTTCGAGATACAGCATGGATACAGGCCCACACTGCCCAGTTACATCCACGTGACCAATCAGCCTGCTGATCTGCATGGCTTTGAAATGTGGGAGAAAAATGGAGGGCTGAGTGGGAGGGAAGGGTTAGATTGATCTTAGTGTAGGTTAAAAAATTGTCACAACGTTGTGGGCCAAAGTGCTGTATTTTCTATGTTTCTAAGCCGGAGCACCCAGTCACGAGGAGAACATGCAAACTCCTTACGGGCAGTGGTGGGAATCGATCCTGGTCACTGAAACTGTAACAGCATTATACAAACCACCCCACTGTGCATCATGTACACCACATCCGCTTATCCGCTCTCCTAGGTGGGTGCAAAGGATTGCTGGGCAGCATCTGCAAGCTCCTGAGCCCGTGTTTATGCCACACTCAATATCATTATTCGGGATGTATAGTCATTAGCACACTGCTGTGTTTGGAATCTTGCTATGCCACTACACTATGTGAGACGTGAGGCCGGACTCACCACTGATGAGATCTCGACACAGGTTCCGAATCCGCTGCTCGCTCGCCAGTTTGCCCTGTGGGTCAATGAGACATGTGTAAAATAACCAACTGGCAGTGGAGATAAGAAAAGAGACTGTGGAGCACTGGAACAGAAGCTGTATGAACTTCAGTACTGTACAAAAGTCTTAGGCACATATATATATATAGCCAGGATGCCCAAGACCTCCCCACAATACTGTAGTAATTTCATATATTTCACTGTACTGTTGCTATTAAAAAAAACTAATTTCCTGACATAGGTGAGAGCTAATAAACCTGACCCTAACATGGATCTCTGTTGTGGACTGTGAGTGGGAAGAGGGGAATCATGGTTGGGAAAAAGGGGAGGGAGTGGGAAGCACCAGAGAGACATTCTGTAATGATCAATAAACCAGTTGTTGGGAATCAAATGACTTTGCCTGGTGTCTCAGGGCTGGATGTGACTGTAGCCGCTGCACCTCCCACCCCGGCACTCCTTCCCGCACCCCTCCCACATTGCTCCACCCTCGCCATCCTTCGATCCCGCCAGGTTTATGAACTTGCTCTCTGCTCCATGTTGACAAATATAGGACTGTGCAAAAGTCTCTACATTGTCTTCAGTAAGGCCTTTGACAAGGTCCAGCATGGGAGGTTAGTTAGGAAGATTCAGTTGCTAGGTATACATGGTGAGGTAGTAAATTGGATTAGACATTGGCTCAATGGAAGAAGCCAGAGAGTGGTAGTGGAGGATTGCTACTCTGAGTGGAGGCCTGTGACTAGTGGTGTGCCACAGGGATCAGTGCTGGGTCCATTGTTATTTGTCATCTATATCAATGATCTGGATGATAATGTGGCAAATTGGATCAGCAAATTTGCTGATGATACAAAGATTGGAGGCGTAGTGGACAGTGAGGAAGGTTTTCAAAGCTTGCAAAGGGATTTGGACCAGCTGGAAAAATGGGCTGACAAATGGCAGATGGAGTTTAATGCGGACAAGTGTGATGTATTGCACTTCGGAAGGTCAAACCAAGGTAAGACATACGAGGTAAATGGTAGGACACTGAGGAGTGCAGTAGAACAGAGGGATCTGGGAGTACAGATACATAATTCCCTAAAAGCGGTGTCACAAGTAGATAGGGTAGTAGAGAGAGCTTTTGGTACATTGGCCTTTATAAATCTAAGTATTGAGTATAAGAGTTGGAATGTAATGGTGAGGTTGTATAAGACATTGGTGAGACTGAATTTGGAGTATTGTGCGCAGTTGTGGTCACCTAATTATAGGAAGGATATTAATAAGGTTGAAAGAGTGCAGAGAAGGTTTGCAAAGATGTTACTGGGACTTGAGAAACTGAGTTACAGAGCAAGGTTGAATAGGTTAGGACTTTATTCCCTGGAGCGTAGGAGAATGAGCGGTGATTTGATAGAGGTGTATAAAATTATGATGGGGAGAGATACAGTGAATGCAAGCAGGCTTTTTCCACTGAGGCCAGGGGAGAAAAAAACCAGAGGACATAGTTTAAGGGTGAAGGGGGGAAAGTTTAAAGGGAACATTAGGGGGGGCTTCTTCACGCAAAGAGTGGTGGGAGTGTGGAATGAACTGCCAGATGAAATGGTGAATGTGGGCTCACTTTTGACATTTAAGAAAAACTTGGACAGGTATATGGATGAGAGGGGTTTGGAGGGATATGGCCAGGGTGCAGGTCAGTGGGGGTAGGCAGAAAAATGGTTCGGCACAGCCAAGAAGGGCTAAAAGGCCTGTTTCTGTGCTGTAATGTTCTATGGTTCTATATATCTGAGACTTTTACTAACATAATAGAAACATAGAAAATAGGTGCAGGAGTAGGCCATTCGGCCCTTCGAGCCTGCACCACCATTCAGTATGATCATGGCTGATCATCCAAATCAGAACCCTGTACCTGCTTTCTCTCCATACCCCCTGATCCCTTTAGCCACAAGGGCCATATCTAACTTCCTCTTAAATATAGCCAATGAACCGGCCTCAACTATTTCCTGTGGCAGAGAATTCCACAGATTCACCACTCTCTGTGTGAAGAAGTTTTTCCTCATCTCAGTCCTAAAAGGCTTCCTCTTTATCCTTAAACTGTGACCCCTCGTTCTGGACTTCCCCAACATCGGAAACAATCTTCCTGCATCTAGCCTGTCCAGTCCCTTGAGAATTTTATACGTTTCAATAAGATCCCCCCTCAATCTTCTAAATTCCAGTGAGTATAAGCCTAGACGATCCAGTCTTTCTTCATATGAAAGTCCTGCCACTCCCAGGAATCAATTTGGTGAACCTTCTCTGTACTCCCTCTATGGCAAGAATGTCTTTCCTCAGATTAGGGGACCAAAACTGCACACAATGTACTAGGTGCAGTCTCACCAAAGCCTTATACAACTGCAGTAGAACCTCCCTGCTCCTGTACTCAAATCCTTTTGCTATGAATGCCAACATACCATTTGCCTTTTTCACTGCCTGCTGTATCTGCATGCCCACCTTCAATGACTGGTGTACAATGACACCCAGGTCTCGTTGCATCTCCCCTTTTCCTAATCAGTCACCATTAAGATAATAATCTGTTTTCCTGTTCTTGCAACCAAAGTGGATAACCTCACATACATCCACATTAAATTGCATCTGCCATGAATTTGCCCACTTAGCCCATCCTCTTAGCATCCTCCTCACAGCTAACACCGCTGCCCAGCTTCGTGTCATTCGCAAACTTGGAGATGCTGCATTTAATTCCTTCGTCTAAATCATTAATATATATTGTAAACAACTGGGGTCCCAGCACTGAGCCTTGTGGTACCCCTCTAGTCACTGCCTGCCATTCTGAAAAGGTCCCGTTTACTCCCACTCTTTGCTTCCTGTCTGCCAACCAATTCTCTATCCACATCAATGCCATACCCTCAATACCGTGTGCTTTAAGTTTGCACACTAATCTCCTGTGTGGGACCTTGTCAAAAGCCTTTTGAAAATCTAAATATACCACATCCATTGGCTCTCCCCTATCCACTCTACTAGTTACATCTTCAAAAAATTCTATAACATTCGTCAGACCTGATTTTCTTTTCACAAATCCATGCTGACTTTGTCCGATGATTTCACCTCTTTTCAAATGTGCTGTTATCACATCTTTGATAACCGACTCTAGCATTTTCCCCACCACCGATGTCAGACTAACCGGTCTATAATTCCCTGGTTTCTCTCTCCCTCCTTTTTTAAAAAGTGGGGTTACATTTGCCACCCTCCAATCCTCAGGAACTAATCCAGAATCTGAAGAGTTTTGAAAAATTATCACTAATGCATCCACTATTTCTTGGGCTACTTCATTAAGCACTCTGGGATGCAGACCATCTGGCCCTGGGGATTTATCTGCCTTTAAGCCCTTCAATTTACCTAACACCACTTCCCTACTAACATGTATTTCCCTCAGTTCCTCCATCTTACTAGACCCTCGGTCCCTTACTATTTCCAGAAGATTATTTATGTCCTCCTTAGTGAAGACAGAACCAAAGTAGTTATTCAATTGGTCTGCCATGTCTTTGTTCCCTATGATCAATTCACCTGTTGCTGACTGTAAAGGACCTACATTTGTCTTGACCAATCTTTTTCTTTTCACGTATCTATAAAAGCTTTTACAGTCAGTTTTTATGTTCCCTGCCAGCTTTCACTCATAATCTTTTTTCCCTTTCCTAATTAAGCCCTTTGTCCTCCTCTGCTGGTCTCTGAATTTCTCCCAGTCCTCAGGTGTGCCGCTTTTTTTTGCAAATATATATGTTTCTTCTTTGGATTTGATACTACCCCTAATTTCCCTTGTCAGCCACGGGTGCACTAACTTCCCTGGTTTATTCTTTTGCCAAACTGGGATGAACAATTGTTGTAGTTCATCCATGCGATCTTTAAATGCTTGCCATTGCATGTCCACCGTCAACCCTTTAAGTATCATTTGCCAGTCTGTCTTAGCTAATTCACATCTCATACCTTCAAAGTTACCCTTCTTTAAGTTCAGAACCTTTGTTTCTGATTTAACTATGTCACTGTCCATCTTAATGAAGAATTCCACCATATTATGGTCACTCTTACCCAAGGGGCCTCGCGTGACAAGATTGCTAACTAACCCTTCCTCATTGCTCAATATCCATGCTCTCTAGTTGGTTCCTCGACATGTTGGTTCAGAAAACCATCCCGCATACATTCCAAGAAATCCTCTTCCTCAGCACCCTTACCAATTTGGTTCACCCAATCTATATGTAGATTGAAGTCACCCATTATAACTACTGTTCCTTTATTGCATGCATTTCTAATTTCCTGTTTAATGCCATCCCCAACTTCACTACTACTGTTAGGTGGCTTGTACACAACTCACACCAGCGTTTTCTGCCCCTTAGTGTTATGCAGCTCTACCCATATCGATTCCACATCCTCCAGGCTAATGTCCTTCCTTTCTATTGCGTTAATCTCCTCTCTAACCAGCAATGCTACCCCACCTCCTTTTCTTTTCTGTCTTTCCCTCCTGAATATTGAATATCCCTGGATGTTGAGCTCCCATCCTTGGTCACTCTGGAGCCATGTCTCTGTGATCCCAACTATATCATATTCATTAATAACTATCTGCACATTCAATTCATCCACCTTGTTATGAATGCTCCTTGCATTGACACACAAAGCCTTCAGGCTTGTTTTTACAACACCCTTAGCCCTTATACAATTATGTTGAAAAGTGGCTCCTTTTGCTTTTTGCCCTGGATTTGCCTGCCTGCCACTTTTACTTTTCACCTTACTACTTTTTGCTTCTACCCTCATTTTACACCCCTCTGTCTCTCTGCACTTGTTCCCATCCCCCTGCCACATTAGTTTAAAGGCTCCTGAACAGTAGTAGCAAACGCTCCCCCTAGGACATTGGTTCCAGTCCAGCCCAAGTGCAGACCGTCCTGTTTATACTGGTCCCACCTCCCCCAGAACTGGTTCCAATGGCCCAGAAATTTGAATCCCTTCCCCTTGCACCATTTTTCAAGCCACGTATACATCTGAAATATCCTCCTATTTCTACTCTGACTAGCACGTGGCACTGGTAGTAATCCAGAGATTATTACCTTTGTGGTCCTACTTTTTAGTTTATCTCCTAACTCCCTAAATTCACCTTGTAGGACCTCATCCCATAATGGTCAGATCTCCCATGGCCTTGAAGGTACCACTCCTGCCCCCAAGACACATGGTCCTTGGTTCAAATCCCATAAGGAAATAAAAAAAATACAAACACAAGAGATTCTGCAGATGCTGGGAATCCAGAGCAACGCACATAAAATGCTGGAGGAACTCAGCAGGTCAGGCATCATCGATGGAGAGCAATAAAATGCTAAATCAGATGGGGAAAAATGTCACCCTCAGGACACACATGTCTCAGAAATACAAGTTCCCATGGGATTATTTTGGAAAAGAGCAATATGGAGTATCTCTGGGTTCAAATTTTTCCTCAACATGGCATTGTTAAGACACTGAAGGAGGCTGTCTACCAAAACATAGAGTAAGTAGGTAGGGCACTGAGGAATGCTATGGAACAAAGGGATTTGGGAATAAAGGTCCATAATTCGATGAAAATGATGTCACAAAGGGATAGGGTCATAAAGAAAGCTTTTGGCACATTGGCCTCAGAAATCAATGTACTGAATACAGAGAATGGGATTTTATGTTGAGACATTGGTGAGGCCTAATTTGGAGTATTGTGGGTAGTTTTGGTCACCTACCTATAGAAAGATGCAAATAAGGTTGAAAGAGTACAAAGAAAATTTAAAAGGATGTTATCTAGTCTGGAGGACCTGAGTTTTAAGGTAAGGTTGATTAGGTTAGGTGAAGATTGAGGGGAGATTTGATAGTTACACAAAATTATGAGGGGTATAGATAGGGTAAGCAGGCTTTTTCCACTGAGGTTGGGTGGGACTACAACTAGAGGTCATGGGTTAAGGGTGAGAGGTGAAAAGTCTAAGGGGACAAATTTCTTCACTCAGAGTCGTGACAGTGTGGAACATGTGATGCATGCAAGCTTGATTTCAATGTTTAAGAGAACTTTAGATAGGGATACGGAGGGCTATGGCACCAGTACAGATCCATGGGTGTAGACAATTTAAATGGTTTGGCATGGGTCAGATGGGCTGAAGGGCCTGTTTCTGTGCTGTCCTTTTCTATGACTATGAAATGGTTGCACTGATGATGAATGTGTTGATGGTGATTTATCGCCATTCCTTAGAAGCAGAGAAGGATTGGTAAATTACAAATGGAACACGTATTCAAACAGAGAAAGGAAACAAAATTCAGGCCAGTTAACCACACATCTGTCTCGGGAAATGCTGGAATACTTTAACAAGATAAGCACATTTAGTAAATCACTAGACAGTCATTTGGGTCTCGGCCCAAAACAATGACTGTTTACCCTTATCTGTGGATGCTGCCTGACCTGCTGAGTTCCTCCAGCATTTTGTGTGTGTTGCTCTGGATTTCCAGCATCTGCAGAATCTCCTGTGTTTTATGAAAGGAACTCATTGCAGAGGAGATTGAGCAGGATGCTGCCCGGATTAGCCACCATGTTTTATGAGGATAGACCGAGTGAGCTCAGGCTTCTCTCTTTGGAGTGAAGAAGAGGCGGCTTGATGGAGGTGTACACGATGATAAGTAGCATAGCTCAAGTGGACAGCCAGAGACTTTTCCCAGCGCAGTAATGGTTAATATAAGGGGCATAATTTTAAGGTGATTGGAGGAAAATACAGAGGAGATGTATGATGCAAGTTTTTTTTACATAGTGTGGTGGGTACATGATACGTGCTGCTGGGGTGGTGGTAGAGACAGATACATTAGGGACGTTTAAGAAACTCAGGCATATGGATGATAGAAAAATGGAGGGTTATGTGGGAGGGAAGAGTTACCTTGATCTTATTATAGTAGGTTGAAAAAGGTTAGCACAACGTAGAGACAGAAGCGATTTAGTTTAATTCAGTATCAGATCCATGTTCAGCATAGGCTGTAATGTTCTACTATGGTCCACTAATCTGTGCCCTGCCTGGGCCATGGTATTCTGAAATGAGGTACTCACTGGAGGACCCCTTTTCCCGGTGACACCAGGAGGTCCCTGCTCTCCAGCTGGTCCCATCAGCCCGGCAGGACCTGGAACTCCGTCTGTTCCGGGAAATCCAGCGGGCCCAGCATTGCCTTTGGGTCCCACCTCACCGCGACGTCCTGGCTATGAAATGGAAAGTGGGAGGACGATTAGTGAAGGGTCGGTCCTGCACAGTGGGACCTGTTAAAAGGTCAGAGGTTAGGGTTACCGACACTGAATTATAGACGAAACGCTTGACCTCAGCTACTGCGCCAATAGCTACAGCTCTGGGTCACTGATCGGGAGGCAAGAGTTTGAATCCCATCTCGGCAGGTAGATGATGGACTTGAGTTCTAATCATTAGAGAAGTTTGGAATTAAAGCCACTTTTTGGTAACATTGACCATGGAACCATCTGCTGAAAAATCCAGTGAATTCAGCAACATCAGTGAGGAAAATCTGCCTGCCTTCCTTCACCAGTCTGATGTAGACTGGTGGTAAACCTCAGGTCCCACACCACCAGATTCAGGAAGTTATTACCCCTCATCCATCAGGCTCCTGAACCAGAGGGGATAACTTCACTCAACCAAACACTGAACTGTTTCCACAACCTCTGGACTGATTTTCAAGGACTCTACATCTCAATTTCTCAATTTTTATTTATTATTATTATTATTATTATTATTATTATTAGTTTGTTCCTTTTCTTTGTTGTACTTGCACAGTTTGTTAACCTTTGCACATTGACTTTATATTTGTTGTGTGCAGTTTTTCATTGGTTCTATTGTATTACTTTGTACTTGTGAATGCCTGCAAGAAAATGAATCTCTGGGTTGTATGTGGTGACATATACGTACTTCGATAATAAATTTACTTTGAACTTTGATATCTGAATTGAAATCATGTTTATTAACATTGTCTTATATGATGCAACAGTGATAATAAACCTGATTTTAATTGTTTATTTACAAGTTTATATGTAATAGTTTATTTATAAATTATTTGTTTGTTCATATGTGCAGTGCTGCATGACGTAGACGATCATGGTCTTTCGATGACCATGATTGTTATTTACTAATTTTTCTACAGAAGTGGTTTGATATTGCCACTTTCTGGGCAGTGTCTTTACAAGGCGGGTGACCCCAGCTGTCATCAATACTCCTCAGATGTTGTCTGCCTGGCGTCAGTGGTCGCAGATCCAGGGCTCATACGACCATCTGTCACCAGCTCCCATGGCTTCATGTGACTGTGATCGGGGTCTAAGCAGGAGCTACACCTTGCCCAAGGGTGACCCGCAGGCTAGCGAAGGGAAGCAGCGCTTCACACTTCCCTTTAAAAGAGGCGTATCTCCACCCCACCACACTATTACACCTCATCCACTAATTCATGGCTTTGCCTCTGGGTCAGATCTCTTGGACAGATAAATAAGGAAAAAAAATATAAATGTTTCAACATATTCACTTGTTCCTCCCTTTGTCCATTTTCTATACTTCCCAGCCCAGTCCCAGAGCAGACTGGTTCCTCACAGTGGGAACAAGTACTGACTGCCCCTTGAGTCCCCCACCTTCCTGAATATTGAGGGGCAGCCAAATGGGCCACCTTGCCTGTCAATCTCTCACTGAAGCTTTCAGAAGTGTGGGAAGTGGAGCTTGTCTGTGTTTGAGGGGGCCATGATACAAACCACTGAATGCTTGGTGTATGGTCAGTTCACCCATGGCGGATACGAAACCCCACAAAGCTCACTATTTCATCATTTCCTGTCAGTCTCCTTATTTACAGACACTGCTGTGCCTAGCATCACTTTACAACCAATCTATGTATATAAACTAGCTTTAGTCTTTATATTTATTGTGGATATTAACATTGTGTTCTCTAGCTTAGTGGGTGTTTAGGAACTGCCACAGATCCTTTGTACGGAAAATCATACAAAAGGTAATGGGTACGGCCCAGCACATCTACATGAAACACTGTCAGAAGAAAGCAGCATCCATCAGCAAAGACCCTCACCACCCAGTCCAGGCTCTTTTCTCATTGCTGCCATCAGGTAGAAGGTACAACTACCTCAGGACTCACACCACCAGCTTCAGGAACACTTATTACCCTTCAACCATCAGGCTCTTGAACAAAAGGGGAAAACTACACTCATCTGCCTCATCATTATTATGTTCCCACAACCAATGATCTCATTTTAAGGATTCTTTATCTCATGTTGTCGTTATTTATTGCTTTTTATTTATATTTGCATTTGTATAGTTTGTTGTCCCCTGCACTCTGGTTCATTGATCCTGTTATAGTTACTACTGTATAGATTTGCTGAGTATGCTCACAGGGAAATGAATCCCAGGGTTGTATATGGTGATATGTATGTACTTTGATAGTAAAACTTACTTTGAACATTGATCCGGACTAACAAATATTTTCATTCTTGTTTATACTTATATACTGGAAATGACATTAAACAATCATAAATTGACAATGTTACCAATTCTCTGGAAATCTTACCTCTCCCTTCTGGCCCTGAGGTCCCGGCTGGCCCTGAAAGGAAGACAAAGGCAGTGATTATTGTTGGATCTTTATCATTCTGCGATCCAGAGATTCTTCAGAAGCCAAGAATGAGGCAAAGAATTTGGTGGTTATGGTGTAATAAGATCAAAAATGAAACAAAAGAGAAAGAAGGAAGTAGTCATGGTGATTCTATACTGATAAAGATTAACTTTGCTTGTCACATGTACATCAAACCTCACATAGAAATGCATTGTTTACATCAATAACTAACACAGTCTGGGGGTCAATTCCAGGTGCTGCGATAAGAAGTTTGTATGTTCTCTCCATGACCCAGTAACACATGCATGTTAAGTTTGTTTCTTTACCTATTAGTCTATTTAGTTATTGATTGATTGAGACACAGGGTGGAATAGGGCTCTCCGGCACCTTGAGCCGAGCCACCCAGCAACCCCTGATTTAATCCCAGCCTAATCACAGGACAGTTTACAATAACCAGACAACCTGCCAACCTTTGGACTGTGGGAGGAAACCCAAGGACCCAGAGGAAACCCACACTATCATGGGAAGAACATACAAACTCCTTAGAGACAGTGGCAGGAATTGAACCCAGGTCGCTGGTACTGTAAAGCATTGTGTTAACCACTACACTATGGGAGCATGCTATGCATATCCTCGGAATGTGTTGGTCATTAACGTAAATGTCACATCTCACTGTATGTTTCCATGTATATATGACAAATAAGGATAATCTGTTAACCTACAACCTCTGCTGCTCAGAATCTTTGGTCTAGGTTTGGCAGGTGTACAGAGCTCAGCGTACAGAGCTGGGAAAATAGGAGAAAATTAATTCGGTTCCATAAGACACAGGAGCAGAATCAGGCCATTCAGCCCATCAAGTCTGCTCCGCTATTCCATCATAGCTGATCCTGGATCCCACTCAACCTCTCCATATCCTTTGAAACCCTGACCAATCAGGAAACGGGATCAATCTTCACTTTAAGTATATACCCGTGGTCTTGGCCTCCACCGCAGTCTGTGGCAGAGCATTCCACAGGTTCTCTACTCTCTGGATAAAAACATTCCTCCTTAACTCGGTTCTAAAGAGTTGGCCCTGAAATTTGAGGCTGTACCCTCTAGTTCTGGATACTCCCACCATAGGAAAGATCCTCTCCACATCCACCTTATCTAGTCCTTTCAATATTCAGTAGGTTTCAATGAGATCCCCCCCACCATTCTTCTAAATTTCAGTGACTACAGGCCCAAGCCTGCTAAATGCTCCTTGTACCTTAACCCCTTCATTCCTGGAACCTCCTCTGGACTCTCTCCAATGACAACACATTCTGTCTGAGATATGGGGCCCAAAACTGTTCACAATACTCCGTGCAGCCTGACTAGTGTCTTATAAACCCTCAATATTATCTCCTTGCTTTTATATTCTATTCCCCTTGAAATAAATGCCAACATTGCATTTGCCTTCTTTACCATAGACAGAACCTGCAAATTAACCTTCTGGGAGTCTTGCACGAGGACTCCTAAGTCCCTCTGCACCTCTGATGTTTGGACCTCTCTCCATTTAGATAATAGTCCACAGTATTGTTCCTTTTACCAAAATGCATCATTGTGCATTTCCCAACACTGTATTCCATCTGCCACTTTTTTGACCATTCTTCCATTTTGTCTAAGTCCTGCTGCAATCACATTGCTTCCTCAGCACTACCTACCCCTCCACCTATCATCCACAAACTTTGCCACAAAGCCATCAATTCCATTATCTAAATCACTGACAAACAATGTGAAAAGTAACGGTCCCAGTACTGACTCCTGAGGAACACCACTAGTCACTGGCAGCCAAATTGAAAAGGCCCTCTTTATTCCCACTTGCTGCCTCCTGCCTGTCAGCCATTCCTCTATCCGTGCCAATATCTTTCCTTTAACACCATTGGATTTTATCTTGTTAAGCAGCATCGTGTGTGGCACCTTATCAAATGCCTTCTGAAAATCCAAGTAAATGACATCCACTGCCTCTCCTTTGTCCACCCTGCTTGTTACTTCCTCGAAGAACTCTAACAGATTTGTCAGGCAAGATTTTCCTTTACAGAAACCGTGCTGACTTTGACTCATTTTATCATTAGTCTCCAAGTACCTCAAAACATTATCCTTAATAATGGACTCCACCACTTTCTCAACAACTGAGGTCAGGCTAACTGGCTTATAATTTCCTTTCTTTTGCATTCCTCTCTTCTTAAAGAGTGGAGTGACATTTGCAATCTTCCAGTCCTCCGGGACCATGCCAGAATCAAGTGATTCTTGAAATATCATGAGCAATGCATCTGTTATCTCTTCAGTGACCTCTCGAAGGACTCTGGAATGTAGTCCATCTGGTCCGGGTGACTTATCCACCTTAAGATCCTTGAGTTTGCCTAGCACTTTTCCCTTAGTAATAACAATGACACTCACAGATCTCTGGTCTGCTGCTACTGTCTTCCACAGTGAAGACTGATGCAAAGTACCCATTCAGTTCATCTGCCATTTCTTTGTCTCCAATTACTACCTCACCAGCATCATTTTCCAGTGCTCCAATATCTACTCTCATCTCCCTTTTTCTCTTTATATATCTGAAAAAACATTTAGTTTTTTATATTATTGGCTAGTTTGCCCTCATATTTCATCTTTTCCCTTTTTATAGCTTTTTGGTTGCCTTTTGTTGGATTTTAAAAACTTTCCAATCATCTAACTTCCCACTCAATTTTGCTGCCTTATATTTCCTTTTATGCAGTTCTTAACTTCCTTTGTTAGCCACGGTTGCCTACCCCTGCCTTTTGAGATTTTTTTGTGGGACATATCTATCCTGTGGCTTGTGAACTATTCCCAGAAACTTCAGCCATCTCTGCTCTGCCGTCATCCCCACCAGAATATCCCTCCAATCCACCTGGGCAAGCTCCCCTCTCATGTCTCCGTGAATCTCTTTATTCTATTGCAATGCTAATACATAAGACTTGTGCTTCTCCCTCTCAAATTGCAGCATGAATTCAATCATATTTTGATCACTTTCTCCTAAGGGTTCCTTTACCTTAAGCTCCCTAATAAAATCTGGATTATTACACAACACCTAATTGCAGACAGCCTTAGCTCAAGCACAAGCTGCTCTAAAAAGTCATCTCTTAGGCATTCAACAAATTCCCTCTCTTGCCATCTGACACCAACCCGATTTTCCCAATCCCCTTGCATATTGAAGTCCCCCATTACAATTGTGATATTACCCTTATTACATCCTCTTTCCAGCTCCCCTTGCAATCTCAACCCCACATCTTGGATACTATTTGGAGGCCTATATATATGATTCCCATAATGTTTTTTACCCTTGCAGTTTTTTAACTCCACCCACAAAGATTCAACATTCTCTGACCCTATGTCACCTCTTTCTAAAGATGTAATTCCATCTCTTACCAACAAAGCCACACCACCACCTATGCCTTCCTGCCTGTCCTTTCGATACAAAGCATATTCCTTGATGTTAAGCTCCTCACTGCCGTTTCTAAACAAGTGATGGATGCTGGTTCATCCTCAACATTTAAGGGAAGTTTGGATAGGTACATGGATAGAAGGGGTATGGAGGCTATAATCCAGGTGTAGGTTGATGGAACTAAGCAGAGTAATAGTTTGGCATGTGCTAGATGGGCTGAAGGGCCTGTTTGCCTGTTGTTATGCTCTATGACTCTAACAACTAACTAATGCTGACTCTTTCCAGGCCTGCTCAGTCCACCCACTATTTCTGCAGCACCATCAGAGTCAGCACTCAGGATTCAGCTGGAGGGACATGGCACACTCTGATCTGTGTCGTTGCCGATTGACCGGACTCCGAAAACTCACACTCGTTCCTCAGTCACACTCATGTTTATTCATTGAGAGACAGAGCAGAACTTCTGCCCCTTTGAGCTGCACTGGCCAGCACTCAACCCCTGCCAAATCACAGGACAATTTACAATGACCAGTTACGCTACTAATCAGCACGTCTCTGGACCATGGGTGGAAACCAGAGCAGCCGGGGGAAACCCAGGTGGTCACTGGGAGAACGTACTCACTCTTACAGGCAGAGGCGGGGATTGAACCCGGCTGGTGCTGTCGAGCTTTGTGCCACCAAGCTGCCGAAGCCAATAAGTCTGAGCTGCCCAGCTGACTTAACAACCCGTAAGTTTGGAATGTGGGAGGAAACCGGAGCACCTGGAGGAAACTCATGCAGTCATGGGGAGAGCGTACAAAACTGAACCCAGGTTGCTGGTGCTGTAATGGTACTGTGTAATTTCTATGCTACCCTGCCGCCCATTGTCTACTTACACTGGACTTTCCCTGTAAATGTAACATTTAATTCTACATTCTGTTATAATTTTACATCACGGGTAAAACCCTGCCAACCATTGAGCATATCCCTACAAAACGCTGTCGTAGGAAAGCAGTGTCCATCATCAACGATCCCCACCATCCAGGCCATGCTCCCTTCCTTCTGCTGCCATCAGGTACAAAAGCTTCAGGACTCGCGCCACCAGGTTCAAGAACAGTTACTACCCCTCGACTACCGTATCAGGCTCTTGAGAACTACACTCATTTGCCCCATCATTGAGATGCTCCCACAGCTGATGATCTCACTTTAACGGCTCTTTATCTCGTTATCTCATGTTCTCGATATTTATTGATATTTATTTGTATTAGCATTTGCACAGTTTGTTGTTTCCTGCACTCTGGATGATCTTTCATTAATCCTGTTATAGTTACTATTCTATAGATTTGCTAAGTATACCCACAAGGAGATGAATCTCAGGGTTCAATATGGGGACAGATTTGTACTTTGAACTTTGAACCTTGCAGCACTGTGATGAAGTGGAGATGGCATACAGAGTGAAGTTTTTCACTGTACCTTGGTACAGGTGACAAAAATAAACCAGGTTATCAATTTATATCATGACCAACATATTATCAAAACCAGTAGCACATTAATCATGATCCAAGTCATTGTATTATTACCACAACAGCAATTGTCATATTATAATTATAGCTCATTACCGTAACACAAGCTGCATCTCATTATCATAATTAGTAGCTTATAATTACCATGCAGCCAATTTCCAATTAGAATGTTGCTGTTAGCATTTTATTATATAATAACCAGTGTTCAGTTACCATAATATAAAACAATCCTCATTATCATAATACACGCAGCAGCTTATCACGATGTAGCGATTATTAAATACAAATATCACTTCATTATCATGTTTCATGTAATATGATAATATTACAAGGCCAACATATGCTGTTGGTTCCAAGTCAATCTCTGCAATCAGATTCTTATTATAGTTTGTAAAAGTTCTTTCTCTGGTTACAATTGGAACCCTAATAAGGCTGAACAAGCAAGCAAATAGATATTAAAAAAATCCATAAAGCTGACTCCAGTACTGACTGCTGAGATCTTTGGGGCCTCTCTTCCACCCATCCAAGCTATTTATCAGGAACGCTGCATACACAGGGCTCTTAGCATTGTTAATAATCCTTTCCATCTGTCCCACAATCTCTGCGACCCCCTACCCTCAGACAGGAGGTACTGTAGCATTAGGGCAAGGTTTTTCCCCAGGCTGCGATAGTCCCTGCCACCACCCAGGTCTCAACGTGCCAGTAGTGTTCTACTGTTTACTGTTCAACTTATGTCACGAATGTACCTTGAGCTAAATGTCACTCCTGGAAAATAACTGTTAATTCCAGGAGTGATAATACTTTATGAGTTGTGTGTGTGAGTTGTCAGTACTGTGTTGTGCACCTTGGTCTGGAGGTACATTGTTATGTTTGATGGTGTACACGTATACGGTTGAATGACAATAAACTGAACTTGATTGTTTATTAATTGATGAGTGTATCATGTGTGGGGCTTGATAGATGTTCTGCACAGTATCTGTGTAATGGAACTTACCATATCTCCCTTTTCTCCAGGTAGCCCATCAGACCCTGCGAGACCCTGTAAAACAACACATTGCAGAGGGATTGATGCACCATCAACAACTCTCAGAGACGGGGGGGGGGGGGGCGGTGAACGATAGGCTTTTATTGGCAGCAAAATGGAGCACGGCATCTCGGAGACTGGTGGGGGGGGGAGCAGTGCCTCCAATCGCCTCTATACAGGGGTCTGTGGGAGGATGGGAGGAGCCACAGGAGCAGTCAGTCGAGGGGCGTGTCCAGACAGGTAGACATAGTTTACCACAGGGATTAAACAATGCAAAGGACATTTGAATTCAGGTCAGGAAATGTGCTGTTAAAGAGCAGAAGATAACTTATTATCAGGTTGCCCCTGACCTTGTGATGCTCCAGAGAAAACACTCTACGTTTGTCCAGTCCCTCCTCCTCGTTAACACTCTCTAACCCTGATGAACCTCTTCCGTCTCCTCTCCACATCCTTCCTATAAGGATGGTCAGAACTGAAATGCAAAGTTCCAAACATGGCCTCAGCAAACTTTGACACCCCAGAAGTTACACTCATTGTGCTGAGTGATGAAGGAAAGCATGTGTACGGCTTCTTTACCGTCCTGTCCACTTGTTTTGCCACATTCAGGAAGCTGTAGCATTCAACCCAAGGTCACTGTGTCTATCAGGGCCCTGCCCTTTACTTTATGCTTTCCTCTTACATCTGACCTCTCAGAGTTGAACACCTCACACTTAACTGGATTAAACTCCACCTGCCACTTCTCTGCCCACTTTTCCACCTGACGTGCATCTTACTCTATCCTTCGACAACCTTCCTCTTTATCCACAACTCCACCAATTTTCCTGTTGTCTGCAAACTTGCTAATCAGACCACTGACCTTTTCATCCAAGTCAGCGAAATACTGTATATTATAAACCAGAGATCCCAGCACTGACCCTGTGGAACACACCACTGGTCACAGGCCTCCAATAAGAAAAGCACCCCTCAGTTTGTTACCCCCCCCCCCTCTACTACCCTCTATCTTCTATGTCGAAGCCAATTTTGGATCCAATTTACTAAATGATCATGAACCCCATGTGACTTAAACCTCCAGACCAGCTTATCACAAGAGACCTTCTCAAAAGATTTCCTAAAGTCTGTGTAGACAATATCCACTGCCCTACCCTCATCAACCCACTCTACAGATGGTAGTGACAACTTCAGTATGCAGACAGTAAAGTTCATGGAACATGCAGCCTGGACCAGTGGTAACCCGTTTGTTACGTGCCGTGTTGTATGATGTGGGTGATCAAGTTCTTTCCATCACCATAATTGTTCTTGGAAAATTTTTCTACAGAAGTGGGTTGCTATTGCCTTTCTACTGGGCAGTGTCTTTACAAGGCGGGTGACCCCAGCCATTATCAATACTCATCAGAGATTGTCTGCCTGGTGTCAGTGGTCGCATAACCTGGACTTTTGATCTGCACCAGCTGCTCGTATGACCGTCTACCACCTGCTCCATGACCCTGATCAGGGGGTAAGCAGGTGCTATACCCTACCCCAGGGTGACCTGCAGGCTAACGGAGGGAAGGAGCACCTTAAACCTCCTTTGGTAGAGTCGCATCTCCACCTCACCACCCAGCTAGTGGTAGAGGCAAATACATTAAACACATTTAAAAAGGCTAAGATAGACATATGGATGGAGAGAAAATGGAGGGCTATGTGGTGGGGGGGAGATTGATTTTGGAGAGGGTTAAAAGGTTGAAGTGGTTGTGTTGACCTTTTGACCCGTTCCCAAATCAATGGTGGACTGATTGATTTTGTGGTGTATTTTTCCATGTTCATGGCCTGATACCAGGTCACTAAGGAAGCCGCAGTGCCTGAAATCTTCTCCTTACCTGGTTACCTTTGGGACCAGATGCTCCAACAGGACCCTGAGGAGGAGGTTTAAAAAAAACACAAGCTGTTAGTTGTCAGTAAAGAGTTCATGGAGGCATCAGCAGGTTCCACACACATTACCCGGTGGTGAGACAACTAACCCAGGTGACCATTGGTTTACTGGTCACCAAGACTTCTGCAGCACCTTGTCCCCAATCCCCTGCACTCCTCGCCAGCGGTGAACCCTGAAATAGAGTCTTGCTGTACAAAACAGACTGTTCTACTGTAGGTAAGATGGTGGGGGTGGGGGGAGGTGTGAGGGATGAGGAGAGGAAGAGACAATCAATGAGAGTGAAGATATGAGGGGACAGAGGACACACAGGGATGAGATATGAGGAGGAAGGTGATTAAACACAAGTTCTGAAACATTGTCCTTTTCTCTCTCTACAGATGTCGCCTGACCTGCCAAGTTTTTCCTGCATCTTCTGCTTGTATTTCAGATTTACGGGATTTTAAAACAATTTAAATTACTATGTTTTTTTCCCCCCATTTTTACTGAGATTGCTTTGATAATTCCACATTTGTTCAACTGCAGAAACTTCAAACCCCGGTGGCAGGATTTGAACCCTGGATTGGGTTTTGGGGTACTGCTCCCGTGTGCCACTTGCTTTCCCGACACTGCAGTGGCAGAAGGTCTTTGCATGTCTGTCCCACCGCCGGTGTCACAGGATGGGAAGAGCACACTTACCCTGTCACCGAAATCACCACGGATTCCTGTTGGCCCCGGCATGCCAGGCTCACCACTCTCACCTTTCTTTCCCTGCAGAGAAGAGACACTGCATTTAACAGGGTGAGGCCCAGGGCGGGAGGGCATAGACTGGAGAACGAGCGGGCACAGAGGAGAAGCAGGGCCAGGCGGGAGGGGAGGAGGCTGGAGCAGGGAGAAGGGCAGGAGACTATTAGACGGAGGAGGGCAGGAGGGAGAGGAGGGGGTGAGTTGAGAGACAGGGAAGGGGAGGAGGTGAGGTGAGGGGACGAGGGTGAAACTATGGGAAGAGGGGTGAGACGGGGAGAAGGGGACAAGGAAGAACAAGAAAGGAAATTAATTGTAGATGGGAAATGGCTTGCATAAGAGGATAACGCAGAGGAGGCAAAGAAGTCAGAGAGCTCGCAGGGCGAGAGGGGAGGTAGGGAAGATGTCGGGGACTGAAGAGAGGAGGGATGAGGGAAAGTGGAAACAAGGATTAGGGTGAAGATAAAGGATGAGAGAGGAATGCGAGAGAGGGAGGGACGAGGTGAGGGGAGGTGGGACGGTGGGGGAGAGGAGGTGGGACTGGGGGAGGAAGTGGGACAGTGGGAGAGGAGGTGGAACTGGGAGAGGAGGTGGGACGGTGGGAGAGGAGGTGGAACTGGGAGAGGAGGTGGGATGGAGAGGAGGTGGGACTGTGGGAGAGGAGGTGGAACTGAGGGAGGAGGTGGGAGGAGGTGGGACTGGGAGAGGAGGTGGGATGGTGGGAGAGGATGTGGGACTGGGGGAGGAAGTGGGGAGGAGGTGGGACAGTGGGAGAGGAGGTGGAACTGGGGAGGAGCTGGGACGGTGAGAGAGGAGGTGGGACTGGGGGAGGAGGTGGGTTGGTGGGCGAGGAGGTGGGACTAGGGCAGGAGGTGGGAGGTGGAACGGAGAGGAGGTGGGACGGTGGGAGAGGAGGTGGGACTGGGGGAGGAGGTGGGACGGTGGGAGAGGAGGTGGGATGGTGGGAGAGGAGGTGGGACTGTGGGAGAGGAGGTGGGACTGGGGGAGGAGGTGGGACTGGGGGAGGAGGTGGGACTGGGGGAGGAGGTGGGACAGTGGGTGGGGCTGGGGAGGGAGGTGGGTCGGTGGGGGAGGAGGTGGGACTGGGAGTGAAGGTGGGACTGGGAGAGAAGGTGGGATTGGGGAGGAGGTGGAACTGGGAGAGGAGGTGGGACGGTGGGAGAGAAGGTGGGACTGGGAGAGGAGGTGGGATGGTGGGGGAGAGGAGGTGGGACGGTGGGAGAGGAGGTGGGACTGGGGGAGGAGGTGGACAGTGGGAGAGGAGGTGGGACTAGGGGAGGAGGTGGGACTGCGGGAGGAGGTGGGACTGGGGGAGGAGGTGGGACAGTGGGAGAGGAGGTGGGACGGGAGGGAGGTGGGTCGGTGAGAGAGGAGGTGGGACTGGGCGAGAAGGTGGGACGGGGAGGAGGTGGGATGGTGGGGGAGAGGAGGTGCGACTGAGGGAGGAGGTGGGACGGTGGAAGAGGAGGTGGGACTGGGAGAGGAGGTGGGAGAGGAGGTGGGATTGTGGGGGAGAGGAGGTGGGATGGTGGGGGAGAGGAGGTGGGATGGTGGGGGAGAGGAGGTGGGACTAGGGGAGGAGGTGGAACTGGGAGAGGAGGTGGGACTGGGAGAGGAGGTGGGACGGATAAGACGTGGGACTGGGAGAGGACGTGGGACGGTGGGAGAGGAGGTGGGACTGGGGTAAGACGTGGGACTGGGAGAGGAGGTGGGACTGGGAGAGAAGGTGGGACTGGGGGAGGAGGTGGGACGGTGGGAGAGGAGGTGGGACGGTGGGAGAGGAGGTGGGACTGGGGAGGAGGTGGGATGGTGGGAGAGGAGGTGGGAGTGGGGAGGAGGTGGGACGGTGGGGGAGGAGATGGGACGGGGAGGGAAGGTGGGACGGTGGGATGGGGAGAGAAGGTGGGACTGGGAGGAAAGGTGGGACTGGGGGAGGAGGTGGGTCAGTGGGAGGAGGTGGGACGGTGGGAGAGGAGGTGGGACGGTGGGAGAGTAGGTGGGACGGTGGGAGAGGAGGTGGGACGGGGAGGGAAGGTGGGACGGTGGGATGGGGAGAGAAGGTGGGACTGGGAGGGAAGGTGGGACTGGGGGAGGAGGTGGGTCAGTGGGAGGAGGTGGGACGGTGGGAGAGGAGGTGGGACGGTGGGAGAGTAGGTGGGACGGTGGGAGAGGAGGTGGGACTGGGGGAGGAGGTGGAATGGTGGGGGAGAGGAGGTGGGACTGGGGGAGGAGGTGGGACGGTGGGAGAGGAGGTGGGACGGTGGGGGAGGAGGTGGGATGGTGGGAGAGGAGGTGGGACGGGGAGGGGGTGGAATGGTGGGGGGAGGAGGTGGAATGGTGGGGGAGAGGAGGTGGGACGGTGGGAGAGGAGGTGGGACTGGGGGAGGAGGTGGGACTGGGAGAGGAGGTGGGACGGTGGGGGAGAGGAGGTGGGGTTGGGAGGTATGAAGTGAGAGAAGGGCGGTGACTCGGACAGTGAACGGGTGCAATGCAATGCTGAGAAAGAGAACGGACGAGAGTGGAGAGAGGACAAACACCGAGGAGGGCACTTAAGGTCACATGATGAAACACAGATTTAGAGACTTGTGGTGGTTGGTGTGGGGGTAGTGTGAGATGGTGGATAGAGGGAAGAGGACATGAGGTGAGAACACAGAGGGCGAAGCAGGGTAAGGGTTGGAAAATGGAGAAAGAAAGGAGTGAGATTGTGAAGATCCAGAGACAGTGTGCGGGAAGTTAGATGAAGTGATAAAGATAGATCAACAGGATAAGAATTAAAATTTCAATTTTCTACAAATCTTCCCTGCAGAATAATTTTTGTAACTGTGATTACCATCAGTATTTTTTGTACTTTGTTGAATGTCTGTAAGTTGATGGGAGTGTAGAAAATGATATGGCCATTTTCAAACATAAAACTGGGTAACTCTCACAAACCAGAGAGTGATGATGGGATGGAGCAGGGTTACAGGAGGAGGCATTGTTTCCTCTCGACTTATGGCCTCAGCCTGCACACCATCAAGGACATCTTCAAAAGGTGATGCCTGAAGAAGGTTGAATCCATTGTTAAGGACCCCCAACACCGAGGACACACCCTCTTCTCAATGCTACCATCAAGGTGGTGATACAGGAGCCTGAAGTCAAACTCAACCATTCGGGAAAAGCTTCATCTCCTCCACCATCAGGTTTTTGAATGGTCCATGAATCCTTGAACTCCAAGTCACTATTTTGCTCCCTTTTTCACTATTTATTTATTTTTAATATTTCTTACAGTAACTTGATAATCACTTGTAAGTAATCATTTATCAAAACTCTCTAGACTCTGGGCAGGTCCCTGAGGACTGGAAGACAGCAAATGTCATGCCACTTTTTAAAAAAGGATGGAGGGAAAAGTCGGGCAACTATAGTCCAGTTAGCTTAACATCTGTAGTTGAGAAAATGCTTGAAGCTGTCATTAAGGAAGAAACAGCAAAACATTTAGAAAGGAGTGGTTCCATTAGACAGACGCAGCACGCATTCAGAAAGGGCAGATCCTGTTTGACAAACTTACTGGAGTTCTTTCAGGACATAATGAGTGCAGTGGATAGAGGGGAACAGGTGGATGTCGTATACTTGGATTTCCAGAAGGCGTTCAATAAGGTGCCACACAAGAGACTTATAAATAAGATATGGATGCATGGAGTCAGAGGAAGTGTATTGGCATGGATAGTGGATTGGTTAACCGATAGAAGGCAGAGAGTTAGTATAAATGGGTGTTTCTCCGGTTGGCAGTCTGTGGTGAGTGGGGTGCCACAAGGGTCGTTCACCATTTACATTGATGATTTGGAAGAGGGGACTGAGTGTAGCGTAGCAAAATTTGCTGATGACACTAAACTGAGTGGAAAAGCAAATTGTACAGAGGATGTGGAGAGTCTGCAGAGGGATATAGATAGGTTATGTGAGTGGGCCAAGGTCTGGCAGATGGAATACAACGTTGGTAAATGCGAAATCATCCACTTTGGAAGAAATAATAGAAGAGTAGATTATTATTTAGCTGGTGAAAGATTGCAGCATGTTGTTGTGCAGAGGGACTTGGGAGTGCTTGTACATGAATTGCAAAAAGTTGGATTACAGGTACAACAGGTTATTAAGAAGGCAAACAGAATGTTGGCCTTCATTGCTGGGGGGGATTGAATTCAAGAGCAGGGATGTTATGCTGCAACTGTACAGGGTACTGGTGAGGCCACACCTGGAGTACTGTGTGCAGTTCTGGTCTCCGTAATTGAGGAAGGATATACTGGCTTTGGAGGCAGTGCAGAGGAGGTTCACCAGGTTGATTCCAGGAATGAAGGGGTTAACCTATGAGGAGAGATTGAGTTGCCTGGGACTATACTCTCTGGAGTTCAGAAGAATGAGAGGGGATCTTCTAGAAACATACAAAAATTTGAAAGGGATAGATAAGAAAGAAGTAGGAAAGATGTTTCCATTGGTAGGTGACACTAGAACTAGGGGACATTGTCTCAAGATTCAGGGGAGGAGATTTAGGACGGAGATGAAGAGAAACTGTTTTCCCCCAGAGAGTGGTGAATCTGTGGAATTCTCTGCCCAGGGAAGCAGTTGAGGCTTCTTCACTAAATGTATTTAAGAAACAGTTAGATAGGTTTTTACATAGTATGTTATGTTATGGGGAAAAGGCAGGTAGATGGAGCTGAGTTTACGGACAGATCAGCCAAGATCTTATTGAATGGTGGGGCAAGCTTAATGGGCCAGATGGCCGACTCCTGCTCCTTTTTCTTATGTTCTTATGTTGATAGGTAATTTTTTGTCCTGCACTATATTGCTGCCACAAAACATCAAATTTCATGTCATATATCAGTGATGATGAGCCTGATCTGATCCTGAAATATAAGTAGCACAACACAAGAAGTTGAAACGTCAACTGTGCTCTTTTCCACAGATGCTGCCTGGCCTGCTGAGTTCCTCCAGCATTTTGTCTGTGTTGCCTGGTAGTGTTCATGGGCTGATGGAATCCGAATCAGGTTTAATACCACTGGCAAATGTCATGAAATTTGTTGATTATGTGGCAGCAGCACAGAGCAATACATATTAATAAAAATTGTAAATTACTCTAAGTAATTATTGTTACGCCTGTGCTCCCCCCCCCCTCCTTTTTGAGAATCGCAAGATTGCTATTAAGTCAGGTCAGGAGACCCAGGAAATGAGAGAAAGACGTGCAGAATCCACAAAGAGTTTAGAATGTGTCCTGGCCTCCGAAAGGCGGAACCATTGATAACGGCTATTGTCTCTTGGAGACGGAATTGTGTATTGAGTGCTGTGCTATTCATCGATGCCCTCAAGGAATCAGGCAACGTGGGCTGGTTGGGGGATGGCATCCTCCCAACCTGATTGACATCTGAGACCCCGTGAGTGGGGATAAAAGAGGGTCTGTGGGAACAGCCCCTCAGACGCACCAGAAGAAACGCTCGAAATCCTGTGACAGCGTAATAGCGAAAGCCGGTGGAAAGCCACGTGCGTCCTTTTCCATTTGCCTCGGAATTGGTGGGCCTTGCCACAGGAGAACGGCTTTAGCTAACAACAAAGGGGAAATCAGCCCCCAACGACTCTCGAAGGATCGACATCATAAAAGGAATGGGCAAGTTAAACATCCGTCTTTCTCTCCAACCAAAAAGCTGCAGCTTGAATGAACTTGAATGAACTTTTATATTTCCATCGGACAATACATTATCCCCTAGACAATGATAGAGCTATTTCTTATTGATTATTATTATACCTGCGCTTTTAGATTTAGTATTGACAACATATATTATATGTATGTTTGCATTGATACTATTTTTGTGTATTTTTATCAATAAATACCATTAAAAATAGTACCATCAGACTTCAACGGACCTCTCTACTTGCTGGTAAG